>NW_017804254.1:830741-895853 GCF_001625305.1 Branchiostoma belcheri | reverse complement strand
ATATATATATATATAGTTTTTACGTAATATCGCTTCAATACTTACATATTCCATTTGCCAGTTGTGTACGGCGTCAAGTTACAACGCACAACCGTTGATTAAGTGCACAATGAGACCTGCCAGGGACTCCAGACTGGCCTTCGGGATGATTCTGAGTCAACAATAATTAACCACTAGACACCTTGCCACCTAGCTATAGCTTCCTTACAGGCCTTCCCCTTCGAAAGCCGAATCCACCGTGACTACTAGTATTACTTGCATGTACAAGTACAAGCACTGCGGATCAGTTACGGCGTATATTCCCACAGCACAGTATAAAGTATATTTAAATTCAAACATAAATACTCAATAGATTAAACATTTATTAATCCCTGACAACATTGTTACATTGAAACAACACTGACATAATGGCTGACCTTGACCCTGACGTTTTTAATATACGAGGGGAATTCTGAACATCACAAAAATCAAAATTACATCAGTCTACTGTGATTGATTTTATACAGAAAATATGGAAAATTACAGAAAAAAACATTTGTAGGTCTTATCACTGTACCAGTAGAGATAAACATTTTAAAATCACAACATGAAAATAAACATTTTCAACATTCATTTTCAACAAAATTACATTCTGCTGTATGCTTTTTTATACAGAAAATACGGTAAATTACTGCGAACACATCAATTCTTATCGCTATACTAGCGCAGTTGAACACTGTACAGTAACTGGCCTTACGATAAACATTTTCAAGATAGAGGCGGTCAAAATCCATTTCCTCAGTATATACAAGTGTCTATGGAATAACATTTTCATGCTCATTTTACTAGAAAAGACTTCCTAAGGAGGTCTTCAGCTTTACCTTTTGGTAAATCTCGCCAACTGACTGCCATTCAAACGCTTTTCCCTGCTTTTTCCTGTTGAGTATGCTTATCAGTTTACATCAATCCAACAGTAGCTTGGGGCCAATTGGATGAGATGGAAATAGACTAATTTGTATGCCTTACAAGTTACCGTATCCGGATCCACCGGCCTATGATCATATGAGAGCTTTGATGTAAAGTCGTAGGCAAGCGACTTAGAATACTTCTATATTTAAAGTCATTCCAACGGCTTGGATAAACACATCTGATAGAGAACGTACTGGTATTTTCAACACAACAATGGTAGCTGTGCATATCACATCAACCTCGGTCAGATAGATTGACATTATACTCGTACATGCAACGTACAAATATAAGATGATATATGTTCAAGCAACAACAAAGAACGTGATATTTAATACATTGTACCATTAATATCATCGGGTAACTACAGCAATTATATGGCTAAGCTGAATGCCTTGGCCAAAATCAATTCTATCCTGGTTGATAAGGACATATTCAGTCCAGAAGTCAAATTCGATCCAGCTATTGTTTCTTTTTCCGTTCAAGTCCACCGTTTAAAGTCAACAGAAGCTACGTACCTTCTGGATCACAGTCTTTATACTCGACACGGTTCAAACCATGCTCTCATGCCATGCCATCTTTGGGACGCGTTTTCTCGTGATTACCGTCTCATTTTTGCCACAGACATCGATGACGTTCTCGTCTTTCTGGCTTTTTGGTTCTGGTGCAAAAGTTTCCACTGTCATCTGTTGACCGTGTTGAGGAGGGGCTGATTTCGGCAGACCGCTGCGTCCAGGAGGTGGTGTTGGGTTGAGATGTACGTCCGCCTGTACGGTCAGTACGGCCGGTCGGTTGGGTCGGGTCATCTCGTCTTCACAGTGGTCAGGAAGAGGTGCTCCTTTGTCGAGTACCTCTGTCTGCTGGCCATGTGTCTCTGCCTGTGTTAGGTCTGGACTGGGAGGTGGTGCCTGTTCTCCGTTTTCCTGTTGAGAAGGTGATGCTGCCGTGAGCGCTTCGTCCGATGTCTCTTCATCATGGTGGACCGAATCACGCGGAAAGTTGATAACGGCCACGCCCTGCCCTCGGTGTACAGGTGGTGGTGGTGGTGGTACCAAAGGTATGTTGTTACTGTTAGACAAGCCGCACAACTCCCTCAGAGCTCGTCGGAACTCTGGCTGCCTGAAGCTGTAGATGATGGGGTTTACCATCGATGATACCGTCAGGAAGATCCGATTGGCCACTACGACTGTTATGAGCCGAGAAGTTGATACCTTCTCTCCACCACTGAGCACAGCCCGACCCGAGGCAACCAGAAATAGGTAGGATGCCACAGACACAGCTAAGACAACGATATGTGGTGCCAGTTTTCTGAAGGCCTTGATCTGGCAAAGCCACAAGTGACGCTGCTCATCCCTCTCCTGCTGTTTCCTGGCTTCCTTGTAGACAATGTAGTAGATTATGAGGATGGCCAAGACGGCAAGCACTACGGAAAGTCCGCAAATGTTTCTGAAGATGGCGGCCGGGCTGGTGCTGTTGAAAGGCTCTGGTTGACATAGCAGATTGTCGTCGACGTTCTGCAATCGCTTGATTACTGTAGGCCCGACCCCAAAGAACAAGGCGAAGGCTCTGACAGAAACTATCCCGATGAAGACGCGCTTTGTAGTGACGTTTGTACCGTAGTGCAGCGGATGACATATGAAGTGGTACAGCTCTATTGCCATGAGGAGGTACGTACCAAACATTGACACTGTTGACATTGGGACCACCAACGGTTCGACACACGTCAAATGTCGGCTGATACTGACGTAATCGCTGAAAAGCCAATAGATCGCCGAGGGAATCATGCATCCTGTGAAGATGATGTCTTCTAGCGCCAGGTTACACCGTAGGTAGTGACGGGGCTTCCGTAGAAGCTCTGTTTTCCAGACCAAGAAAATGAGAAGTATGTTGCAAACTGTAGCGATGACCAGACTGATAACGAGGTATGCTGTCTGGAGACCACGAGACAGTGGGGTGTTAGATATGATTTCATGTATCTCACCCACATTGAGCAAAAAATTGTTCGAATCCATCTCCATATTTTACAACGACGAGCCTGCAGAATACATCTACCGCTCCTCCCTTGAGTGAGCTCGAGGCTCCTTTGACGAAGCTTTAAAGATGACATCATAGTTAACCCTCCGATCTGCTAGTTTACTGGTGTGTCTCCATGGTCACTATGATACGTTAGATTGAATTTCCGTTGTTGATTGAAACTGTAAGCCTTAGCTTTTGGCCGTTTTTTGTATTTGTCAAAGAAAGCAATCAAAGAAGCTTCATAAGAATCGGCACACCATCAAATGAACTCCTCATATTCTCCCTGAACATCACAAACGAAGCTGTATTCATGTAATGAGCTGTATTGTGATGCCCAGTAGGGAGGAATACGACGAGTTTCTTAGATGAGAAAATTCTGTTGAAGCTTCGTTTACTGGTTTCGTTGTAAAGGTACAATTACACAAACGGCGAGACAGCTTTGACATGAGATGGAACCTTTGTTAAGACAACATCTTAGATAATTTTGTGTATTTCCGAATAGTCTATTGGAAACTATACCATGGTATTCTACTCCAAAAGCCAAGCTCCATTCTTTGTAGAGCAACTTTTACACATGCAGGAATTTGTTTTAACTTCATAGCCAGGCGGAGTGAGTAATGATTCGTTTGCTAAATAAGTTTATTTCTTAATAATGACTACGAATATCTATTTTATCATTGATTATTGGAATTACTCTGAATCCGATGGTAAAATTTTTTGCTTTCTTTATAGATAGTGGGATATATTTAAATCATGACACCCTCTCACACAACTCTTCGGCTAAGAAGACTTCCACAAACGAACTTCGAAGTCCATCCATGCTACTTCGTGTTTATATAATTTTTTATAGTTTATAGGTTTAATAGTTTTCTGCCAGAAGTGCGACCTTCTTGCACGGCTCACACATAACACAGGGTCTGTCAGTTATCAGCCAAGGCTGATAAATCACTACCATTATTACTGATTTATTCACGCTCCTAGACCTGTTATGTTGACCAGTAGTTTGATAACTGGAGTTCGGTAACATTCCAAAATCCTTTCTATTCTGGTTGATAATGAGACATTCAGTCCAGAAAAATTCTAATTATTCATTTTTCTACAGGTCCAACGTTAACAGTCTACGTACGTACCCTCTTGATCACGGGCTTGAAAGTTGTACACAGTTCAGACTTTGCTCTCATGGCAGTCATGCCATGCCAACTTTCGGACGCGTTCTCTCGTGATTACCGTCTCTTTTTTGCCACAGACATCGATGACGTCCTCGTCTTTCTGGCTTTTTGGTTCTGGTGGAAAAGTTTCGACTGTCATCTTTCGACCGTGTTGTTGAGGAGGGGCTGATTTCGGCAGACCGCTGCGTTCAGCCGTAGTAGGTGGTGTTGGGTTGAGATGTACGTCCGCCTGTACGGTCAGTACGGCCTCTGCTTCACAGTGGCCAGGTGCTCGTTCGTCGTGTACCTCTGTCTGCTGGCCACGCGTCTTTGCTTGTGTTAGGTCTGGACTGAGAGGTGGTGCCTGTTCTCCATGCTCTGCCTGTTGTCCTTCTGTCTCTGCCTGTATTTGGTCTGGACTGGAAGGTGGTGCCTGTTCTCCATGCTGTCCGTTTGCATTTTGAGAAAGTGATGCTGCCGTGAGCGCTTCGTCTGATGTCTCTTCATCATGGTGGACCGGAAAGTTGATAACGGCCACGCCCTGCCCTCGGTGTACAGGTGGTGGTGGTGGTGGTACCAAAGGTATGTTGTTACTGTTAGACAAGCCGCACAACTCCCTCAGAGCTCGTCGGAACTCTGGCTGCCTGAAGCTGTAGATGATGGGGTTTACCATCGATGATACCGTCAGGAAGATCCGATTGGCCACTACGACTGTTATGAGCCGAGAAGTTGATACCTTCTCTCCACCATTGAGCACAGCCCGACCCGAGGCAACCAGGAATAGGTAGGATGCCACAGACACAGCTAAGACAACGATATGTGGTGCCAGTTTTCTGAAGGCTTTGATCTGGCAAAGCCACAAGTGACGCTGCTCATCCCTCTCTTGTTGTTTCCTGGCTTCCTTGTAGACAATGTAGTAGATTATGAGGATGGCCAAGACGGCAAACACTACGGAAAGTCCGCAAATGTTTCTGAAGATGGCGGCCGGGTTGGTGCTGTTGAAAGGCTCTAGCTGACATAGTAGGCTGTCGTCGGAGTTCTGCAATCGTTTGATAACCGTAGGCCCGACCCCAAAGAACAAGGCGAAGGCTCTGACAGAAACTATCCCGATGAAGACGCGCTTTGTAGTGACGTTAGTACCGTAGTGCAGCGGATGACATATGAAGTAGTACAGCTCTATTGCCATGAGGAGGTACGTACCAAACATTGACACTGTTGACATTGGGACCACCAACGGTTCGACACACGTCAAATGTCGGCTGATACTGACGTAATCGCTGAAAAGGAGATAGATCACCGACGGAATCATGCATCCTGTGAAGATGATGTCTTCCAGCGCCAGGTTACACCGTAGGTAGTGACGGGGTTTCCGTAGAAGCTCTGTTTTCCAGACCAAGAAAATGAGAAGTAAGTTGCATCCTGCGGCGATGACCAGACTGATAACGAGGTATGCTGTTTGGAGACCACGAGACAGTGGGGTGTTAGATATGATTTCATGTATCTCACCCAAATTATGGGAAAAATTGGACTGAGGACAGTAACATTCACAATCCCTCCTCTGAATGTGGCAGTATTAGTAAGGCGCGACGATGACATTTTTTTTTCGTGGGATACATGGTCCCATGGTTACCACGAAACGTTGAGGTCAGCTTTCCGTGGGTGGAAAAAAGGTCTTGCGACTGCCTTTGTTACGTGTGATTGCTGTATTAAGCAAATCGAAAAGTCTTAATGAAGCTTAATTCTTTTGAGGCCAGGCTTTTTTTCAAATTCAGAGTGTTTTAATTCACGTGCTGATAGGGGTAACTGTTAGCCTGGGTTCCATCCTGGTTAGTTTACGTCCGCTCCTACAGTAGCGACTGTAGGAGCGGACGTAAACTAACCAGGATGGAACCCAGGCTAGGTAACTGTTTCATTTTAACAGATAAGTTTATATTTCTTTTTACGATTACTCGTGTTGGAAATATGTTATTACCTTCGTCAAGAAGGTTATATTTTCGGTAGTGTTTGTCTGTCTGCCTGTTTGTCTGTCTGTCTGTGAACAGCATAACTCAAGAAGCTGGATATGCATTGTCATGAAACTTCGTAGGTGTGTAGGTCTTGATGAGACCTAGAAATGATGAGATTTTGCCCTCCCTGACGGGTTTTGTTGGTACTGCAGCAGAACTTCTGGTTTTGATATCTCATGATCTGGACATGCTAGGGTCACGAATTTTGGTTGGTTGATAGCTCTTGGGGTAGGAAAGAAGTGACATGAGTTTGGGCTCCCTATCAGCTTGTTCTGGAACTGCAGGAGCGTTTGTTGAACTCAAGAACTGGTTGACGGATTGTCGTGATTTTTGGTATGTAGGTAGCTGAAGTGATGCTTGACATAATCAGATGGCAATTATGCAAATCAAGAGCTAATTTGCATAATTAATGAGGAAATTCTATAAATCTGCTTCGTTCGATAGGACTATGAAACACTTGTGACATGATCTGAGGATAGAAATTATAAAATTAATGAGAACCTGTTATAATTGTATAGTTGTAATTGCTGTGAATTTTATACTTGCCGCATTTGGGAGTTAAGTGAAGGTGAACATCAATAAAGATAATTATGAGGAAGTGCTAGAATAGCCTTCTTCAGATAAGGCTGGCATTGGGTGGAGAATATCATAACTGATGTAATCCATGCAAATGAGGCTCTTATTTGCGAAATCAATGACTAAAATTGTATAATTCGTCGACCGGAAGTTTAAACATCATTTGGCGCAGGTATGAGGTCGTGTCCTTTTTACACGGACAGTAGTATGAATCATGTCACTATTTCACACAACTTTGAAAACTTTAACATATGACATTCTGTGAGTTTACGAGCGTCCACCAATGCTATAACCCATTTTCAACCGTATATAAAACGTTTGATTGTTTTCTGTCAGATGTGCCACATGTATTCATAACGGACGCATGACAGAGGCTCCTACTAGCGTCCTTACCTGAAAATGCACCATCAGAATCGTCTGTGCGGTTGTAGTAGAAATATGGTGGGGGGGGGGGCGCTTTGGTGCGGCTGAATAAGAGACTTGGACAGCTTTAAATTCTTCTTCCTTTCTTCCCTTTCGCCCCCACCCATTCTCTTTCTCTTCTGTCTCTCTATCTACGACTTTCTTCTCTGTATCTTGATATCTCTACTTCTACCTCCATGATCTTTCATGATAAGTAGAGGCTATAATTAAAGAATGATATATCGATGTCTTTTCTTTTTCAAATTGTCTATTTTATTTATTTTTTTTATTGCATATAGAATATCTCCTTATAAAGAGATATCACGGGTAATAACATATCATCGTTGGTGCTCCCCATATTTTTCACCTAGCTGCAGGAATTGAATTCTTCCGGTCAAAGACAACAGTGACCTTGCAAAGACGACGGGTCGCGCAGGGTGCTCCACTTGTGTTACGACTATCTTAAGATCCGTTCTGTAGCCCAGGCGGCTGGGTATATGCCACTCGTCCGTTTGTATAATACTGACAAGACCACTGTGTTTGAAAGCAGCTTCTCCTCGATCCGTTAAATAACGAACATGGGCCACGGTAAACAACACCGGCCCGGTGTGTATTTTTTCGAGATCTTCAATTGAATAAACTTTTATGTTTTACCAAGGAGATTATAGAGGTAAACCGCCTTGGTTTGACAGTTCGTTAACTTCAAAACATGAGAGAGAAAAAGCACTCGATCTGACCAAGGCGCTCCTTAACTTCTGACCTAGTAATGTTACTATTTATAGGCGACTCATTGACAACAAATATGACCAGTGATGCAAAATAAATCACTTGTTATTTCATTTATTAGAAACCGTCTGGGCGGAACCACATGTCGAATCGCAATTCAACATTACATATCTTCAATATCTTTTTGCACAAAGATAAAAAATATCAAAGTTATCAATTGTAAATTATTTGAGAAGGGTCTCTCATCGTCTCACGCCTCTTTTTCTTTCAAGAAGAATACTAGGGTGTAATTCCCAGATTTGAAAACTCTTGCAAAAAATTTCACTAGAAAAGCACCTGATGTGTGTGTGGGTTATGTTTACGGAAGTAAACAGAGCATACAGAGGAGATGTCAAGGCAGCTAAGCCTTTGTAAACATTTCATTATTGAGTTTATAAACGTCCAGGGCCTGACTGGGTCGGACCCCGCAGACCCGGCGTCACGGATGTACAGTAGTCCGTTCATAACACGGCTGGCACATTTCAAGCCATTGCTTTCCGTTTGGTTTGAAAATTATATCATTCTTACAGCGTTGAAAATTATATTATTCTTACAGCAGCAACTTAACTGCAGAGAGCATTATTCTTAGAGCAGCAAAGTTAGTAGTGAAAGCATGGCGAGACATTTGGCATTGTTCTTCGAAACTGTGTCTGAGAATATTTAAAAATAAAGTTTCAAAACTACTAGTACACATGTATTACTAGTAAGGTGGGGCCTTACGTTGCTAATATTACACAATTTCGTCCAAATTTTTTCGTCCAAATTGTGTTAAAAAGGAGCTTGATGTTTAGCCTCCTTGCAATGAGCTTAAAATTTCATTTATGCCTCCTTAAGCTTGGTGTAACAACCGGAGTCTATCGACATCGAGAACGACGAGAAATGAGAAATGCTTTCCAGCCGCCGTAATTTATTCGCCGGTATTCCAGTCACATTGTTCACGCACTGGTAATTGTCAACCGCTACGGGGACCAGGCGACCTCGGGTTCACCGATGTGCCACTCCAAGCAAAGTCAGTTTGGTCGCCGTGCAGTATTGCAAAATTCCATCGCGTATTGCCCGACATACGGTGACATAGCCTCTACCAGGCTTCGAGAGGCGACTGGAAAGAGTAGAACTTGATTGGCCAAATTATAGTGATATGACTTAAGAAAGTACTTGGATGCGGCAAACTGTACTCTCCATTGGACGAACTCCCAGGTATATGTTATCTCTCTATTTGGCCAATTTTTACTCCTTCAAGCCGCCTCTCGAAGCCTGGTAGAGGCTAGCGATGACATACTTGTACCGCTTTCAAGCATATACTTAAAGAATTGCTTCTTTCTTAGGTCTAAGAAAACAAAACAAAAGCGGAAATGAACTAAGCGAAAGTGAATAAAACAAAGAAAACACAAATAAACACATTGACGATACGGAACTACATTTGTTTTGCTTTGCTTTGCTTTGTAAAAATATCGAATCTATTTTCGGACAACAGGTGATCAAGAAAAAAGATCTGTCTGACCTACATAAATGACACCGGAACATTCTTAGTGTTTAATCAAAATACAAATCGAGTGAATTGTTTTGCTGATGACTTCTCCGGTATGGTACAAATTGGTCCAAATAGAAATTCAAAATCACAAATCGCTGACGAACAAATTTTTAGTGAAACAGATAAAGAACCATTTAGATGTCCCCCGGGACAGTCATGCCACTTCCATATATGGTAGAGGCAGAACTTGTAGAACCACTCTTTTTGCAATTAAAGTAGCTTCTTCCAAATATGGGCATGTTCCTCGGGGATGTCCTCATTATTCATCAACCTTAAGACAATTCTTCACGCCATAAAGGAATAGTCTAACCTGTCATCAAGAGCGATCAATTTTACAGGCACGCGGATTTTCCGAGCTTTTCGCACGCATGTGTTATCTAAACTAAAACGGAATTGACGGGAAGCACAGCAAAGAACGCCGTCACGCCAGGTGTTTTGAGACGGTTGTCTCTCTCATCTCCACCGCCCTGGGCACTTTTGTCGCCATTTTGGACAGTTTAGTGTCTCTCCGTCCCGTGATTCCACGTCACAAACATCCTTGTTATTGTTCAAACCTGAGTAACCGGCAACGATCCGCCCTACGTCACCGGCTTTTTCCACTCCCATAGGGGAAGGTTTTATATTAAGGGTCGCGGGCGGTTGTGATCCCAGTTTGATAGTTGGGACCGCGACCGAACACACACAGACGTCACCCCGCTCCCAGGAACCACCATGCCGGTGAGCCGTCTCTACGGTCAGGAAAACAGAAAAACGGCAGGACATAAGCTCGCGCGAACCGACAGCGAGGAGGAACTGTCTGCCCTGTCAGACAGGAACTACAACCCGCGTTCCTCGGGCGCCATCTTAGGTGGGGTGCCGGGCAAGCGAGCCCGATTCCGGTCCCCCGGCTCCACCATGCAAGCCAACGGGACAGCCGCGGGAGGGGAGGACATGGCTGCCCGCCGACGGGCCTTGATGGCCGTCAAGATGGCCAACACGTTCATGAACTGTAAAAATTACGAGAAGGCCCTGAAGCACTGGACCGACGCGGTCGAGGCGTGCCCCACCTGTCCAGACTACCTGGCGGGGAGGGCCGGTTGTAACATCATGCTCGGCAAGTACGACGACGCCATTATGGACGCGGTCCAAGCCACCGACTTCGCCCCGGACTGTGTGGACGCGTACTGCAGCCACGGGGAGTGCTTACTCGCCCTTGGACGACCTAAAGAAGCCACGGAAGTTTACACCAAAGCCCAGATGCTGGAGCCGAAAAACCAGGCCATTTCCAGTGACCTCCGGGTCGCCAAGGACCTGATTCATTTGCAGTCTTTCGCCGAGCGTGACATGGAGAAAGGGGACTACAGGCGGGTGTTGTTTTACATGGACAAAGCTATCAAGCAGGTCCCTCAGTGTGCTAAATACAGGGTGTACAAGGGAGAGAGCATGGTCATGATGCGGAACTATAACGAAGCACACGAAGTACTGAGCGAGGTTCTGGAGTACCAACCCCAGAACGTAGACGCTCTGTACGCCATGGGGCTGTGTCTATACTACCAGGGGAACATTGACGACGCCTTCGTACACTTTGAACAAGTGTTGGACATTTCTCCCGACCACGAGAAGACCAACGCTGCGCTAGAAAAAGCCCAGGCGCTTGCCACCAAGAAAGAAGAAGGTAACGATGCCTTCAAGGCAAACAAATACGAGGAGGCGTTCGACAGGTACACGGAGGCGCTCGCCATTGACCCACTAATCGATTTGACGAACTCAAAACTGTACTACAACCGAGCCGTGGTCTGTGTCAAAATGAACAAACTGGTACAGGCCATTGAGGACTGCACAAATGCCATCAAACTGGATGAATCATACACAAAAGCCTACCTCCGGAGGGCCAAGTGTTACATGGAGATGGAACAATTCGAACAGGCTGTTTCAGACTACGAAAGAGTATGCGATCAAGACAGAACGCCGGAACACCTGCAGTTCCTTCAAGAGGCGAAGAAGGCGCTGAAGAGAAGTACGTCCAGGGACTATTATCAAATCCGTGGGGGTAGAGCGGACGGCAAGTTTGGATGTAATTAAGAAAGCGTACAGGAAGAAGGCAAAGGAATGTCATCCGGATAAAAACGTGGATTCCAGCGAGGAGGAGAAAGCCATACAGGAGAAGAGGTTTAAGGAGATCAGCGAAGCGTACGGTGTGCTGTCAGACGCCGAGGAAAAACGACGGTACGACCTGGAACAAGCCATGGAGGGGGTACAGGACGCTTTGGAGGGTTTTCAAAGTTCGGAACTGGTAACGTACCCCACCCAGACTCAGAGGACTGGTAGATTTGGACAAACACATGCACATGGGTTCAACGCTAACCCAGGAGCTAACCCAGGGGGTAGACAACGTTATGGGTTTGCTAGTAGAGGATTCACAAGTAGCCGATTCAAGTTCCATCATGTATGACGCAATAAGTGGGTTAGGTGTTGAGTATGCATACTTCCTGTATAGACCAGGTAGAGGACAAATCATGGCTAATTTCACTGCGTTACCGGACTGCTTCCTTAGCTTAAATTTGTACTTCATATGTGCTGGTAGAAGGAAAAGAGATCTTTAAGTATGTTCTCAATCACATTTGAAAAGCGATACTGCTGCCAAGGACGTTACTGTACTGACACGTGCACAGAACATATCACGTCCTCAGTACTCGAGCCATATCCTATTTTTTATTATAATCTAAAACAGGAGAAATATAACGCATGGGCATGTGAACAGCGCTTATATTATATTTCCAAAGTCTGTCTTCTATGCAAGCAATAATTGTTCACAACAAGCACATGCTTAAATATCTGTTCTATGAACAATCCACAGTGTAGATTTTGTACGGGTGGGGCACGGTGCAACCGGTGGGTTATGGTGAATAAAGACTTCTATCTTTTCGGTTATAAAAGAGTTTATGTTGGTTTATTACCCCATAGATTTATATGAATGAACCAGGTTGCTTTTATTTGGGCCGTTCTCTGTGTTCGTTTCTTTGTTTGAACCATTCTTCATTCATGTAATGATTCACGATCTAAAAAAGACTCCTAAGTTCCGTATGACAATAAACAGCTTTCGATGTAATACTATGAAATTAGCTAGCAATGCTTAGTAATAACGGACGGGTACACTTTCAAAACACGCCAGTGATAAGAGTGTATGACTTGCAGCTCCAAAAATTGTGGAGACCAAGATGGCGGTCATAATTATGACTCACTCGCCATAATTGTGGTCGTTGTTAGGATCATTTCCCGTCAAAGAATAGTCATCAAATTATAGGCGTTACTTCTCTAGTTCCGCCGATTCTCTGGGTATAGTGTTCTAATTACTGCCCCCCCCCTCCCCCCCGAGATCCTACAATTGCTTATGGGGCAGTATATTTCTGAGATATGCAAATGAGATTGTTCCTGTTATCTTGTGCTGTGTCAGCTGTTCAGACACGGACCGCCTCAGGGAGATGGACTAAAACTGACAGATGAATCATATTGTGATACAACCACGTGAAAATGATAATCTTTTAAATTTTCTTATCATAGTGATTTCGGCAAATTTGACGAGAGCCTAAGCCCAACCACCCACCCTCTGTGATTTTCTGTACCTCCTGTATTGTGTTTGTAGAACTGACAGATGGATGAATCATTGTGACACTACCAAGTGAAATGATAATCTTTTAAATTTTCTTGTCATAGTGATTTCGACAAATTTGACGAGAGTCTAAGCCCAACCACTCACTCTCTATGACTTTCTCTCTCCTGTATTGTGTTTATAGAGAATTAAGGACGGCCTTGTCATCATGGAAGATATATTACTCATCGTCCCAACCCTACCTTAAAAATTAACAATGACACATGCATCACAAAGGGAACTGTTGTCCTGAAAGACGGAACTGGCACGGAAATTCATGGAGCGCTTTTAGAATATCCTGGAAAAATGTAGATGAAATGACTTTGGTCCTTCGGGGCAAAAACTGGAAATTTCATGGACTCACAACCTGTGCAACCAAAACGACCAGCATGTTACAAAAGATCTCCCTCAATATTCTTAAAATCCATCCTACATTATAACTGTTATAGGTTTTGGAACTATAGCTTAGAAATTTTGGCGTGACGGCAAAAGTTTCGGGTGGTAAATAATCAGTTTTGTTTACAATATTTACACCCAAGTCAGACAAGGCCGAGGCTTTTGGGTCACCATTAGTTTAGAACCACCTGAGCGGAAAATCTTGGCAAACGTCTGAACCGGAGGTGCCATTGTTCCGGCACATACCTCTGCAGCTGTGTAAGGAGGAAAATGCAGGCATTTCAAGGAAAGTTTGTTCAGTTGGACCTCAACGAGCACCTAAGTCAGTTTAATTGACACCCGTTCTTCTCTGTCCTACATGTCCATGTCGGCATACTTCTGTCCTGATAATCTTACGCCAAAGGCCCCTGAGCACCTGGCTACCTTCTGTGTGAAATTTTGTCCAGTATAACCCCGAAGAGTCGACTCACGGTTCCCTACAGAATCCATTTACAACCCTTCATGTTAACATTTGTGTTTCTTTAGACGGAAGGAGGGTCAGAGAGTTACACCATCACCATTCTTCTGTGCCGGTTTTAGAGGGTACTCGTGTGACGGAACAACGCATCATGCCCTGAGGCACAGACCTGCTACGCTCTCACAGGCACGTTTCCACACACGTGCAGATGCACGTTTCACCGCCAGGTGGCGTCTTGTACCTTACAATACTACAACATATAAGAGCTTGATTTGTCATCCTATAGCTAGTTGGCTATTTTAAAGCCTTATTAACCCCTGACCATTTACCTTCACATACTACTTGTGTCTCAACAATAAATCAAAGAATCAAATACTAAGTTAATCTCCTGACAGACAACGAAGTGTATATACATCAAACGCATTCATAGTCGCAAAACTCGCAGGAAATCCAAATTAGGTACGGTATATCTTTTTTCATCGGCCCACCAGAGATCGGTAGTGAAAATGAAAAAAAAAAAACGGAAAATTCGAAATCATTGAAACTCGGCAGCATAGTCATATCTAGGTATTCCCGTACCCGGTGAATGACGGCATAGAGGAGGACTTGTTTTATGGCCTTTTATGTGATTAAAAAAAGGAGAGCAGTTGTTATGTTTTTTGTCTTTCACTGCCAAAAAGGTTTATGGAAGCCTCTCAACATTCGTAACACCTGTCAGACATCTGCTCGTAAAAGTAAAAGCAATATGCTCGCTAATCAGTAGGGGGCGCAATTGTACGTGGCGAATAAATTGCACGATCTATCTCATAATATTAGTACATTTGACAAGTTCAAGTTAAGGCTAGCATTTAATTGGTCTTAAAACCACAACCAGTAAGTATACTAACGTACATACTATACCAACAAACTGTATATCAGAGTTCTGTGCTGCTGATAAAGTCAAATGTGAAGTACAACATGAACATACGTGCGTGCGACACTTCTTCTGTCGCTTGCGTCAAGGCTGAGCATGCCTAAGTAGTATACAATGTATTACTTACTTACTTAGACTTAGTTCCTCCCGTGCAAGGCACATTGGGCAGCAAGTCTTCTCCACTCTGCTCTGTCTTCGGCGAGGGACTCGGCATCCTTCAATGTTATCCCCCTGCTTTCCAGATCTTTTTGAAGGGTACGTCGCCATGTTAGTTTAGGCCTCCCTCTTTTCCGTTTGCCCTCTGGTTTCCAAAACACAGATGTTTTGGCGTGTCGGTCTGAGGTCATCCTGAGGACATGTCCAGCATACCTCATCCTCCTCTCGGTGATGGTGATGCTGAGTGGTTTTGTACCAGTTCTGTGGTATACCTCCTCGTTGGTAATCCTGTCTCTGTATGTTATGTGTAAAATTTTGCGGAGGCATCGTTGTTGGAAGGCATCCAGCTTGTTCCGCATTCTTGTTGTTATCTTCCATGTTTCACATGCATAGAGTGCAGTTGGTATTACTACTGACTGTAGCAGCTTGGTTTTCAGCACTCTGGATATCTTCCCACTGTTCCACACTGGGTTCATCCTTCTGAAGACTGATGCTGCCTTACCTATGCGGGCACTGATGTCTGTGTCTGTGTCCCCTTCTGCTGTCATGGTGCTTCCGAGGTATGTGAACTGCCTTACGTTTTCAACAGGCTCTCCACTGATGTGCAGGTTTGTACAATGTATACGGCTAAATAAACAAAATGTATCATATGGATCATCTGTGTATTCACTATTCACCACAATGATTATACAGAATGTATTGTAGTTCTTCGCCGTATTGATGAATTCGACAACTACACTGCTCGTTGTGAATTGGTGTAAATTTTTATTTTCCATATGTTAATGTTATATGCCAACTACCAATTGTAGATTACTAACACTTTGTCAGATGAATAGAATAACACAGCCTCTTGAGAAAGGAAGAAAGGTCGGATGTTTCACGGCCTTCTCAGCGGAGTAAATATATAGCGTTAATATCATATCAATCGTGACTTTTCATGGTAGCTTACAAAGCATCTCCACGTTTCGGCGCGCACAGGAATTAGACTTGTTTCACACAATGGGAGTTTCTGGTGTATTACCTACTTATTCATGCCTATCCTCATAAATAATTTCTATCCCCATTGTTCACTGTCACTGGCCCAGGAGATACACCTGTACGGAATATAAAGGTGTACTGAGGCGGTAGTGTGCCACCCAATCACGCGTCGACACGGCCGACATTTCAAAGAAAAGGAATATTGCAGTCATAAAGGGGAGGAATGATCCTCCATCGTGCATTTATATTCCATTGCGGTTGCGTGCCACGAACAACAGAAAGACAGAACCGGGATATAAAACTCAGTGTATCATCGTGAAGACATTTCTCTTGTGTATATTTAGAGTAGTTGTAGGTCTTCAAATGCACTTTGAGTGGAAGGCTAAATCACCTCATTGAAGAAAAGGCTTGTCATGTAAATGGTGTGCTGGATGACAACAAGACACTCAGGTAACTTTATTTTCTTTTATCATGATCTCGTCTTATGTGATGACATACATAGCATTTCATGACACAATCCTGCAATGAATTTTATATATAGTCCTTTATTTTGGACATGTCAGTCTAGATTCTTTCCTGACCTGAACCCCGCTCCCCCAACAGGTGTCTTGTTTACCTACATTTGATGTTGACACGGCAAGCCATCTCATGAATATTTAATTAGCTTCGCCAAGATGGCGACGGGGCCATCCCTGTTGCAGGTCTGCTTGCTGTGGTGGGCAAGCCAGGCCCTTCTGGCCGCCGGCTGGACACACTGGGTCGTCACGGAGGACGGGAGGATACAACAACAGGTAAGGAACACAGACCTGTCTTTGTCTTTACCACAGGATCGTAAATACTCGTCCTAACACATGTGCTTGCGAGCGATCTCGTATCTCTGGGTAGGGGGGTAGGGGGGTGGGCACAACTCAGTGCCAGTTGAGTTAGCGACTATTCATTCTTCTGATAAATGCCCGCAGGCTATCGCCTTTAGATGGTCACTTGTTCCGTGCTTAGAATAGACAATAGCCACCCTCCATATGGTACACAAGGAGCAAGTTGAAAATCACTGAATGAATGCAGATGAAAAATAGCAGACGACGCAAACTAGAGTTGTTGCCAGCACACATCCAAATTTATTTTTCCGCCCCCCTCCCACAACTCGACCTGAATAAAATATTGGACAACAAACAACTATTGATTTGACAACAACTCAGCTACCGGAACATTTTTGTCCACTCAATGAAAAGAGGGAAGCGAAAGATTTCACTTTCTCAGACATACATACACGTTATCTGTGTGTGAATCTTGGTGAACTTTGGTACTCAAGACAACAGGAATGACAACATGTTGACAAGTTCCCAGCTGCTGCGAATTATTTACAAACAATTTGTTGTTTTAATCTGGTGTAGATTACATCAGTTCTAAGATGTGTGACTCATTGTAATTCTGGGTATAGTATGTCATTTGTTGTGCCAATATTCAGATACACATATGATATACATGTACAATTACACTTTGGGTATGGTGGGCTAGCTCTAAACTTTAGTTGATGACATTTATAGGAAGACACAGAGAATAATTTTGCAGACAGATACACACAAGGCCATGTCCTTGGTTGACCTCTAAGCGAGGTGAAAAAGGCATCCATGTTTATATGTATATCTATAAACGTTACTAAAAGCTTAGTGTCTGCCAAGTGCCAAATGTCAGATTCAACTGTCTGCTAAAGTTCAACATTCCTGATGTTTACAAAAGACTGACTAGTAGAGGCTCTACTTACAGTTAAACATGGGACTTTAAGCTTATATATGGTGTGCCATACACATAAACGAATTACACATTGATAGAACTGCAATTTCTGAGCCACTATGTCACTGCACACATGGCACGATAACTCAGTCAGGGCGCAAATTAAGTTCTGATCCCTCCCAGCCCTCGCTACATTGCCTAACAATAGCCTTTTTGTATGGCGCAACAAATGCAACGATCTAATCAAGTGAAGTATATAATCAGTCCGGACCTCGGCTGACCTTGGTATTGTTGTGTTGAATTCCTGTTGCATCAGTCAGACTGCTTCCCCGCCATTGTTTATAATCCCTTTAGTTTTCTGGCAGACTCTCATGCACACAAACATCCACAGCACTTTTCCACTTGTAAGGGCTGCCTGTGTCATGTCAGGTCATGGCTTGATGTGCCTTTATGTCGAAACTACAGACAAACATATCTTTTTTTTTCCTGTCTGGTTTTAACCAGAGCTGTCCGAAATGTCTGACATTGACTTTGCAGAATGTAGCCTTGATATCTATCCAGCAAACCTGTGTGCGAACATAACACTGTCTGTTGTGCATAAACAGGTAAAATCTGTTTTCCAGCCCACTGTTGTAGTTTATCAGTACAATTTACTACAAAGTACAATACTGTATTGTATTGCTTTGAAGGAAATGGGAGGGTTTTGTATAATCTAATTTTTTAATAGACAACCCAGAGTGCATAATACCTATACAAATACAAATGATTTTGAAGGAAGAACACACACATCTTGACAAATTACATTGGCCAAACTATGCTTAAACTTTAAAGTCAGTTTGTCAGCAGTCAGTTGATTCATCAGTTTGTTAATGTTTGTTCATTTCTTCCTTCCTTCTTTCATTTGTCTCTCATTTATTCTTTTGATATTGTCAAGTACTGTGAATCACAATTTTTTTCCCACCGTACTTCTTTATTCATGGTTTTCACCATTACCGTGAACATTAATATATATATAATAATTTGCCAATTTTGTTTTTGCTACACCTGCTGCCACCGCGAACGTATAGTTCCGTGAAGATGTCCATTTTCCTCAGACGCCAAAATATTGCTATCGTATACATAAGGTGATGTACAGAACTTTACTGTATTATGTTTGAACTGAAATGGGTCTGCTTTACTTATTTACCAACAGATCTCCAGGGTTTTTTCTAGAAAAATTTAGCATGAGGAAGCAGATCGCAAGCATGGCAATGAACGAAGTGACCGAGGGGGGATTTTTTAGAGTAACACTCACAAGGGTTCGATTTGAAAATTGGTATGAGGGAGCTGGCTGGTTACATGAGGGAGCAGCTCCCTTATTTCCCTGTTTAGAAAAAAACCCTGGATCTCTATCTTTGTTAACTTGTCGTTTTCTGTTGTTTCTTCCCAGTTTGAGTCTCCGTTGAGCATCAAGCGAACAGATGACCTGGTGATGTTCATGCGTCAGGCCGAGCGGACTGAACAGATCGCACAGATGCAGAAGGACCTCCTGGCACAGAAAATCCACATAGAGGAGACAGAGGACAAGGTAGACTCAAATCTGATAGGTTCAGCCATTGGAGAGCTCTGTGATTATGCAAATTACAGTGTTAGTTTGACTTGATATGCATAATTGTATGGTTGCGCCAGGTTGGAAGCTCAGCTCAGTATGCTTACAAAATACACCATCTATCAAGTATATTGATATATTATTATGGACCTATCTTAGTATATTATGAAAGGTTTAGTATAATTGCATATAAAGCCTGCTTTGCTGCAGTATTGCATTTGGTCACAGTGTAAATATATCCTTTAATGACAGTTATTAGTGCTCAACTTGTAAGACAGGTAACTTGCACAAAGCTAGGACAAAGAAATATGGTTAAGCTATTTAGTTCAGTATGAAAAGAAAAAGAAAAAAATGAATGCAAATTTGTAAGTGAAATAAAATGGTTCTGCTACTACACAATAAAAATAGACTTGAGTCAAAGAAGAAAAATACTTGGTTGTTCCATAGATACTATTGATTCAAAAAGAACAAAATGAATTGGAATTCTATATGCCCGGTTAGTTTAAATTTGGCATGTCCCTTTTTTTGGTGTGGCATCAATGTCTTTGTGTTTTTGGAGGCCAGACAATGTGTCATACCAAATCACCTGGCAGGCCTTTGTGTGTGTGAGTACAAATGTAGGTGTGGCACCCTTTTCTCAGCACCAATTCCATAGATAAAGGTTAACAGCCCTTATAATCAGCTACACATGAAAGAGCTGAGTAACAAATGAGTTTATTTCTGCCAGCTTCAATTTTCACAGGTATAACCTACACAGCATGTTTTTATTAGTTGGATGCCGAGTCACGAGACTGTTCAAGGTTGTTAACTTGAAGACAAAAACAAACCAACCAGGTGTTAGACTGTACAATACAATGACTCATTGTTATACTCTTCTCACATGTATGTACCTCACTCCTTTAGGCAACAGACAGTCTTCACATAACACTGCAACTTTCAATGCGCAAACTTGCACAACACAACTTGTTAAGAGTGCAAATTGTAATGTTGGGAAATCACATTGAATTCAAGTTTGCAAGTACATGTACATAGGCAATACTACATGTAACTCTGTTTACCATGAAGACATTGAAATAATTTTAAATGGTGTTAGTTGATGCAGATTGTTTTGAAATAAACAAATATTTATCCCATCCAGCTTGAGATTTTGTAAACCCAGACAATAATCTATTTATTAATCATCCTTTTTCAGGAGACGAATTTGGAGCAAACGTTTTATAAAACAGATCCAGACTGCCGTGCAGCCAAGAGACAACTGACAGATTTTGACTTGTACATCAGTACTGTGTTACCACTGGAGAATAAAGGCATTAGGTGGGAGATATTTGTATGCATTATCTCAATAAACACAGGTCACTGTTAGAAAGTCATTTTCCCAGTAGTTATAGTAAGTTGTAAGGGTGTTGGAAGCTCTCAAAAGTGCTGTATGTAAGATATATTTTAAAACAATAAAGCATATTTTTTTCAAGGGATTGCCACATAATCAATATGATGCTCACTTGTTAGGCCTAGGAAAAAATGTTGTGTTTCCTGTTTCCTGACCAACCCTTAAAAAACTGCCGACCCTAGCCTTTTTTTTTGTGGACCCCTGCAAGCTATGGGACATAGATTTTGTGAGCTGATCAACATTTTCTAGCTCCATGATTTGACACCTGAGTGATGTTCAAAATGTTGTACAATCAGTTTTCCAACATTGGCATTAAAAATATAAGTGTCCTCATGCAAGTTTTACTTTGTTAAACTGTATTTGTATAGGTTAAATCACTAGAGATCACCAAAGAAAAACCTTACTTACCAAACTTTTTTTTCAGTACTGAAACAGGAAACATAACATTTTCCCTAGGCCTAACCTGTGGATTTAGACAGTTAAAATAAAAATTAAGTTGAATTCAACCTTGACCTACACCTGTAGATTTCCACCCTCCAGTTTGACCGTTTCCAACCCACAAAACTTGTAATGGTCACATTAACAGTTAAAACTGTTAATGTGACCATTACTATACTACACAGGCTCTTCTCATGTATAAATAATTGATGTAATCAAAATGCATGTACAGTATACATGTACATCTGGAAGTATGCATGAGTGGTCAAATAACTGTTGGCAGAAAATTGTTCCCCACCCAGTAGTTAATAATAAATGAGGTTTCAGACATCTAAACAAATTGATAGATAGAAGTGGGTGGTTCCTGGCTAGAATAGGATATGAGAACCATTGCTGCACTTCTTGGGGGTTGCCTAATCTAATATATGATGGTATGTTAGGAATATCAAAGTTTACACTATATAAAATTGTATGTGATGTATATACTATTTATACATACTGTCATTTAGACTGTCAAAATAATTATTTCTTTCCCGCAAAAAAGTACTTTTTGTGTTAACTCAAAGATGCTGATGATATTCATGTTCTTCAGACTGGAAGATTACATTAACATCAGCAGGGAGGATCAGCCTGAAAAAGTGCTCACCCCCGTCTGTTCATCCGTAGTGGACCTACCCTACAGTATCCATAGCCTTGAGCATCTAGAGGTAAGTTAACACTAACAGGCTGAGAATTTGCCAGCAGTTGACCTGAATTTGTCACAGTAGAAGTAGAACTGCCAGATGCTCGCAGCAGCATGGTACAGGTTAAACCAAAGATTAGGATGAAAAGATTCCTCTAAAGAGATGATGCAACAGCCTCAGGGCTTGAAATACCACCTGCATATGCAGGTTAGTGTAGGTAAAATTGGAGCTGTGCAGGTATTTCTGATATCTACCTGCACCTAACCTACACTGGTCCATGTACTGGGTTTACAATATACAAATGTACTGTATATGTATGTGTATGTTTTATCTACTGCATTGACGACCACCTGTGAACTATAAAAGAAATTTTGACAATGGTTTCTGAACAGCTTTTAGTATGATCTATGCTTCCCAAATTCTTGGTGGTACAAGAAAAAATTGTGTGGTACAGGTAATTTTCAGTGTTAGCTGCACCAGTGCAGGTACAAATGTACATGTGTATGCAGAAAACAAAAGGATTTCGAGCCCAGATCCTAGCCCAATGCTTTTGGTGCAGTCAGACCAATTTCAAAAGCCATTTCACTTATTGATGGGGACACAGGTGTAACTAATCTGTACACCTTGTCAGGACTTGTGCACCAGAGAGTTTGTTTGCAAATCTGTTACCTAGTAGTAGTAGTACATAATGTAGAGACTTTAAAGTTCAGTGACCTCAATCTGTTTAACAGTGTGACTCACAGACTTTTGTGAAGAAGTTTTTTGTGGGATTGGTTCTCGCTGAGAAAAAAAATACCATCACGCCCATGTATCATTAGCAAATGCTTGAAATGATGAACAAGCTTTTGTTAAAGACATTTCCCCCCCAG
Organism: Branchiostoma belcheri; assembly: GCF_001625305.1. Classification (NCBI taxonomy): domain Eukaryota; kingdom Metazoa; phylum Chordata; class Leptocardii; order Amphioxiformes; family Branchiostomatidae; genus Branchiostoma; species Branchiostoma belcheri. Next base: position 873,240 of record NW_017804254.1, on the reverse strand, counting down.
GCAATTTTGTAACACACAAAAGCTTGTATAGTCCTTGGCCCCTTTTTTCTCTATTATCAATGATACCATCTTATGCATCATAATGATAATGGTGGTGTTTTTGACTTGGACCTGAAGATTTAAAAAAAATTAGAGGTGGTTCTTACAATGAAGAAGCAACAAACATCACATTTTACGTGAAGAGCCTATTATTATGTAACATGTTATCCATTCAAAAATGTGCATTACGCAATGTAGCTAGTTACAGGACTGTTTCTATGTTTTTTTCTCTCTGGCAAGGACATGTACACATTTATTGTTTTTTTTAGAATAACTTTGAATAGATTCCTCACATTCAGATGGAACTAATGGTGCAAAATTTGTGTTTGAATGTCATCCAAGCGACATGTTGTTTGTGACAATGTTTTTTCTATGCACACATGACCTTTCACAGGAATGTCACATCTGTGTATATCTGTGACAAATGGGAAGATTGCCAGTACTGATATATACTGTTTGTTGAGTTGAACAATACAGTAAAAGAGTATAGAAGACTATTCATGGACACTGCACTTCAAATCTTTTCTCTGCATACCAGCACTGGTGAAGGTACATGATGTGTACAATGTAACAAAATTTCCTGCACCAGACAACTCTTATCTGCACCACTCAGAAGTTAGGAACTATGAATCACACTAAAAACTGTTCAGAAAGCATTGCCAGTATGTCTTTTATGCTTCATAGGCAGTAGCATGTCATTGCAGGAAATAAAAAAATTAATCCACAATCATACACCTACATGTACAGATGTATACGGACAACCTTGTACACATGGACCAGTACAAGTTACAAGTGCAGGTACATGTAGAAAGGTCCAATGCTACCTGCACTAACCGGTATAGTATATTTTTAAGCAGGTGGTATTTTAACTCTAAAGATGATGATGGTATTTCGAGATTTTCGACCTCTGAAAAACCTTCCCTACTGCTATCCCAATTCCACATACATGTAGATTAAATGACTGAATTGTATCTGCTGATTTGCAGTAACTGTTGAATGACAGAACCATGTTTGTTGACTGACAGGGTATACAGAACAGGAAGAACCTGAGTGGGTTACCAGAGCCAGGTCTGAGGAGTGCCCTGCCAAAAAATGAGGACCTCGCCAAGCTGGGACACTGGATCGCTGATGGCATGGAGAAGGTACGTTGTGTGTGTGTTTTTTGTGTTTTGGCGTATGTGTATGTGTGTGTCCGAGGGGGGGGGAGGGAGGCTTGTCACTGAATGATGCTATGTAGGTTTCTAGCGGCGACTAATTTATGAATAATTTATCAAGGCCCACGAACCTGGTTTATGGCATTTACAGGAAACTAAGGGTGCGTCTGATATATTGGCTAATTGTTGTTGCTATGAGCCATCTGATTAGTCCCCTCTAAAAACCTAGACTAGGTGGATATTATGTAGTGTACACTGGGTGTGTGTGTGTAGTGGGGGGGGGGGGGTGTAGATCAACTACATGTATCTATCTAGCAGCCAGATGATAATTTCAACACGCGTAATTATGGTCCGTAAGTCACTGATGAAACATAGTGGGTTCTGTCCGAAACATCCCTTTCTTTAGAGAGTACAAAATTTATTCAGTTGTTTTTAGAGATTATGAATCCAGTTCCTTTATTCATTTTTGTATAACATGGATGTCTGGATGCCTAACACTTTTCTACGTTATACAGTGACAGGCAGAATAAAAGTTGTTAATGGCAGCTATGCAGCTCCAGATGTCTTACTGAGGGGCGACTGTGGTGTGAAAGATTTCGGTAAGCTTGAGGAATGAATCCCCTCTATTTAACCTATGTTATAAGCTTTCCCTCCTGTGATATTTCAGAACCAGTCGTCCTGGGTGCTGTACAACCTGGCTGCCTTCTACTGGAGGATCAAGGGAAATGCCAACAACATGATCGAGTGTACCAGGCGTGCCTTGCACTACTCACCCAGGTCAGAGGTCGCAACGTTTTTAAACTTAAACTGTTACCCTCAAAAGTTTTAAAACTGCCTGGAAAAGCTGAAAAAAAAGCTCTTTACTTTGTGCATTTTCTATGCATCTACTATGTAATAACATGGGTGCTGTTTAATTTCTAAATGTTGAAAAGTACCTACATTATATTTGTTAAAAACCCTGAATATGCATTTAGGAGCACAAGTATATGAATTTAGGAATTGACCTGTCATTGCTGCCCTGAAGAAGGTGACAGACGGTCACTAAAATGTCAGATGTGTAAATCCCTGATTATTGGAAAAGAACCTTGTACTCTCATACATTGTTTTTTTTGTAAAACCTCAGTCTGTATCCATACCATGTCAGCCTTCTCACAAAAATCTGGAGTAGGTGACTGTAATAAAAAAGTAGCAGGTAAGCCATGAAAGGGTTTGTAATGGAGACTACAATGTTTTTGTTGAATTTACACAAAAGTAGGCGGCGCAAAAATTTGAGTGATTTTCGCCTGTTGCCAGCTTGTTTTGAGAGGGCTGCATGTTACTTTATTCAATGCAAAATGTATCTTACACAGTGTCTTGTATTGTAGGGAGCACAGGGACGTAGCCCTGCTGAACCTGGCTAACATCCTACACCGGGCGCACTACTCGGAGGAAGCCGCTGTCGTCACACATGCCTCGCTGGACATTTCCCGCGACTTCAACGTCAAGTATTTCCACCTGGGAAATGTCTATGCTGTAAGTATGCCCTGACCCATCCGGTTAGCCATCTAGTTTCATAGTCTTCTGGGTTACTACTCGAAATACTTTGTTCTGCATTAATTGCACAGAATGCACCAGAAACATTTTACCTGCGCAACTAATTTTTTATCGATATCAGTCATTAAAAAAAATTTGAGCCATCTTAAATCATATAATTAAACTATTATGACAGGATACTACTTTGGACAGGTAAATAAAGGTGCAAGTAGACATCAAAAATACCTGCACAGCTCCAGTTTTACACGATGGTCAAAAAGGCCATCAAAAATCCTCACTTGGAAATCATTAATATTAATGAGAAATCGGTGTCAATCAGTCATTTCACTATTGGCAACAATAGCTGATTGGTTCACGCTTTAGCGGGCGGGGCCTTGGCATGTTTTGGTGACACTTCGAGTCGCTGTTTTTTTCCCGCGATCTTGTCCTTTCATATGCGCGCCTCTCCCCGCCCCTATTGTTCTTTAATTCACACAATTAACAATGCCCCAACACTCATTCAAGCCATGTTTAATTTCCTTATGCCACCAACAATAATTCGCAACTGTGCTACAATTTGTCTTATTTCGTAATTCAACACACTAAAAAAATTCCACAGATATTAAAGTTCCCCGGGTCTAATCGGCCTTGATCGCGCTATTGCATACTTCAGACGGCACGGAACGCGCCGGCATCGGCTGCATGACAGAACATCTAGAATATGTCTAAAAAATTCCAGACTCGAGTAATTATTCAAGAACATCTACCAAAAACACACTACATACGATTCAGATACATGCTTATACATGTATTCTTGTTGTACCTGTTACTAAACGAGGTTTACGGCGCGGAAACAGCACAGAAGCCATGATTGTTTGGCCGGCGTGCCGAGTACTTCGTCTAATACGGGGAATGCATCGTAACGTTCTGGAGTCAAATCATAGACCGTACTAAAAACATAACCGTACTAAGAAGATTTTAGAAATAGTAGAAGTATAATAGTAAATCTTTGTAGAAGAAAGTCGGCTGAAGCCAGAGTTTTTTTCACAACATAACTGGATTAGACCGGTTCCCTCCTTTTTCCTTTGTTTACAAACCGACGCCATTTTGTGTCACAGTTTATAAACCTACAGCCCCTTTTTTTTAATTCGTGTAGCTAAGGAGGTTATCCACCTACCTGCATTTCAAATCCCAAATAACACATTCAAGGCAATGTTCAGCGTTCTATCTCTAGCAACCATTTTTTGTCGATCACTGTCGATGCTATGTTTCAGCATGGAGGTAGAAAAAAACCTCCATGGTTTCAGTTACTCGCGCGTGCCGACACAAAGCTTTTGTGATTTTTGTCAAAATTATTTCTTCAAACCATGGAGCTTCAGGTTCCAACCGACGACTTCGACACGGTTGCACGACGGAACGGATGGGGATAGTTTTAGATTTACCATATGATGTCGCCCAAATAAGCCAAGAAGCTTAAAAAAACATACGGTGGGGAAGTAAATTTTATTCTCGTTCGCTACCGCGACGTAGTTTTGACTTCTCTTTTTCACGGTACAATGATTGGCGTCCACTTGGGGGAATATGAACTTTCCCTGATAAATACGATATATACGACTGGAAAAATTCCTTGAACTGTCAAAGAAAATCTTCTCAAAGGGACAGTATCGGGGTTGATTTGCATCGAGCCAACGCACTGTTGTCTTTAAAACTCGCGCCCGGGAGGAGAACAATAGGGCCACGCTGGTCGAAATTTCCATTTCACTGGCCTTCCCGGGAGGAAGGTGAGAACGAACCACTCTGATCTCCACCGACGTCCTCATTATAACTCTAAAACAAACCCTCTGTTCCACGTGAATTTTGAACTAAAACGCAGAAAATGTATGTTGAGCAATATCTCCCGATCCTATCGGTAGAATTCTATAAAAAATACACCAATCGAAAAAGTAAACATCTGGCCGCCATCTTGAAAAAAATGACGTGATTCTCTTGCACCGTTATGGAATTATGGGAGAAAACATACTAGAAAATCGACAAAATAAGTTAAAAACTAACAGACAACAAAAATTCTACAAGAGAAATGGAATTTAAAGGTCCTAAAGTTTACAGTATGGATAAAACATATGTTTGATGCGTAAATTAGCGAAATGTAGCGGTAGGTTAAAGTTCAATGACCCAAAATGACCTCATGTACGCACGTACAGTCGGCGGGAAATTTGAATTGCATTCTACGTTGTCATTTCTTATTTTATACATATATCGGGAGCGAACTAATTTTTTTGTGTGTGTGCGTGATTCTTTTTCTAACTTCATAATCGCATCGTGCGTTATATTGGGCGAAAGTTGTGTTGTTTATCTGAACACTGCCGCTGCTCACTGCGCACCGGGTTGTGGGCGGGGCCTATTTGCTTAGCAACGAGGATTTTAACATAGCAACGGGACCATCGTGTTACCTGCATTAACCTACATATGCGCAGGTGGTATTTTGAGCCCTGACATATTTCTGTTGCTAATTCATTGCACGGTTGGAGAAATGATATTTTATTACACTACATGTATATACCACACAGTCTCCCCTAGCATTACAGTTAAAGCAAAATGAAGCAAAAATCTATAATTTTATTAAAATCTATTCAATTTAAGAAGCACTCTTTCTCTAAGTTAGATTACAGACACTCATTAGTGAATCAAATTCAAAGAAAGCAATTTCAGACACTGTACAGTATTACATTGTACATTACATACTGCTGACTTCGAGTCAACTCAAGCTGGTAGAAATCTGCTGTGTGTATATGCTTGTGGGAAAAGTGTAACACGCCCTAATTATAGCATTCAGACAAAGTAACATGGGCAAACGTCCAACAGCCTGTACCTTTTAAACAGACTTGTGAAATCCTTTCATGTATGACAATAGCAGTTGTCTAAAGCCCAAAGTTCAACAGACATGCCCCAAAGCAGTCTGGCAGGAAGAAAAGTCTGACTTAGGCTACACCAATTTAATTTGCTGGTTCAAGGATTCACCCACTTCATTTTGTTCTGATTTGGAAAAAAAAAAGCATTTCAGCCTCTGAATCAACTCCAAAATGCTCATATTTTGGCCCCAACAGTTGAAGGAGGTCCCTTCTCTTCATAGTTCTCTTCACAGTTTTTTTCCATCTTTGTGTTTGAAGTTCAAATTACAGACCATGTTGCCTTCATGGCTCCTATCATAGCATTTGGGGCTATCATAGGATGCCTAGGTCTGTTTTTTTTTTTCGCCATTGCTTCATATTTATTCTGAAAAAAATCCAAGAAACAATGTATCAAATTGATAAGGCTTTATCACAATTTTGGTCATGGGGCCGGGACAGTGACCCAGAAGCCCCAAAGCCTGGCTTAGCATACTAAATCCGCTCTCAATCACTATATACCATTGTTCGGGAACACCCAAATTACTTCCGACAACTATGGACTCATCCTTGTGCTAGAAGGGCTATTGTTAAGTCATTGTGCTAGATGACACACACAGACGATATCAGGTATCGTGCAAAAACATGGGCAGGTTTGACAAATCCAGAAACCTTAATACCAAAAATCACACTTAACACGTCTTTGGCATGCACACTTTGGCAACCATGTGAGAGAAGTATGGTTGGAACTTTTGTGTGTATTCGATGGGGAACTGGTCTATCTGGTCTCAACTGATCATGAAATGCATCCTTAGTAAATGTAATTGTAAAGCATGTTAAATTTTGTGCTTTGTAGTAGGGGGAGGTTTAACTGGAATCCATTCTTAAATATGTTTACGGAAGGAAAGCATATCGTTATTGCTGTTTCTTCTTCTTCTATTCCAAAAACTGACCTGGTCAATGACCTGAACCAGACTGTCTCTCACCATGGTAACTGGTGTTGGGTTACATAATGTAGCATTTTTATAGTAGGAGGGATTTAGACTCCTGCCACCATATATGTGAATGTGTAGCAGAGCAGACGATATGCGAAGGTAAACATTATTCAGTTGTTTTGCAAATGTTACCTTTCTAGTTGAATTTGTGTTTTGAAGGACTAGACTGTTGTTGACCATGCCTCTACAGGTGCTGAGTGAGTACAACCGATCCGTGGAGTGTTTCGACAAGACGATCGAGCTACAGCGGGACTTTGACGCCGCCATCAAACGCCGCCATGCTGTGCTGTGCCACTTCAAACTAGAGAAGGCTCTAGAGGCTCAACACAGGTCAGGGGTTAAAGACCATCTTTTCTAAGTGATCTGTGATCTGTACAAAACCTAGCCTGACATTTTTATCTTTACTTGTTGCTTGATACGTAGGCAATGTCTCTCTCCTCTGAGATGGTCTGAGCCAGATCTTTCCTTTGATTTGCTTTTCATTTCTGTCTTCATGCTTATACTGAATCTGTCTCCTGCTTCTCGGAGCTATCATTAGTTTTCATAATCGTAATCTTTATTTGCATGTTCGTGCCCATGGGGCTAAATGCATACTGATGATGTTACATATGAAGTAGCATAGTAGTAATAGAATAAAAGAAGTTTTAGTGAATGAAAAAAAAACCTCTACCTTCATTGTTAGGTAGTACCTGTATGGTACTTCCCAAGATGTTGGTGACAGTGGCAACAAGATTAAGAAATAAGTCAGTTTGGTAAAGGTTAATGTTACTACTACATTGTACATACATCATCATCATCGTCTATCTCTTGATCTGGTTGACTGTTTGGGCACCACAGATTCTCAGTCAACCACCTCCGACATACAGTTCAGAGTATCAGATGTTTGTGTTTGCTGCAGGTCTCTGGAGAGGACCCTGAGTGAGCTGAAGGAGTACCAGCGGCTGCATGAGGTGTACTTGGAACAGATCGCAGTCCGCGACAACCAGCAGTCCCAGCGTGCACTGCAGTTCGAGTCGCACCTACAGTACCAACGACAGGGAACCAGCGAGGGGCGACTGGGTAAGAGAGTTTTGCAGCTGTTTGGATGTTGCCTGCTGTAAGTTTTCTTTAGGAGCATTCTTCAGTGCTGTTGCTTGCTATAAATCTGTTTTGCACTATATTGTTTTGTACCTAGCCTCTTTTGAACCAGAGCCTCCTTGCATCTCTATTTTATTGTTCTTTGCTGTCTGTTTTAAGCCTGTTTTGCACATGAATCACCTATTTTGGCTCCTTTTTTTGCACAAGTGCTGTCTGTTACAACCTTGTATTTCACCAGTCCTACAACTTGTTTTGCACCAGGAATGTTTTTCCTGACCATATTGTGCACCTGTGCTGTCTCCTGTAACCGTGTTTTGCACCTGTGTTGTCTCCTGTAACCATGTTGTGCACCTGTGCTGTCTCCTGTAACCGTGTTTTGCACCTGTGTTGTCTCCTGTAACCATGTTGTGCACCTGTGCTGCCTCCTGTAAGCATGTTGTGCACCTGTGCTGCCTCCTGTAACCATGTTGTGCACCTGTGCTGTCTCCTGTAAGCATGTTGTGCACATGTGCTGTCTCCTGTAAGCATGTTGTGCACCTGTGCTGTCTCCTGTAACCATGTTGTGCACCTGTGCACCCTGCTCCAGAAGAAGACCAGCAGCAGTGCACCATGAAGGTTGAGTATGGGAAGCAGATCGTCGTCTGTAACTTCAGCATCATCCCGCCCAAGGTCAAGGACACTCCAGTACTGGTGAGCAATTATTGAAGATATTTAGCAATAATTATATGTAGATCAAATCTGTATTTGGTTAGTTCATGAATTTCTCAATTCAGTTCAGTGTACAGCGTGTAAAATACCTGGTTGCCCAGTTGCCCAGGGCAACAAAATTTTACTTGGGGCAACCTATTTTTGAACATAGGTAGCCCAGTGTGCTACCAGGATTTTAAGAATGCCCCCCACCCCCCAAATCATGCCCAATTGGCTTGCACCACTGTATCCGGCAGATGCTTTATTTTAATTTTAGGTATGTATTAATGGCTATTACTAGTATCGGTTAACTAAAGGCTGTTAGAAATATTGTGAAAGGCTTATGTATGTAACATTGCTTAATTTCAGGAAAGTAGTAACTTATAGTCGGGGCAACCTAAAATTCTGATGGGCAACCTAATTTTTGCTGTAGGTTGCCCACTGGGCAAAAAAGTATTTTGTACACTGGTGTACAGAATATCAAATGCCTCTTTCATGACTAAATTCTAACCTATTCAATACTGATAAACGATGCAAGGTACAGTGTATTCAACAATAGACCAGTGAGGTTGTATTCCTTCAATGCATTATGAAAGAACATATCTACTCAATATGTTGTGTAACCTTCCATTTAAACAGAGTGAGAGAAAGCCCCCTCTGCCGGCTCAGCCCCTCCCCCCACATGGCGTGGCAGACAGCCCCCCTGTAGGCACCCCAACCCCTGACTCTGCACCCCCTGCAGACAACAAACTAGCGTATGACCAGTACAGGTGAGTGACTTGACTCACTGTTATGGCATTGCCTGACTGTTGCAATAGTAAAATTACAGCGTGTGATTTTCCAATTTAAAGTTAGCAAGCTTTTCATGTATAACAAATGAACTTGTTACCCACTTATACAGTATGTATATTATGTAGTACAGAAACCAAGTTTGTCAGTGGTGCTTTTATAGTTACTGGAATGGCCATATTGAACTTGTCTATAAAGTATAATGAATTTTATTTGGCTATCTCTGAGTCACTTATGGGTATGTCAGTCAGCACTGTTTCCTTTTAAAAAAATTGTAGTAGATTGTTTCTTAGAAAAAAATATTTTTTCACCAGTCTTTTAGCCCTTTGCAGTAGTAGACTTTAAACAACGTAGACCGGATTAAATCATCATTGAAAGTTTCACCAACTGGTTTCTTCAAATGCCCCCCTCCCCCAGGGACCCCCTGTGGCCCAGTCGGGAGGAGTGTGACGCGAAGGTTCAGCGGCTGCCGGGGTGGAACGAGTTCCCCACCACATACCTGCCACCAGAGAACAAGGGATTCCAGTAAGTGTCAGAATGGTGGAAGACCTGACTGATAGTAGGGGCAGAGAATTGTCCTGTTTTAGTTGCCGTTTGTCTGTCTGTGTCTGTGGCCAGCATAACAGTTACATGATATTTGGTATGTGGGTAGGTGCTGGCAAAATGAAGGAAAACTTAATTTTGACCTCCCTGTAGCTTTCTATGTCACTGCAGCAGAACTTCTATTTGTGATATCTCTTCTTCAGGACATGCTAGTTTCTTATGATGTTTCAAATGGCATGTCGTAAAATCAACTGTCATAAAATCAATGTGCTAATCATCTGTTATACTGTGTGGACTCACTTGCTCATTATCGACCTCGTTAGCTACATGTATAATGAGTCAAACTACACCGAAGCTAGTGTCAATCCAAATCGTAACCACAGTGTTATCATAATGATTAAGTACATTGCGTGTATGTCTTCCCTACGTTGTAATTACATTAAGACTTATTATTGGTGTACTGAATGTTAGTAAAGATTGGTTCATCCCTGTGCTTCAGGATGCACCAGCTGTTGAATGAAGCGGTCCAGCTGACAGAGGAAGAGGAGCACGCCCTCCCCTGGTACAAACCGGTCTGCACCACCGTCGTCGACCTGCCATACACCCAGACCGCGTACGATCACGTGGACGGGGTAGGCAAGCGGGAGAAACTCCCCAAAAAGGTCCTGGACAACCACATGAAAATGGTATGGAAATAGTGTTTCAGACGTTGAATCGTTTGTTTGTTTGTTCCAAGCTAAAAAAAATCAACAAGAACAAAAACAGCAAGATTCCATTTGACGAAGAGGCTTCAAACTTTATTTTTGGGTATAAGAAAATTGCAAAAGCTAGTAGAATTCTTACCTGTTTGTGTAGATACTGTTACATCATACAAATAATTACAGTATATATTACATATATGTATATCAAGTGTACTATAATTGATGAAAGAAAAAACAAGTTTTTGTTCTGTGTAGCTGTATCTGCTTTAATGGCCTAACTGAATATGTCTGTCCACACCAGTTTAACAGCTTTGTTATGCCTAACTGTATGTTGTTTCTTCACACCACCACTTCTATGGAAGCCTCTCATTTTGGCCGCGTATCGTACCACCGAGAACGTTCACACCGAAGAAATTGGTCAGCGTATTCTGTCAGCTATCGAGAAGGTAGACCCAGTGCAAGTGAACGTTCATTTGGTGCTCTATCAGTAATTGCATGTATTAGCTGTAAATGTGGTGGATGTAGGTGGTGGATACTTTCAAATCATGTACCTCCTTGATAATTTGGCTATTAAAAATGTGAACGAAAAAGTTCAAAATCACTTTTTAAGACTGTTTTCATCACTTTTGAAAGATGAAAAATATGTTCATTGAAATTAGGGAGACTGGAAACTACTATGAAATGGATTATTCTGTTGTTGGAGGCACATTGCTTTGCAGCATCCGCCACCCCTCTTCATTTAAATGTTTTCTTTTTAAGTTCTGTATATTTCTTTTGCTGTCTTGTGCTGTATGTGCGGTGCCGTGCCTGGCTACGCTGCATGCTCTGGTTGGTGGTGGGATTTGTATAGGCTTGGCGGCAGCATGCCACCCTGGGTACAAGATCAGAGGGTGAGATTGATTGGTCAGAAAGTGAACGGGAGCTGGGAAGGAGAGTGGATCTGGCACTGCGCAAGGTACATTTGTGTGGGAAAAAAATCACCCTGACCACCCCTGTTTATTGAGTGGACTGGTCCAAATTCAGACAAAGTGACTGATATCTGGGTCATATCACTAAATTGCAGGGGTGGTATAGTTACACATCACCCAAAATGCTACTCAAAATCTTGCTCGTGACCAATTTAACACTGCATGCTCTTCTGAAAAACTAACAAGCACAAAATCACCTCTTTCCAATGAATGAAATATACACTCAGGGATACATGATAAATTTCACAGAGAAAAACCTCTATTGAGCTGATTAACATTGATTTGTAGATTTGACAAAAATGTATTTGTACCTAATTTTGTTATGATACAGATTAAGGTATATGTGTATGCAAACAAAATATATCTTTGGAAGTTTAAAATCAATAAAATGATATTATTGAATCTATTTTCCATGGCTCAAATATCACAAAATTTAAATGTTGTTCCAATAATCACCACACCATCCTCAATTACAAATTGAATAAATTCAATCAATTTTCAGCTTTTGAAGACTATACGTTGTAAGTCATATATTATTTTAAAATGCAAAGATTCAGTTGAAGACATATAACTTTATACTACATTTGTAGTTAACGAAATATATATCATATGTAAAGAATGCTAAAAGACTTACTTCAATGAATCACTTTTGGATGGAATGAAATTGTCAACAATTGTTGATTTTGGTGGATCATTAAGAACCAGAAATTTAGAGGTTGATATGCAGCTAACCCATACCCTGGCCCGCATGTGTCTGTAGTCTAGTTGCATGTGTTGCATTTTGTGTAATGTATTTTAATTTATGCAAGGTGTCTGTTTTGCACATACAGTAGGTAGCATGTGTGCAGAATATGTATATAACAACATATTAGAAAATGTTTTTTTATTAATTTTTCTGCCCACCATGTATCTCATTTTGCATGCAATTTTGCAACACTGCCTTGTATTCAGAAATAGCAGCAAGTTTTAAGAGAAACCTTGAGTGGGAAAAATATCTCAAATCTCAAATTTTGGATGCTGCCCTCTCAAAAAAATATGTGGCTTTTCCCATGAGGACCTGGTATTCTTGAGATACCATAACTGAAGATAACATCCATATGCCAATTAGTATTTCTTGATTATATGGCTTAGGTACAGTTATTTCTATCATTCTTCATGGTTTGGCAAATTGAATGTTTCTTTGAAAAAAAAAAACAGTAGAGAAAAATATTTGAATTCTGTTGATACAATTAACATCTATAACCATTAATAGCCATGGCATATTGATGATTGATGTATGACAATATCTATTGGTATGACAAAGTCTACTGTGATGAGTTTTGGACTAGAATTTTTATTTGGTACTCATATTACAAAATGAGATCTGACATGATTGTCTATTTGATATAACATAATGTCCATCATGTTATTCCAGTGCTTATTGTGAGTTAAAATTGACTGTAGATGACAAAAGGTATAAGTTTACTAGTTCCTGCATATTGCTACTGTATTTTCTAAAACAAGTGATGTTGGTTGATGTGGTTGTTGACAGAAAGCGGAGCCCCTCTGGACGTTGTTTAACCTGGCCGGTCTGTACTGGCGCGTGGCGGGGAACCCGTACCAGGCCATCGAGTGTATCCGGCGGGCGCTGCACTTTGTACCGTCACAGTACACGGACGTGCCGCTGGTCAACATGGCCAACGTGCTGCACCAGATCGGGAAAGTGGACGACGCCATCACGCTGCTACACGAGGCTCTACGCTTCAACGACACCGAGGTGACAGTGACACCGACTTGTAGATTGTTTGTTTGCTTGAGCCTTTGTTTATTTGCGATATACTAAAATTGTGCTGGCTGCTTTCATTGATTGAGGTCACAAAGAAAGGGGTCAGGCTCAGACAAAATTGAATAATAGATTACAAGTTTGATTGAAGATAACACTTTCATGTAAACTTTTATGAGAACGCCATATTTATAATTATGTTACCCCAAGATTTAGAATTTGTCAAAGGGGAATAAAATGTGAATGTCACTCCTGAGTTGGAAGTAAGATTTTCATGACCATTTTGTGTTTAGAACATTATAGATGTTAATTCTAGAAACCATCTGGTCATCTAGCCTGTTACTTAATCTGTTAATATCACTAGTATTAGGGGCTGATACATATATATAGGGCCTCCATGATGATGATGAATGATCCTTCCAGAGGCCTGACCAATGGTAGTTACATACAGAAAGCAGATCCGCTCTGAACATTGTTTAGTATATAGATATGTACTAATAAACTAGTCCACTACAGTACTAACTACAACTGCTACTAATACTATACTTCCACTACCACCACCACCACCACCACCACCACCACTACTACTACTACTACTACTACTACTACCTACTACAGTAACTACAGTACTACTACTACAGTAACTACAGTACTACTACTACAGTAACTACAGTACTACTACTACAGTAACTACAGTACTACTACTACAGTAACTACAGTACTACTACTACAGTAACTACAGTACTACTTCTACTTGACTAAGTACTACTCTGCCTGGTTTGTACTGGAAGCATGATGTACAATGTACTTAGGCTACTGGTCATCAAATAGCAAAACCCCTGCCTTACTTTATGGTACAATGTAGGTTAGAAATTTAGGTAGATGTGCTGATGTCTGGTCTGGAGGAAAGTCCTAATTCAGGTTGGTGTTGTTCCAGCCCATCACCCACTTCACTCTTGGCACGGCCAAGGCAGCCAAGGGTCAGATGGAGCAGGCCATGGAGTCGCTGGAGACAGCCCTGGACATCGACCCCTCCTACACAGAAGCCTTTGAGACGCTGCGGATCCTACGCTGCTACAAGAAGTTCTACAATGTCCGCCCTCAGGAGAAGTCACCTGCCATGAACAGGATTGGTAAGGGATTTAAAACGAAAAAATGGAATTAAACTTTTAGGGAAGCTTGAACTTGAAGTGGGAAGGGGATAGTATTTGTATCAAACTCATATATCAAGAAGTATAAAATACAAGCATTGTAGGATCATATCAACAAAATACAACATCTAACACTGACAATCTTGCCAAGCAGATCCCACAGTAAACATAATTTAACACTGTTGCCATGATTTACAGTCTTGCAGTTCAGTTGTATTCTGCCAGGGGGAGCTCATACACTGTTTCTTTTCCCTGCCAGCCTGCCAGAATTTTGTTCAACACAACCCAGCACAGTGCAAGCAGCAGTGCCGGCCGCCCATGGTCCTGGCCCCAGGCGAGGCCCTCTGCATCGTGCCGCATGGCGGACCACAGCCGCGCTGCCAGAAGCCTGCCTGTCAGAAGTGTAACCAACCCAGGAATGGTCAACCACTGGCTCCAGCTCCAGCCTGTATGGAGATGCCTGGACATACCAAATATCTAAAGGTATGGACGAGAGGAGAGAGAACAGTTATCAGGGGAAACAGTAGGGTGATTGGATGGGGAGAGAAAAGATGAGAAAGAAAAGTACAGAAAAAAGGGGGAGGCGAGAGAGAGAGGAGAAATATTCAACAAGATAATCATAATATTATGGTGATATTCTTCAGATTAGTATTTTCTGCATTAAAAATTGTAACGTGAATGGGGCAACTTGTACCATCTATTCCACATTTCCAAATTTGTATGGCATCACATGTAATAAATTTGCACATGAAAGACAAATGCCTACCAAACCCCTGTTAAGTAGAAATGTTTGAAAACTACTAAGTCTAGTTCAGAATTGTTTTTTCTTTGGGGTCAAACTAATTGTGCCCTAAAACTGTTCTCCTTTTGAACACAGGAAGAAAACAATGCCAGTGTCGACACCAAGCACAATGATGAGAAGGATGAAGGTGACAAAGAGGAGGACAGCAGTGGGGAGGAGCAGGACAACAGTGGGGAGGAGGAGACCAAAAACGAGGAGGATGAACTGGTGGGAACAGATGAGGAGGCAGCAGCTAAGGAAGAGGATCCACTTGAGGAGACTACAGAGCTTACTAGTGAGACTGGGGAGGAAGAGGAGGAGGTTATAGAGGCTGTAGTGGATGCTGAGTTGGTGGAGGACGGTACTCCAATGGACCTGGAGTCAGATGAGTCCAGCATCCAACTGGATCTGACACCAGAAGGACCAAAAGGAACCATCAAATTACTGGTGAGGACGCATAGAACTAATGGACCATGCTGGCATTCATAAGTTTGCTCTTTCACTGTCATGTTTCTCCTGATTTCTAGGAGGAAACTATTCATGCCATAGAGCAACAAAGTTGGGAAGTATACATTTTGTACTTGATTTTAGGGTTAGACCAGAAAAAATTGCTTTCCAAATTTATTTTGCAGGCAAGCATTATTTTTCTGTACCCATCTCAAGCAGCCACAGGCTTGTTTTTGTGTTCTTACATGTAGTTAATGAGAAGATTTATTTTCCAAATTGACAGAATCTTTTTCCCCCCAGAAAGCCATGTTGGGTATGGAGGAAGGGATGCACTGTCAGGAGGTGTGATTGAGAATTGACTGACAAGTTTTGTACAACAGACTGATTTTTGAAAGTAGTGCAACAGATGTCTTGAAAAGTGTGCTTTAGAGGACTTTGCATGTCATCGATTTTTTTCAGACTGGAGAAAAAGTGACAAGAAATTGAATGTTTGGCATGAGGTTGCAAATAATGCACTGTGTAAACTTTCTACAAATTCAGGAGATAAAAAAAATTGGCATGTCAGTTTGTATCCTTATATCAGGTAAGGTGTGTCCTTGTGTGACCTCTGACCTCCCATGGTGCCTTTGGGTGTGCAACAGAACAAGATTGAAGCATCATGAAAGTTCATCTGTGTTTGTAGCTACTTGTTTGAAGTTAAAACATTTGATCCAACACAAAGAAGTTTTCTCAGTTTCGACCAGTCACTCTGGTCTTTCTCAGTAGACTGACCCAGTGAGACTTGTCACATGGCTTCTTTGAAGTGTGGAGTCAACACAGTCTACTGAGGAAGACCAGAGTGACTGTTTGAAAGCTCTAGGTGAGAGAACTTTGTGTTGGAGCTAAAGTTTTAACTTTAAACAAGAGCATGTCTATCGCCCCCCCCCCCCACCTCTTAAGCAAGTACAGTTTTAAATTGACCTTCATGTATAAATAATGGCTGTCTTTGTGTTATACATTTACAGGGAAAGACGATGAATGTTCACGGATTCCGCATCTTGGACCAATCAGAAACCATTGTGGACCAGGGGGACCCCAACTCACACTGGGTGAGACTCACAGAATCCTTTCTGCTTTAGGCTTTGTCATTGCTGTTTGTTCAACTTTAGTTCTGTACATACTTTAGGTCTGTATCATTCTTTTCTTTTCTATCATGTGCTAATGTAACCAATAGCCTTGATTGTAACACTCCTGGCTAATCATTGGTTTACAGCAAAGTTGCAAAGTTCTAGCTACATGCAGAAGTCCTGGTGGTGGAAAGAAGATGCCAGTGTATTCTTCTCATAATCACTAATTCAGCACCAAGGACAGGGCCATGTATTGAGACCTGTATTTTTTATGTTGACTAATAATACTAAGATTGCATCACTCTGTCTCTAGTCTGTCAATCTGTCTCTGTCTCTAGCCACAAGAAAACCATGATTGTCTCTTTGTGACAATTTGGTGAAGTACAACATAGAACTGACTCTAACTAGTGTATTCAGAAAAAAAGAATGGCAAACATCACCACAGTCGCCCCTCCATGTTCAAGGCTTCTTTCTCCCCCTCCTTTGAACTTCAAAATGATCTAAGGAATTAAATTGTCTAAAGAAAGGAGCTCAGAACACATTCCTGTTACCACTAGTCCCTGTTCTAACCAGATCCCTGTTGATCCCACAGATCACAGTACAGGTGAAGGCCTCAGATCTGGATCAGGATCTACTACAGATGGGGGTGGTGAACTTTGAGGGGACGGTGGATCTGGACACCCTGAAGGAGGAGCTGGTAAGCACATCCACAGAACGTTCTGCACCTGCACAAAATTTGTAATGTATTATGCATGGCATTTTGCCAGAGCATCTACGTAATATAAGGTCATATTCGCTACAGAAACGTGTAAGGCTAACATCCTGTCTGTAGTTTCCAAATGTTATGTCAGAAATGATATCCTCTGCAACAGGCAAACCTTTGTTGCAACAGTGACCAAACATCCATTTGAAAACTGTGAAAAATCAGGGTTTCATGCAGGCACAGTACATTCTGTCAATGTGCTAAGCTGGTACATGTACTGCTTCCATGGATAGCTACATGTACAAGGGTCTCATTTAAGGTCCTGTCACAAATAACCTTCTCCAGACCGTGGTTGGGAGTTTGTTGGTGAGGTTGCCTACTGATCTTTAAAAGTCGTCTGAGCCAGGTGATTATGAATTTTGAAAATTGAAGTAAGAAAAGATATATTCTGCATGGATGTGATCAGAGGAGCAAACAGAGTAGAATACCACGGTTACTACCAACCCGGCAATGACCATTGTTGGGGATTGGTTGTGAGCAAAGTAGCAGAATGATTCTAAAATTTTGATGGGCTTGATACACAGTTGATATTTGCCAATGTAACTGGTGCTGTACAGGGAAAGATCATTGTAGCTTTCACTTGAATCACCATATGTTTCTCTATCATGGATGCTTTGTTTTGTGAACACCCTTTCCCTACATTATTTTTGAATTTTACTTTATTTTGTTGCAGAACATTGCTGAGAACAGTGCAGACAAGTTACTGGTAGGAGAGTCCTGTGATGACAAGAGTGTGGCTGTCCTCCAGGACTCTGCACCAAGTCCCTCCTTACCTGTCAACGGGCCACAAATCCCTGCTGCTAACCCTGGTAAGGCTCTTGTGTTGTGTTGTTTGTTTGTTTTATTTCAATTTCAATTTTCAATTTCATTCTAATGAAACAACATAGCAGGAGTATCTAGTGCACCTGAATTGCATTGACTTTATATTTTATACTTACTTACTTACTTATCCTCTTCGTCCCTTGTGAGACATAAGGCCATGACTTTCTTCCTCCATCTGGGTCTGTCCTGCGCCATGTTGTTGACACTTCTCCAGTTCAGACCCATGGCCGCCAGGTCGTCCGACACCGTTCTCCTCCATGTGGTCTTTGGTCTGCCTCTTTTCCTCTTTCCTTCTGGCCTCCAGCTAAGGGCGACTTTGGGGATCCTGTTGTCAGGCATCCTCAGTACATGCCCTAGCCACTTGAGTCTTCTGCCAGTGATCTCAGTGGTGAGTTTCCTACAGCCAGTTCTGTTGTAAAGTTCGGCGTTGGAGATCTTGTTTGGCCAGAAGACGTTGCAGATCTTACGTAGACAACTGTTGTGAAATGAGTTGATCTTCCTCATGTCTGTCTTCGTCATTCTCCAACTCTCCGAGCCATACAGAAGGACGGATTTCACATTGCTGTTGTAGAGTCTGATCTTGGTCGTGAGGCTATACTGCTTCGACTTCCAGATGGTTTGTAGTCGGCTAAAGGAACTTCTTGCTTTGTCCAGGCGGGTTTTAATGTCCTTTTGTGCACCATCTGTAGCACTCATAACACTTCCCAGGTAAGTAAAAGCGCCTACACCTTCCAGTGCCTCCCCGTCTATTTTGATGGGAGGGTTTGCTGGAGTGTTGATGTACATTACTTGTGTTTTCTTCTTATTAATGTATAAGCCTGTGCTTTTGCCACGGTCGCTTAAGCGGTCCGTCTTTTCCTGGAGTGATTTGCGAACAGATGAAAGGACGGCAAGATCGTCGGCAAAGTCGAGGTCCTCAAGGTAAGTGTTCAGTGTCCATTTGATGCCACGAGGACGGTCTGACGTGGTTTCTCTCATTACCCAGTCAATAGTGATGAGAAACAGGATAGGGGAGAGGATGCAGCCCTGTCTTACACCAGACTTTACGTAGAAAGGTTTGGACAAACTGCTTTCCGTGATGACACTACATTCGAAGTGTTCGTAGAATTTCCCTATCATGGAAACTATCTTCTGTGGAATCCCATAGGCTCTTAGTATCTTCCACAGGCTCTCCCTATGTACACTATCAAAAGCCTTTTGAAAGTCAATAAAATTTATCAGCAGAGGGGAGTTCCATTCAACACACTGTTCAATGATATTTCTGAGAGCAAAGATCTGGTCTGAGCAACCACGAGCTTTACGAAAACCTGCTTGTTCTTCTCTCAACTTGGTGTCTAGGGCACTGTCAATCCTTATAATCCAATCATTATATTTTATGGATACACAGAAAAAACACAGGGTAATTACAATACGGATACACAAATAGGACATGGAAACACAAAGACATTAAGCCTGCATCTGCATATTTATCCACAGCCTTTGTTGAAATTACTTTTTTTTTTCTCAGCTCCAATGGTGAAGACACATGCGTCTCCAGGCTGGCCGACGCCCGACGACTGCCATCGCATCAAGAAGATAAACGTGCAGACCTTCACCAGCACCTGGCTGTCTGTTACTGCTAAGGACGTCAAGTGAGTAGTTTTACACATGGACCAGAGTAGAAAGGTAACATTTGCAAAGCAAATGCATCATGTTCACCTATGCATATAGTCTGCTCTGTTAATTCTTACTCAAACACATTCATATACTGTATGGAGTCTAAATCCTTCCTGCTATAAAATTGCAAAATGAAGAATAGTTACCATGGTGACAGACGCCTGGTTCAGGTCATTGACCTTATTTGTTTGGAGAAGAAGAAAAGGAAGAAACTGAGCAAAAACAATATGTTTTCATTTGGTAAACATAAATATATTATAGGTGTCAAAGTGGTCATGGTTGTTGACTCAGAACCTGAAGGTTCTGGGTTCGAATCCCTTGCAAGCCTTCGTGATGCGAACAAAAGTTAGTAAAATCTCAGTTGTACTGAATATGCATCTTTTCACCCTCAAAGTTTGTTAACTGACGTGACTGCATTCCTATCTTTGCAGCATCCACGATCACATCAACTTCAAATCCAAATTGTCAGGCCCCCTTGTGGAACCTGTGTGTACTGCAGATGTAGTCAGTATGCACACCCTGGACCACCTAGACGGTGTGGCCAACCGGTCCTCTCTGAACTACGGGCCTGAACTGGGACTGAAGGAAGTTCTTCAGGTAAGGCAACAGTTGTAGTTTGTCAAACAGTGCAGCAATTAGTTTGTTATCTGACTCGTTATGCCTTACATGTACTTTGTGGAAGTCTTGCTAATGATATATAAACTGAAGTTTCTTTGTTGAAACACTGCGAACTAAAAGGTTGTTCTTTAAACCTCATGCCTTTTTTTTACTCTTCCCCCCTCAGACGGTTGGTGGTGACATGCAGCAGGCAGAAGAAGTCGGGACACGGATAGCAAAAGCTTTAGCAAAGGTTGATATTACTAACTGTACTTTTTTAGTTAGCAGATCTTACAAAATACATGTAGATCAGAAAAGGTTCTTAGACCTTCTTGCCCGATGCAAATACAACAATTGAGGCATCTACGTATGTACATTTTATATGGTTTTTGGTTTAGTGGCCAAATGTTATATGCTTGACATTTTGCTATAGTTTTTATGGAACGTTGAGTTTGAAATGCTATGTGGCTTGATTTCTTTACTGCATGTCCATGATACATGTACTTCAGTTTTGTAAAAGTTTTTATGGAACGTAGTTGAAATGTCATGTAGCTTGATTTCTTTACTACTTGTACATGACAATGTACTGTTATGTTTTCTATTCTTAGAATCAAACATCCTGGATCCTGCTGAGCATGGCGGCCCTGTACTGGCGGGTGGAAGGGAACGGTGAAATGGCGATAGATTGCCTACGTCAGGCACTGCACTTCTCCCAGCACAGAATGAAGGTAAGCTGTGCTGATACATTTATACAGGAAAACAATCTTTGACTTGATGAGTTTGTGTTAGTTGGTATTTGTATTGCTGAATACTGTAAATCACTTTATATGTGCAGCGGCAAAATTTTTGGGTCTGATATAAATGGACATGTTTGCTATATACTGCATACTACAATTGTACATGTATATGTTTGCGGTGGCAGCAGGTGCAGAGGAAAGAAAGTCAGCAAATTATTTGTACAGAAGTGACCACGAAAACCGAGACTATAAAAGTACCGCAAATATAAAGTGATTTACAGTACACTATTATGATCATGATATTAGCTCTAGTGTTAGTTATGACGAAGCAAGGTTACAAACATACACCCCTTCTTCACATGGCCCTGAGTAGTATCTATTGCTGTACCAAGGAAAGTCGCTAGGGGGTCCAAAATCTAATCATTTTCTTTGATAGGTCAAGGTCTAACCACTTACCAAATGTTATGACGATCTATCCAAAGCCTCTTGAGATATGGTGGTAAACCAAGTCTTAATGCTACCAAAAACATAACCTTCTAGGCAAAGATAAATAATATATTGTGCTGCACAGGAACACAGGGTACCCTACAGTAATATAGAGCATGTAATGTGTTGTACCCCAGGATGTTGCGCTGATCGGAATGGCGAACATTTTCCACCGGACGGGCCTGTGGCACGACGCACGCGTGGTGGCCCAGATGGCGGTCGAGATCGCCCCACATCTCGTCGTCAACCACTTCACACTTGCCAACATTTATGCTGCTATGGTGAGTCTGTCTGTCTCCATGTGTTGGATTCTAGGAGAACTTAGGGAAATGTCATTGGTACTAGATCGTGGTGTTGTGTGGCATAGCGGTAGTGTCTTCAGCTCGAAACCAAGAGGTACCGGGTTTGAACCCCACCTTGTCACCGATCTTGTGCCCTTGAGAAAGGCACTATACACGACTTTTCTCACTTCACTCAGGTGTAAATGAGTACCTAACTTTGATTAGGGACGTCCCTCGGATAGGATGTTAAGTGGAGGTCCCATGTTTGGGGAGAGCCACACCCCACGCATGTTAAAGATCTCTGGAAAAAGAGTAGTGGCATACCCTGGTGTGCGATGGTCCAAATACTCATCTGATTATTCACTACGGACTCCAGGAAGAGTAGTGTGAAATTCACACTAATGGAGATCCTAAACAAACAAACAAACAAACAAACAAACTAGTAGTATAGATAAGTTACTTGAAATGGTCACCAAAATATTTCCTAGCTTTATTCACGTCCCCAGCCTACAAAAAAACTGCATTTCAACACCTCCCAATTCATTCATACTCCACTTCACACAGAAAAGAAATCAGACCCAACAATAACAATACTAAAAGTAGCAGTAGTAGTCATTTTACTGTTTATTATTATTTTATCATGTTTTGTTATCTATGTCCTTGCGATTAGCCCTCAGACATGATGAATTCACAAGTAAGTAGATCCTAAAGCATTATGATTTGTCTTATATCATTTTTTTCCAATCTCGATATCTGACAGTTTTCCACTTCAGACATTGGTATCCATACATTTTCAACTACATACTCCCTTACTCTCCAACTCATTTCCTGGCTGATTTCTTAGCTGGTGTGATTTTGCCCTCTGTTTTACTGTAATGCACTTAATTATATGTTCACGGTAGCAAAAGTTTGCAGTCTGAGAAAAATGGACATGTTCGCAAAACTATATGTTTGTATGTGGTGGTGGCAGGTGCAGAAAAAAGAAAGTCGGAAAATCATTTGTTCACGATAATAATAGAATCTTTACTTGCATGTTCATGCCCATGGGGCTACATTATGTTTTGTAAATGCATACATTAGAGTGTGATGTTGCATGTGTATCATACTGAGTAACATAATACAAAGGATAGGAAGATAAAAGAACAACATTATGATAAAAGTCTCACTAGGGATTACTAGAGAATATATTCTAACTAATCTACAGGTAGGTCTAGAAGATTTCTTCTCTTTTTTTAAAGCAACTGGAGATAAATTCACATAGTTTTTTTATTGTGTGGTCATTACTGGTGGACATGAGATGACAGAATACCTCTTTCTTTGCTCTACCTTTATACAGTGTGTCTATTGTTCTAAATAGTATGCCACATTTGGCGTCGTACAATTTAATGATAAGTTCGCATTACAGAAGTGACCAAGTAGAACATAAAAGCACCGTGAAAAAAATCGTGAATAGACCCATTTGACTTTCACGGATCGCATAAACTGCTTACGTCACAGGGGGGACACTTCGAATAGAAACTACGTCACAGGGGGGACATTTCGAAAGTTCCTTTCGCATAAACTACATACGTCACAAAACAAAATAACCTTAAATTATTGTACGGAATGCCACCATACAAAGTTGGTGCCTGTTCTCCTGTCATTTCCGCATATATTACCGAGAAAATAGACACTTACCTACCATTTAGTAAAAAAATGATCTGCCAGGGGGGACACCGAAAGCGCAAGCCACATTCGACTTCAGCGTTCTACAATGATGTTCTTTCGAAATGTCCCCCCTGTGACGTAAGCAGTTTATGCGATCTGTGAAAGTCGAATGGGTCTGTTACATTTCTACAGTATGTATCGCTGCTCATTGTCCCCTTGCCTGTGTTTCCCAGGGCGACATTGACCGAGCGCTGAAGTACTATGAGCTGACGGTTATCCTCCAGGGAGAGTTTGCCCCCGCCATGGAGCGTCTCCGGACCCTGCAGTGTAACATCCTCATGAAGAGACAGAGAGAAGCAGAGAAGGACAAACAGAAAGATGCCAGAGGATAGTCCACACAACATTCTCAATCTTCACATCTTCCTTATTAAAGCATCATGAGATAGCATTGACCGAAATCAAGTCTTTGTTTTAAGTTTAGATCATCCAAGCAGATACTATGGAGCAGTTTCCTGCATGTTGAACAGTCGCCTGCCATACAATTGTAAATCATGCAGAAACAAACATGAACATGAAAAAAACAACTTTTTAGCTTTTTTCCAAGGCCAGTATTTTTTTCATCTAGTCTTATAAAAATCTACTGTAACAGTATATTTTGATACACAGGCGAAATTTTCTTGCCTTGGCGAGACTATGTTGCATCATGACATCCAAACTCACAGTAACAAGCTTATCTTCTGTTCTTCAGCTGTCAAGCAAGTACACAATATCCAATCAGCACAGCAAGGCGTTGAACACTCTGTCAATCACAGTAATGTCTTCATCTAGTTGACCAATCACATTGAGTAAGGGACAAAAGGTTCTGTCATACTCTTTCAGGAAACTACCACAGAATATGGTCAGTCTAGTAGCTTCTCAGGAGCAAGCAAATGCCTCTGTGAAGTGTTGGATTTCATTTTTGTAAAAAAATTCAAGGGATACTAACTGATGATTTTTTTAATATATAGATTTTGCAGTAAGAATTTGGTGCATCTACATTATATGTGTTATCCACACAAGGGCAAACCTCAGTGTGTTACAAAGACTCCAAAAAGTGTGACGATAATTCATACAGTAACTGTATTTTCTTATTCATGTGGGGTTTTATCAGGTTATTATGTTAATTCTTAGAAATGGTTGAGAGAATATAAGGTCAGAGGTAAAAGGTGAGAGGTAAAAGAGCAAAGGTGAGGTCACACAGCTATGTACATTGGGAGTGCAATAAAAGAATATTCAATGTTTGATTTCTTGTCTGCCTTTTCATTAATGTTTTGATATTTGTACCATGCTTGATATCTGCACTATCTGTGCATGGTAGATAAAGATATGAATATCTTAATGATAGAATATATGAATAAGTATAATGAACAAAACCTGAAAACAACAGTTGAAGAAGAAGTTTTGGATGAATCTATTTAAATCTTTATTGACTTCTTTTTTTTTCAAAATCAACACTCTAACACATTTCTAAACCATATGCAATTAGTTAACAATTGTACTTACTGTAAAATAACCTTGCACCATAAAGCCACCATAGTTTAGTTTAGATAGTTTATACCATATACAACATCCACTTTTACAATAACCAACTTGATTGATACATACATTATTTTCGCTGTTAAAATAACATTATATAATTTTCTCTCTCACAAATTAGATAGATCAAAATACCGTATTTACAGATGTTGACTTGTGCGACAAAGTTAGTGTTTTTTTTAACAAAAAGCAGCTGTTTATAATGGCCAGAAGTAAATAATACTTGAGCCCATTCTCCGAAAAAAAATCAAGTCTGCGTACGCGTGTTCGGGCACGAGAGGTTGTCTCAGTTAAAAATGATTGTCTGGAGTTTGTACCACTTAGTATCCAATATAGGCTTCCCAAGGCCACTCGGTCTTACCTATTGGAAACAGTCTTGCAGAAAAGGTCTACATTTTATACCAAGGCCACACATGCGACAGCATGTGAAGCTAACGGAAACGAACTAGTTTCCACGAGTTCTCAGAAAAATATTTATTCATAAAGAATAAGAATTTGAGGAAAGTTTGTTTATGAAAATAACGTTGCATTTTGTTGCACACGCCATTGTGAGCTAGGCTCATCGGACGTTTTTTCTCGACATATTGTTTATATAGCTTTTAGCATTTAATACCTTATTGTTCACCTCCAATGCTATTCGTGGAACTTGGGTCTAAAATCCAATAGGCTTAGAATTAAATGCTGAAATGCAAAATAATACACAAACACATATTTTATGACTTTAGTTTTTCTGGGAGCCTATGTAGGACACCGATTCTTCTGTCACAATAGTTGGAAGATTGTAACATTCGTTTTGGTTTTGTCCAGTGCAGTGTACATTTATCGCAGGTTCGTAGCGTGCGTCCCTGATATCCCCTACAACCTGGGCATTGACGTAGTCCGGAATGGTTTCATACTGGTGGTTTTCAATGTCGTCTTCCGTTGCTCTAGATCCGCTTCCAGTACGGTTTCTAACAAAATCCACCTCTGCTTGTGCATTGTAATAGTCTGGGATCGTCTCGTAGCCGTTTGCAGCGTTTACATCACTGAATTCGTCGTCATTCTCATAGTGATTGCTCTCGTTGCGTTCGAAAACCTGGAGAGAATTCCAGCCTTTGTTTAAAACTGGAGCCGATGTCTGAATTCCGGATAGCAGGATGGCTGCTTGAACGCCGCTAACGTCAGACACTTGAACAAAGTTTTTCAGCCACTTGTTGCGCTCACTTCGCAAGCAAAGATACAGCACAAAGGCAATAGCGACGACTGTCACGACATGGCTGCAGACGATTGTGACATTGATGTGCAAAGTAACTGGTTGGATGACGAGGTCATTTTTGTCATGAGATGACAACAGGTAAACGTAGTCAACTTCCTTCAAACCGTCGCTACTTGGGCGAGCCGAGGTTGTTATTATGTTGTCTTTTTGCCCTGCGTTAGAAGTCACGGTCAAAAAGGCGGTGTCTGTTCCACTGGGCATGTGTGGTGCTGTGACTTCGCAAGTATAGCTGCCTGAATCCAGCACTGAAACTCGCGTGAGCCGCAAAACCGAAACGCAGCTTCTGTTGTAGTTTGAGAGGAATTCCCGCCTGTCTTCGCGGAACAAGTCTTCTAGTGTCCAGGTTTCAACCGACGAAGTGGTACTGTTTGGCTGAACCCAGGTAAAGTTGAGTCCCGCCATGCAGTCCGTCTGGCAGGTGAAGGATACACCATCGCCGGCTCTCACGGTCTGGTTCCCGGGGACTACTTTCACTACTGCCGGTTCCTGACATCGGAAATCTTCGACAGTGGCGATCTCATCAAGCCAACTGCTCGTTTTATCACAGTTGATATCCCAGGCTTTCGACGTGGATCCCTCTGCAATCCATCCTCGGAACCCCCACATCTTACAGTCACAGATGACAGGATTTTGCTGATTCCGAATTGAAACGGAGAAAATGTGCCTGATTTGCCACAGATCGACAGGAAAAAGTTGTATAGCATTTGTGTCTAATGAAACAAATTTTAAAGTTGAAAGCAAACCCAGTGCTAAAGGTAGGCGTTTAAGACGATTTCTGTCCAATCTCAGAGAAAACAGATCTTGAAGCCCAACGAAGGCATACACATGGATGTAGTCAATGACGTTGTTCTGCAGGTTCAAATATTTCAGCTTTCTTAGACCCCAGAAAGTCTTTTCTTGGAGGCGCTGAAGGCTGTTGTGTTGAAGTACTAGGGTAGAGATACTGTTGACATGTTGAAAGCACATCGGAATAAGTTCTTTGACTCGGCATCGTTGTATCGTGATTTCTTCTAGATGAAGTAGCGAGGGAAAATCCTCTTTCTTTATTGACTCGATGTTTTGTAAGAATAGGAAAAGCCTACCTGTGTTCGATGGCAATGAGTACGGGATAGTTGTATAGATATGTGTTGCTGTTTCACCACACCTAACGTGAAGTAACATGCGTACTCTTACACAGACACAATGGTTTAAGTCGACGCAGGTGTCGCCGAAAACAGTGAAAGGCACCATACAGAGAAGTAGAAGGCCTATAAATATTTTCATGTTGATTCAATCACACGCAAGTGGACTGCAGCTGGTAGAAGTGATTCTATAAAAGCAGAGAAGAGACTCGTTGATACGTACTTTATGTTTTCCTCTTCGCAGGCGTCTTGGAGCTGTGGAGTTTATCTCTTGCGAGGAGCGCTTATACGCAATGGAAGCGTTTTTACACAGGGTAAGGCTCAGTACTCCGGGCAGTACTCCGGGCACCGTAGAGATACCAGCGAGTCCACGATGGTCTGACTACCCAGGCTGAGCCACAGACAGTGATGTTTGTGTCACACTAATAAGACTAATAAGCGCCTGAGACATGTAGTGCCGACTGGATGTAGGAGAATACCAGTGACAACACTCACCCAGGAATCGTAACTGCCAAAGGATCGATCTAAAACACAAACGCAGGCGACTGGCAATGGCAAACTGGTTCTGGAAAGGACTAATAATTTCCTGCTTGTCGTCATCCGTCACGCAACAAACGCATAGCACACACGTGTACATTAGTCTGGAGACCTACATAGTACTGCAATTGAATAAAAAGGAATATTCATGTAAATAAATGTCATGAAATGAACTCTATTTCGGATGCAAGAGGCATGCGTAGTGCGAACCCCAGATAGACGTGTATCTAGACGGGGTTAGAGAAGCTGGTCACTTTTTATCTTTGTTTTTATAATTATGATTAAAGCATCATGGAGATATCATTGACCGAAATCAAGTCTTTGTTTTAAGTTTAGATCATCCATGAAGATACTATGGAGCAGTTTCCTATATGCTGAAAAGCCACCTGCCATACAATTGAAAATCATGCAGAAACATACATGAACATGAAAAAAACTTTCAGCTTTTTTCAAAGGCCAGTATTTTGTTCATCTAGCCTTATAAAAACCTACAGTATATTTTGATACACAGGCGAAATTTTCTTGCCTTGGCAAGACTATGTTGCATGCTGACGTACAAACTTACAGTAACAAGCTAATCTTCTGTTCTTCAGCTGTCAATCAAGTACACAATATCCAATCAGCACAGCAAGGCGTTGAACACTCTGTCAATCACAGTAATGTCTTCATCTAGCTGACCAATCACATTGAGTAATGGACAAAAGGTTCTGTCTTACTCTTTCAGGAAACTACCACAGAATATGGTCAGTCTAGTAGCTTCTCAGGAGCAAGCAAATGCCTCTGTGAAGTGTTAGATTTCATTTTTGTAAAAAAATTCAAGGGATACTAACTGATTTTTTTAATATATAGATTTCGCAGTAAGAATTTGGTGCATCTACATTATATGTGTTATCCACACAAGGGCAAACCTCAGTGTGTTACAAAGACTCCAAAAAGTGTGACGATAATTCATACAGTAACTGTATTTTCTTATTCATGTGGGGTTTTATCAGGTTATTATGTTAATTCTTAGAAATGGTTGAGAGAATATAAGGTCAGAGGTAAAAGGTGAGAGGTAAAAGAGCAAAGGTGAGGTCACACAGCTATGTACATTGGGAGTGGAATAAAAGAATATTCAATGTTTGATTTCTTGTCTGCCTTTTCATTAATGTTTTGATATTTGTACCATGCTTGATATCTGCACTATCTGTGCATGGTAGATAAAGATATGAATATCTTAATGATAGAATATATGAATAAGTATAATGAACAAAACCTGAAAACAACAGTTGAAGAAGAAATTTTGGATGAATGACTTTAAATCTTTATTGACTTCTTTTTTTCAAAATCAACACTCTTACACATTTCTAAACCAAATTAGTTAATTGTATATGTACTTACTGTAAAATAACCTTGCACCATAAATCCACCATAGTTTAGTTTAGATAGTTTATACCATATACAACATCCACTTTTACAATAACCAACTTAGCGTTGATACATACATTATTTTCGCTGTTAAAATAACGTTATATAGTTTTCTCTCTCACAAATTAGATAGATCAAAATACCGTATTTACAGATGTTGACTTGTGCGACAAAGTTAGTGTTTTTTTTTCAATAAAAAGCAGCTGTTTATAATGGCCAGATGAAATAATACTTGCGCCCATTCTCCGAAAAAAAATCAAGTCTGCGTGCGCGTGTTCGGGCACGAGAGGTTGTCTCAGTTAAAAATGATTGTCTGGAGTTCGTACGACTTAGTATCCAATATAGGCTCCCCAAGGCCACTCGGTCTTACCTATTGGAAACAGTCTTGCAGAAAGGGCAAGGCCACACATGCGACAGCATGTGAATTACTAACGGAAACGAACTAGTTTCCACGAGTTCTCAGAAAAATATTTATTCATAAAGAATAAGAATTTGAGGAAATTTTGTTTATGAAAATAACGTTGCATTTTGTTGCACACGTCATTGTGAGCTAGGCTCATCGGACGTTTTTTCTCGACATATTGTTTATATAGCTGTTAGCATTTTATACCTTATTGTTCACCCCCAATGCTATTCGTGAAACTTGGCTCTAAAATCTAATAGGCTTAGAATTAAATTCTGCAATGCTAAATACTACACAAACACATATTTTATGGCCTTAGTTTTTCTGGGAGCCTATGTAGGACACCGATTCTTCTGTCACAATAGTTTGAAGATTGTAACATTCGTTTTGGTTTTGTCCAGTGCAGTGTACATTTATCGCAGGTTCGTAGCGTGCGTCCCTGATATCCCCTACAACCTGGGCATTGACGTAGTCCGGAATGGTTTCATACTGGTGGTTTTCAATGTCGTCTTCCGTTGCTCTAGATCTGCTTCCAGTGCGGTTTCTAACAAAATCCACCTCTGCTTGTGCATTGTAATAGTCTGGGATCGTCTCGTAGCCATTTGCAGCGTTTACATCACTGAATTCGTTGTCATTCTCATAAACCTGGAGAGAATTCCAGCCTTTCTTCAAAACTGGAGCCGATGTCTGGACTCCGGATAGTAGGATGGCTGATTGAACGCCGCTAACGTCAGACACTTGAACAAAGTTTTTCAGCCACTTGTTGCGCTTTCGCAAGCAAAGATATAGCACAGAGGTAATAGCGACGACTGTTACGACATGGCTGCAGACGATTGTGACATTGATGTGCAGGGTGACGGGTTGGATGACGAGGTCATTTTTGTCATGAGATGACAACAGATAAACGTAGTCAACTTCCTCCAAACCGTCGCTACTTGGGCGAGCCGAGGTTGTTATTATGTTGTCTTTTTGCCCTGCGTTAGAAGTCACGGTCAAAAAGGCGGTGTCTGTTCCAGTGGGCATGTGTGGTGCTGTAACTTCGCAAGTATAGCTGCCTGAATCCAGTACTGAAACTCGCGTGAGCCGCAAAACCGAAACGCAGCTTCTGTTGTAGTTTGAGAGGAATCCCCGCCTGTCTTCGCCGAACAAGTCTTCTAGTGTCCAGGTTTCAACCGACGAAGTGGTCCTGTTTGGCTGAACCCAGGTAAAGTTGAGTCCCGCCATGCAGTCCGTCTGGCAGGTGAAGGACACACCATCGCCCGCTCTCACGGTCTGGTTCCCGGGGACTACCTTGACTCCTGCCGGTTTCTGACATCGGAAATCTGTGGCAATCTGAACAAGCCAACTGCTCGTTTTAACACAGTTGATATCCCAGGCTTTCGACGTGGATCCTTCTGCAATCCATCCTCGGAACCCCCACAGCTTACAGTCACAGATGACAGGATTTTGCTGTGTCCGAATTGAAACGGAGAAAATGTGCCTGATTTGCCACAGATCGACAGGAAAAAGTTGTATAGCATTTGCGTCTAATGAAACAAATTTTAAAGTTGAAAGCAAACCCAGTGCTAAAGGTAGGCGTTTAAGACGATTTCTGTCCAATCTCAGAGAAAACAGATCTTGAAGCCCAACGAAGGCATACACGTGGATATAGTCAATGACGTTGTTCTGCAGGTTCAAATATTTCAGATTTCTTAGACCCCAGAAAGTCTTTTCTTGGAGGCGCTGAATGCTGTTGTGTTGAAGTTCTAGGTTGGTGACACTATTGACATGTTGAAAGCACATTGGAATTAGTTCTTTCACTTGACATCGTTTTATCGTGATTTCTTCTAGATGAAGTAGCGAGGGAAAATCCTCTTTCTTTATTGACTCGATGTTTTGTAAGAATAGGAAAAGCCTACTTGTGTCTGATGGCAATGAGTACGGGATAGTTGTATAGATATGAGTTGCTGTTTCACCACACCTAACGTGAAGTAACATGTGTACTCTTACACAGACACAATGGTTTAAGTCGACACAGGTGTCGCCGAAAACAGTGAAAGGCACCATACAGAGAAGAAGAAAGCAGGTAAACGCTTTCATGTTGATTCAATCACACGCAAGTGGACTGCAGCTGGTGAAAGTGATTCTATAAAAGCTGAGAAGAGAATCGTTGATACGTACTTTTTGTTTTCCTCTTCGCAGACTTTCTGGACCTGTGGAGGTTTTTTTGGGGGGGGGGGCGCTTATACGCAAGGGAAGCGTTTTTTTTAACACAGGGTAAGGCTCTCTCGTTCGCTCCTCCAACACCTGACGACAAAGTCTCTCCTCGAATACAGATGCTGTCCCGTAGGCTAACTAAAATGAAACCGACCCGGCATATGCATGCGCTAATGGACCTGGGCGGGCGGGCAGTACTCCGGGCACCGTAGATATACCAGCGAGTCTACGATGGTCTGACTACCCAGGCTAAGCCACAGACAGCGGTGTTTGTGTCACACTAATAAGACTAATAAGCGCCTGAGACATGTAGTGCCGACTGGATGTAGGAGAATACCAGTGACAACACTCACCCAGGAATCGTAACTGCTAAAGGATCGATCTCAAACACAAACGCAGGCGGCTGGCAATGGCAAACTGGTTCTGGAAACGACTAATAATTTCCTGCTTGTCGTCATCCGTCACGCAACAAACGCGTTTCACACACGTGTACATTAGTCTGGAGACCTACATAGTACTGCAATTGAATAAAAAGGAATATTCATGTAAATAAATGTCATGAAATGAACTCTATTTCGGATGCAAGAGGCATGCGTAGTGCGAACCCCAGATACACGTGTATGTACACGGAGTTAGAGAAGCTGGTCACTTTTTATCATTGTTTTTATTATGATTATCATCATTATTATTATTAGTAGTAGTAGTAGTAGCAGCAGCAGCAGCAGCAGTAGTAGTAGCAGTAGTAGATATACATGTAGTAGTAGTAGCAGCAGCAGTAGTAGTAGTAGTAGTAGCAGCAGCAGTAGTAGTAGTAGTAGTGGTAGTGGTAGTAGTGGTAGTAGTAGTAGTAGTAGTAGTAGTAGTAGTAGTAGTAGTAGTAGTAGTAGTAGCAGCAGTAGTAGTAGTAGTAGTAGTGGTAGTAGTAGTAGTAGTAGTAGTAGTAGTAGTAGTGGTAGTAGTAGTAGTAGTAGTAGTAGTAGTAGTAGTAGTAGTAGTAGTGGTAGTAGTAGTAGTTCTTTTTTATTTTTAATCTCATGGGTCACTACATAAAAGACACAAAGCCACTTGAGGTTAAGACTTACTTATATACTGATTTTTACTTGTTGCTGACTGGCACTGGCGTAGAAATCATTTCAAAATTCTCTCAGGTTTTCCCAATATAGTCACCCCCTTCATGCATGTTAAGATTACAATCTATCCATTGCAATGCGTGTGAATTGATACAGAGATACACATTTATAAGCACGCGTCTAGCTGATTCAGTTCATAGCATGCTATGGTTATCTAGAAAGTACTATGGTATCACCCAACTAGAAAATACTATGATATCACCTAGACAGAAAATACTATGGTATCACGTAGCCAGAAAATACTATGGTATCACGTAGCCAGAAAATACTATCCGATGGTATCACCAAGCTAGAAAATGCTATAATATCACCTAGGTAGAAAATGCTATGGTATCACCTAGCTAGAAAATACTATGGTATCACCTAGCCAGAAAATACTATGGTATCACCTAGCCAGAAAATACTATGGTATCACCTAGCCAGAAACTACTATGGTATCACCTACATGTAGCTAGAAAAAATATTAGGGTCATAACGCCTCCCGAGCCTGGAGTCAGTACCGCAAGGACAGAAGTATCCAATTTTAACGCCTGGGCAGTTCGGGTGATTGAATCGGAGCGGGCAGGGCCCAGGCGCTAGCTGGGCAGATTTGAATCCGTAATCCGACACAGACGGCTGCAGCTAGCGGCGAGGGCCTGGCTGGAGGGCAGGGGCCACAGGTTGGGTGTGTCGTGGAGAGGCTGTTACTGTTACAGTATTAGACTGAGAGCTTTTGGACACAGCCACAAGTATTATAAGCTGACACTGAACCACGCGCTAGCTCCTAAGACGATCATTAGGAATACCGGATTGAATGCGTACCCGTAAACTGGTACATCTGAATTCGACCAAGCCGAAGCTGTATGGAAGGTACGTTGGAACCATGAGCAATGATAAACAATGCATGGCAAATGAGTACTTTCTGTTTTCTATTCAAGTAGGTATAGCTCGTATTGTAATAAGCTCGCCTCACAGTTACATCTCTTTGTCTAATTCTACAATCATCAGAGTGCTATGTGTCAGCAAGAAAGGTGCTAGTTGTTTAGTGTATGGTCT
This sequence comes from Branchiostoma belcheri, assembly GCF_001625305.1. Classification (NCBI taxonomy): domain Eukaryota; kingdom Metazoa; phylum Chordata; class Leptocardii; order Amphioxiformes; family Branchiostomatidae; genus Branchiostoma; species Branchiostoma belcheri. Next base: position 838,995 of record NW_017804254.1, on the reverse strand, counting down.
CAGTAGAGACATCATTTATGCCTAAGGCAGTTTTCAACAGTGTACCGGAATGCTAAAAACGGTATTATTCGTTCGAGCTAATTACGTACAGCAATTCCCATCACAGGTCCAAATACACGGAGCATGGTAGAGAAACATAAATCTGCACCAAGTGCATATAGCTAATGCACAGCCTTCTGTCGATATAAGCCATGGGCAGACGTGACAGTTTAACCGTTTTGGAACGTATATCTACTATAACGAAGTATTGAACAGGTAAAACATGCCTGAACCTATCGGGAACACGGTGGAAAGGGTCACAGAAGGCTGCGCATGGGTTAACGTTAATCGATCATGAACAGTGTTTGTTTTCGTCAGATGTGACGACCATGGTGTCATTAACAATGGCTGTTAGCATTGGGTATACAGCATGCAAAGGCGTGATAAAGATAGGTCTCTTGTCTGTGTAATGTTGGTGAGTTGAAGAGTACTAAGTTAGATTGTAGGAATAAAACAGCGATACAAAAAACTTTGGGACTTCAAAATCAGTTTGATAAGAAATCATGTCCAGTGAATTGAATTGAGGAATGTAAGACACGTTTTCATTCCCATTACCGTGTAATGTAAAAAATATGACTTTACCTTCATGTTATATAATGAGAAAGAATCACAAAAAACGGTATAATTTCTGGATCATTTTTCAATTCACTTAAATACCTCTAGCTCTATGCCTAGAAGTGGCCAAAAATAATTGGCCGTGCACTGAGCGATACCGTTAAAAAAAATTAATATTGACCCAAACCAAATGAAACTTCAACAAGTCAGCATGAAGAAAACGACACCCGTTACGATATTGTATTGAATTCTCTGTTAAAACAAATAATAAAAAAAAGTATGGACTATGTAACTCCGCTGGAATTGAATGAAGAATATTATCAACAATTATAGGATCTCCCACAGCATTACGGTAGAACCACTCTCCTATTTACGCGTCCCTTCCCGGGAATTGATTCCGGGAATCAGCGCTAATGGAAAGCGCCATAACGATGATGGGTCCGTGGCCGTGCGGGGTCCCTGTTCAATACGCGCGGTACCTGATGGATGGGTCGGGGTGTCGTGGTTATGTGACGGATGTCTCCAGTAATCCTTCCGACTGAGTCTGGTGTTTGTGTCGGGGATATGCCGGGTCACAGGGAGACGCGTTGGTTGGTTGGTTGAAACTTTGCAATGCTTCAGTATATTTTTTATTGTATTGACGTTTATTCATGATACCATTGAATCAAATGGTAAGTACTGCCACAAAACCTGGTATTTATCGATGTTATACCTATAGCTACTTGACCTTTTCTTAAAAAAAAACACAAATTAAAAGGGACTATTCAGTAATTTTTTTCCCAGTAAACCCTGTGATTTACTTTCTTTTCTGTGGTAACGTGGTCTTTCTTGAATACGAGAGACTAACGAAAAGATGACACGAATTCATTAAAGAAGGTATTAAAGTACAGCAGAAATTCTCTGTGAACAAATGGTGATGCAGACGTTTCTTTCACCTTCTAGGCGTGAATATGTTTGCCCTCATTGAAGTCTGTGCTTGTTTCTCCCGCCCCATACTTCACGCTTGGTTTGCGGAGTTGCTGCGGTACATTCATCTTACCGTACTTATGATGCCAGGCCAGGCCTTCTGTACCGCGATACATAATTACAGAATGAAAGGTCAAACGTAATTCATCGGATCCCATTCCTGTTTAATCCATTATATCCATGATAAACACCCCCAGCGCCCATATATTGTACGTAATAAGACAGAGCTTTCAGATAAAATTATATTGGTGCCGTCCACGGTACTGAAAAATCTGCTGGTAGACGAACTCACTGGACATTTTTGTGTAACGGATATCTTTAGTAAGGCCATGTTGATTTGATTATATGGATGACATTCGCGCGTGCATTTTGTCCGTTTCAAAAAAAAGTTTTCGACCACACTGTAAATCGACAGTACAAAATGAGCGAATATATGTCGTATGTTGCAAATAAAGTATTGGAAAACGATACTAATGTCATAGAATGCCGTAATCAATTCAGGAAGAGGGAAATGTGAAGATATAAAGATGTCTATTATTATTCGCCATTCCATACTCTGTGTGTTTAGTCATTTGTTCAACCTTTATGACCGCTTAGATTTTTTTTGCCAAACTTTTTTTTATTCGCACGCTCGCGTCAGTTTTGGGGTTCCCAGAGGATGTCATCCATATAATCAAATCGACATGGCCTAAGTTAAAACATAGAGTCACCAAAAACCGTTCATTATAATTAAGAATAATACTATATATAAATTTATGCCAGGCTCTTTTTTTAAAGTTTTGGCTTTGTCTGACCTTTGATATCTTAAGGAGTAACTGTATTTCGTGTTAAGCAGTTAGATCTAAATGACGACAGCTCACTTGCTATGTCATGGTTACAGCCAGGATAAAACTATTATTCAGTTATATCGATAGAACTGATGTTGAGCCACGTTGAAGTATTGCTCCATACATTCTCTCAAGGTACTTGTACATTCGTGTCACGCGTGGACAATTTTCATCACCGTGCGATGAAACGAGCCACATACACAACCATCCCCAGCGTACCGCCCACCATTAGTACACCAGTCTAATGCTGTCGGAAGTTTGAAATGGCTGTTTCGGCACGGCACATTTCAATTTGCCTTTAAATGATCAAATCGGGCGTGGGGAAATGGACTAAAATGGAGCGTGTCAAACCTCGTTACGTTTGACGTCAAGGAGGTGGGGCCGGTTCTGCGGCATCTTGTAGGGAACCGGGGCAAAGCTGAGTTTTCTTAGCTCGGATTATTTTCACCTGACATCGTCTTCTACAGAATGGTCACCACCGGGAGATGGAGCTGACCGGAGATTACCGATGTCTGCCGACTCGTGACGGAAGGACGACTTTTGCCGAGAGTTAGTCGCCGACGACGTGGAGAGAAAAATGGTGTTAGAGGGATCTGCAACATGCCTGAAGTACCTTCTGTTCGCCTTCAATTTTATGTTTTGGGTGAGTTTTCTTCTTTATTGATTGTATCAGAGAAATGTAGCTTTAATGATTCTGTTTTGAACATGTGAGAAAACAGTGGTGTCTAGTGATACTCTTCCTTTAGGCAATGGTCTTTTTTGCTGGGAACATTATGTAATCTTTTTCGCCTTCAATTTTTATGTATTTGGTAAGTTTCTCCTTTATTTCTTGTATCGATGTATCGATGATCATTTTATTTCAAAACATTCTAACACAATTCAAGTGGTTACACGTTGGTCTGTGGGAGGGACCGTTGGTGTACAGCAAGAGATTTTCGTCTCTGGCAATGGCCTTTTTGGTGACAATATTATGAAATGTCTTTTGGAGAGAATGGCGAATCCAAAGGATTTTTCAGATGTTCGGAATGTATGTGCATTTGTCATTTAGATATGTCCAATTGTAACTTTATTTTAAGGTATTTTGATGTCTTGTAGGAGACGACGAGTCAAACTGTGGAACTTACATTTTGGCTGCTATTGAATCATATGCATATTTCTGATAGTTAATGCAACACAGGGCTCATGACAAGGCATTGTTCATACTGCAATATTCCACCTCATGACAGTGGTCACATTGCAATTGCATTATTCTATTTCATTATCCAATCTTCAAATTAATAAGAACATTGCTCACATTATCATGGTAACCTTGTCGCCATTCCTGAGCACGAGCCTTCTGTGGTTCATCCCCGGATTTCACAAATAGCGATCCCGTGTAGGAGCCGCCCCCGGGAGGCTCTGCTGATGGATGAGAAACAATCTTCATCTCCCCGTCCTGCAATATAACACGATCAGACGGGCCGAGTGATTAAATCAGTCCCAGGGATCTCTCGGGCTTTACACAAGTTGATTAGAGCGCGCCAGCTGGGGCCACGTTCGTACCCAGAACAGCAAAGTTGGCAGAAAACGGAGAGGATACACTTATTGAGGGATCTATCTGTCATTACGTGGTTATATTTGTGTCTGATATAATCCCATTCAAACCACTAACTCTTCTTCTGGAAGGACGTAATTTTCTTGCGTAATCATTTCCACACATGCAAATTTGTGACAAATGACAGAAGAAGAATATTCTTTGCGTCGTTTGGATCTGTAGCTGTACCGCGTTGTGATGCTTCAAGTGGTTTTGAAGTGATGATTCAAAGCTGAATTTCTTTATAGTCTGATATAATCCCATTCAAACCACTGACGTTCTATGTCTTCTTCTGGAAGCTAGGGCGTAATTTTCTTGCGTAATCATTTCCACACATGCACATTAGTGACAAATGACAGAAGAAGAACATTCTTTTTGCGTCGTTCGGATCTGTAGCTGTTCTTGAGGTGGTACCGCGCTGCTTCAGGTGGCTTTGAAGTGACGATTCAAAGCTTTAAATTTCTAAAGAACGTGGCAAGGTGGTCTTATGGTTAGGGTTGTTGACTCAGAATCCGAAGGTTCTGGGTTCGAATCCCTGGCAGGCCCCATTATTGACAGGTGTGCGTTAGGAAAGGCACTTAACAACTATCTCCTCGGTTGCCTCAGGTGAATCTGAGTACCAAGCTTCGGTTAGGGGCGTCCTCTCGAATAGGACGTACAGCACCATAAAGCAAGATCAAACCACATCAAAAATAGCATGGATCCTCCCAGGTATAAGTGGTTCAAAGATGATAGTCTAGTCTCAGGGTTGACAAGTTGATAGTTACCTGTTTTGTTAATCCTTCCACAAACGTGGCAATTCTTAATAAATAACAAATAACGTTGTGTCAAGCACTTATATTGCACAGCAGTTTGCAGTTTCCCCACGAACGCATTAAGCCACTACGAAATCTAACGTTACCAAATTGCGGTATTACCAAAATTGGTTCGTTTTCATCATGCACGGTGCTTTATGGTTTTACCTTAATGATATGGGTGCGTACTGCACTGACTACACACGCTGCTATTGGCCAGGCACATTTAATCGATGAGAAATATCAGTTATAAGCAAAACTATATATAAATCTATCTCACTGCTTCTATGCAATTTCTTTCCATAATCTAAAAAGCTACAGCTATATCGCTATATCGAGTTGGGGATCAGTGTTGATTTTATGAAATTGTGTAGGGCCGGACGACTGAATTTGTCCATAGTCTAAAAATTTCCAAAATCAAGCGTGGAATGTGTGCTGAAGTTTTGACCCCTACTAATTCATAAAATTAAAATTTTACAAACTTTAAGATTATCGTCGTCACTGCGTTTCATATGTACAGGAACGTGCGTCTTCAGGTTAAATTCACAATTCAAAATTCCTAAGAAGCCAGACAAATATTCATCCAAAATACCGATAAACGGCTTTAGTGTCCAGTCTTGGTCTTAAAGTAGATAAACCAAACGTTAATACAAGATTTATCTTTATCCCTTCCTGGCGCCGAGAACACGGTGCCGAGAAGCCTGGCTTATACATGCGGGGCGCTGCCCTGAATGATGGCGGATATATTTTCATTCAAAGCGGTAACGACTGTTCCTGACCCCGTGTCTTTTATTGAATGTTTTGCCTGACACGAGGGTCAACCGCCGTGTATCTATACACAATCACGCTGGACGGGCCATTGCCGCTGTATTGGACACGAGAGATGGGTTTCAATCAACCAACGAGCAGTCAGATTGTTTCAGTCGTGTTTTCATTTTCAATTTTGCTGGAACAAAAATGAGGTCAGCTTGATAATAGAATGATTTTACGGTTAGGCCACAGCACGTAATTTTTATGGATGACATCAGCGCGCGCATTAGTTTTTGCCTGATTTTGAAAAAAAAAACATCAAGAAATTGTTTTGCCCTCTGACGGTGGTCAACATGTCTAAAATGGGCAAATATGTTGTAAATGCCTATCGGTTCGGAAACCATCAGGAATCCAGCAAACATGAGGCACATTGGTTCGCGTTTGATCACAAATATTGACAGCTGACATGTTCCATCGCATCTCTTTTATTGCCCGCCTTCAAGATGCCTTTTTTCGCCCTTACGCATTAGATTCGGAGTCTGTGGAGGATGTTATCCATAAGATTTACTTGCTGTGGCCTTATGACTTAAAGGTTTATGATTTATTCACTGCACAAATTCGTATCTTTAAGCTCGCCTTTAAACATGCGTAAAGGTATACAGCTTTAAGATGCACGTAAAGAACAGATTTCATGCATTTTGTCAATGTCAAATTTGTTTTGTGGTGTGCATTGTTAAAATGAATTTGTCAACTAAAATTGAAGATAACTGTTCACTATTGCTTTATCATTTCCAAATGTAATGTTCTTGCAATGAGGTTTTGGGCATGGATATAATACAATATATTGTTTACATTATATTTTTTCTTAATTTTTTCTGTCACCCGAATCAGTTTATGTATCTGTATCGGTATACCCGGTATAACCGCCCTTCGGCGTAACACACCAGCTTTGCAGGCACGCGGCGCGGCGGCAGCGTGCTATATCACACCGAACGACCTGTTACACACAACTGTTTGACGCAAGCTTTCTAGTGATGATGGCCCAACTGTGCTTGGTAGTTCTGGGAAAATACCAGTTTTTGAACTCCTCAATTCTTGGGTAATAACACTGATATTTCAAGGCACGTCTGTTTCTTATTCTTTTCCGGGCTGGTATTAGATACTAGTACTTAATGGTTGGTACGTCCACCATTTTTAGTCATTTTGTACATCGTCTGGACATTTTTCGTCTGTCTTCCAGCGACACCCACTGTAGGTTTCTTTTCATTTCCGTTACACCACTAGCACCCCTTTCAGTATTCAGACCACACAAATCAGTTAAGTAGTAAAGTATCCCTGTGACCTCCAGGGCCGTCCGTCTTGCATGTTCCAATGTCGTAAAAGTCAGCGCAGGCTTAGTTTATTGAAAGTTCTCCGGTACCCGGCGTTCCCGGATCATAGCCATCTGGCGGGGTGATGATGTTTAAAGCCGGGGCTCGTCTGAGAACGGAAGAAGACCCATATCCATAGCTATAACTCTGGGTTGGAGATACTAGTAAAATGTATGAATAATTACATGTATACTGTTGCTGAAGGGTGACATGAGAATTAGGGTATACAACCATGACATTGGCTCAGTTTTAGACGTTTTCAGTTTCTTTGTACATACTTGAGATACGAGTAATAGCGAACGATATATCCAACAGTTTCCGTTAGCATCTGTCACCAGATACTAATAGTTTAACTGCTTGAAGCACTTTGGAATACAGATCAGAAGGTACGTACGTAGGTAGCTTCTTAACCTTCTCCCTGCTGCATAACACTGAAATTATTACAAATTTTGGGCCAAATAGCTGCCTTTTGGTGTCTGCAAAACAGCATCAACTAGAGTTCCCCGATCTCATACCTTCGCCAAATGATGTTAATCTTTATGACTGACAAATTATAGATTAGATTATTCCCCCCTGATTTAACAAATAGGATCCTAATTTTCATGAATCATATCATTTTATCATATTCTCAACCAAAAGACAATCTTAACAATGCCATTCTAGCATTTTCTCATAAATTATGCAAATGGAGCCCTGATTTGATTACATTATGTTTAATGATGGTCACCTTCACTTAACTTTCAATTACCACAAGTATGAAATTCCAGGCAGTTATCATTACATAATTATAAGATTTTCTCATTAATTATGCAAATTAAGTCCTCATTTCCATAATCAATATCTGTCTGTCTTTCTCTCGTTCTCAATTACCAATGTCACAAGCGTCAAAAGTCCAACTATGGAATGAAGCTGATTTATAGAATTTCTCTATAAATTATGCAAATTACATCCATATTTGCATAATTGTCAAATAATTATATCAAGCATCACGTAATCTATCTAGATACCAAAAATCACGACGATCCGTCCACCGGTTCTCGAGTTATATTGAGTTGAATATTTTCAAACATATAGTCCTGCAGTTCCAGAGCAAGCCGCTAGGGGGCCAAAACTCACGTCACTTCTTCCCCAGCACAAGAGCTACCTACCATCCAAATTCCGTCACCTTAGCATGTTTAGATCATGAGATATAAAAACCGGAAGTTCAGCTGCAGTACCATAACAAGCCGCCAGGGGGTCCAAAATCTAATCATTTTGAGGTCTCATCAAGACCTACCCACCTACCAAGTATCAAGACAATCCATCAAGGCCTTCTTAAGTTATCGTGTTGACAGACAGACACACACACACACACACACACACACACACACATACACGAAC
>NW_017804254.1:778998-830721 GCF_001625305.1 Branchiostoma belcheri | reverse complement strand
AAGGCAGAGTGGAGGAACGGAGCGGAGATAAAGCGTTCACGGATGGATTCCAGGCTATATCAAATAGGCCAGGCAATATCAAATTGGCACGCATTGGCTGCAGAAAAAATATACTGTTTCAGAAACCCCGACAAAAATGCAAAAAATCACGCAATAATGAGCCGAAGTCTAAATCTCTGCTTGGAGAGTATACCTTAGCAGGTTGAACGTTAATATTTGCTTACTCTTGTATAGCGCAAGCCAATTTTGCATTGCAAAACCTTGGACCAGAAATGTGACTGTTATATCTATTTTTTTGCAGCTGTCCGGGTGCGCCATCCTTGGCGTGGCGATCTGGCTCCGTATCGATGTCCAGACGATGCAGTACGTCCGAGTGGGGGAGGACCTGGAGACGTTCTACATCGGGACGTACGTGCTGATCGCGGCGGGAGCCCTCGTCATGCTGGTCGGCTTCCTGGGCTGCTGCGGCGCCATCATGGAGTCTCCCTGGCTCCTGGCCTCCGTGAGTCGTTTTCTGTGAAATGAGATACATTTGTAGCCTCTACCAGGCTTCGGGAGGCAGATGGAAAGAGTAGAAATTGGCCAAATAGACAGAGATAACATGCCAGGGGAGTTGGTCCGCTGGAGAATACGGGTGTGGCAAAATGTACTCTTTCCAGCCGCCTCCCGAAGCCTGATAGAGGCTACTATATTTGAGCTTCCAGATTTTAATATTGAACGTTCTTGAGTTCTTGGATGGTCCAGGGGCTGCTCCAATACAGATGCCCGAGAGATGACAATAACACCGTACATTGCCGGGCGTAATGATACTTCGAGGCCATTGTTCCTAACCGTGAACAGAGCACAAAGTTTGGGGTGAAGATTCTAGTACATGTACTGAGTGGGTTCTAAGTCTGAATACTATATACATTGTATATTGACTTTGCCCAAACAGATATCTCATATATGTTCCTGTAAACAGATATGAAATTCCGCTCGAATTGTGCAACCAGATTTGACAAGTTATTGTAATTATTTCCTGACAGTTTTTCGCGTTCCTGGTGCTGATATTCTCAGCAGAGGTCGGAGGTGGCGCATGGGCGTACCTACACAGGTCAAAGGTCAGTACATGACAACTCGTTTGAGCTTTTTATGCAATGTTAAAGTAACTAAAAATGCAATGTTAAAGTTTCTACAGGTAACTAAAGCTAAACTAAAAGTAACTAAAGCTGCGAAAACATTACAAATGCATTGAACTAGTAGGAGGAAGTTGTTAAAAAGAGGCAAAATTTTCACTTTAATTTTAAATTCCTTGATATATATTGTGGTTAATATGTGCAGCGATAAATGCTGTCTCTTTCTGAGTAATTTAAGATTTAATTAATAATAATACATACCAGCGGGCATAGTTCAATGTTACAGATCTTTTTTTTTTTAATTTTCAGCTGGAAGACTACGTACGTGAGGAGTTTCAGTTGATTGTCCAGACGAGATATAACCAGGACTCGTACGAGACCACCACCAAACTCTGGGACCAGCTCCAGATATCTGTATGTACATTTTATCACCAACTACATATACGTCCCCCGTACGAGTACATACACGTCCGTATCGGAAGTATTGTTTAGGCCATGTTGATTTGATTATATGGATGACATCCTTCGGGAGCCCCAAAACTGATGCGCGCGTGCGAAAAAAAAAAGTTTTGCAAAAAAAAAAAAGTTCTTTTCATTATGAAATCTACGTGGTCATGAGGGTTGAGCAAATGGCACAGAATATGGTTTGGCGAATAATCTAGTCTTCAAGTTCATTTCTTTACAATTTCGTCTTTTTTCGTTTGATTTTGGCATTTTACGACATTGGTATAGTTTTCATTAATTTTTTTTTGGAACTTATGGTATATTTTTGCTCATTTTGCAACTGTTTTGTACGATTTACAGTATGGTTGAAAACTTTTTTTTTTGGAAACGGCCGAAAATTCATGCGCGCGCGGATGTCATCCATATATTCAAATCAACATGGCCTTAGGGTGGGTTTACGACTGTCAGTAGAAATAGCGTCGGTTGCATGGCGGGTAGGAGGTGATTTCCCAGTTGCTTGACAGGGAGGTCAAGCCTAAAGGTGACCCAGCATGCCCCTGGTGGGGGGGGGGACGCCAGGAAGTGGTTTGATACCCAATAAATTTACATCATACAATTTACCCCACAATGCCGATAAATGAACGAAAACTACTTCCCGGTGGTCTGTGAACTTCATATTTTTTCTAGCACAGTTCTTTAGATAAGTCAACTGTGTTTTTTTTTCCTATTCCAACATTACATTTATCAGAGCGTCATACTCAGGTTCTTTTTCGACTTATTTTTATGCCACCACCAACGCAGAAAAATGCATGGACAACAGACATATTAAGTGAGGAAATTCGTGTATTAAAAGTGCTTTTCTTAATGGCACAAGATCGGTGGCATGGCAGGATCGAACTCGGGACCTCTTAGTTACGAGCCGAACACTCTGCCGTTACGCCACACGACCCCGTTGTGTTACAGCTGAGATGTTGCGGCGGTGAGGACATGACTGACTGGAACCTGTCGTTCTGGGGCTCGTACCACCCGCGGGACGTGCCGGACTCCTGCTGCGTGCGGCAGGAGAGGAGATGTGGACGGTTTGGCCTCACCAAGAAGATCGGCATGTTCAGACAGGTATCTAGTCTTTATCTAGTCTGTGTAACGCAAACTCTGCCGTCCGCGGCTTTAGTGGCCCCTCCGGCTGGATGTTGGGCGACCGGCAACCGTAGCCGATATAACAGCGTAACACACCATGCCAGGTATGGGGATTCGCTGTGACTGATTATGGCTGTGACTGCTGGTGACACATACGTGAGAGGTCAGGTGTTTAGGGCTGGGGTTAGGATTAGGGTTGATATTAGGTTAGCGTTAGGGTTAGGGATCATTGTTCAGGGCCTAAGGGTTAGACTTACGATTAGGGATAGGTTAGGTTTAGTCTCTCACCTCACGACTTAACCCCTTCCACCCCTAAATTCTACGACATAAAATCGAACGACGACCTCCGACGAATGTGACCGCGACGTTACTTGACCACCAAGTCTTTCGTTCTTGTTGCCGGTTCTAGTGACACGCCGTGGCTTTTGATATTTCCGCAGGGTTGCAGCAGTAAGATGGTGACGTTCTTCAGCTCCAGACTTCTCATCATCGTGTGTGTGGGACTGGGAGTCGCCATACTGCAGGTGAGACTACGGCAGTGTTTACATTCAAGATAGAAGTAACTTTGGTACGTAGCTGTGGTAAAGATAAGATGAGACAGTACCTGCAAATACATGTTTATTTGTTTATTGTTTTGTTTATTTACCATTTGCACGTATATTAAAAAATTACACAATCAAATAATTAACAATCAAATAATATGCGGGGTAGGCCAGAAACCTAGGTGGTTTTTTAAAGGGCCTACCCCAAACAAAGGTAACTTATGACAAAACATATTTGAATTAAACATCAAAATTAAACAATGAAATAATTGATTAATTAAACAAAATCAAGACATAGAAATAATAACTGAAGTGTGTAAACTAACTAAAAAGAAATTAAACAAAAGTTCACATGTAGTTGACAGGGTGCGAGGTACGTTTCGGTACCATGTCGTATCATTAGGATAGCTTTGGAATTGCATTTTGTAATGCCATGGTCGACTAATTTGGTTTACACTACGGGAATAAGGAACGAGAAGCAAAGGGTTGTTATAACTACACCAATTCAGTTCCACAAAGAATTTTGGTTTCAGATGATAACTGTTTGCTAGTCTCTGTAAAGCAAAATCTTGGTCATGATCAAAAATCTTGTGTGCAATACCTAGGATAGTCGCTAGGGGCACAATGTAAGGTGAACGTTGTCGATAATGCTTTCTGTTTCAGTTGATGGGGATGGTATTTTCCCTGATGTTCTGCTGTGCTCTGAGAGGCAGAAGAGGTTCTGAGCCCATCGACAACGACTCCAACAGCAAACCCCCTGCCGTGGTGGTGTGAGCGTACAAGCAAACCCCTGCAATATATGAAGAGACGCAAGAGGGTGCCCTTAAACTTTTAGCACATAAATGACGAAAGTTATGTATGAAAAGCTATGTAACGATATTAGGTAAATCATAGTATTTATATTGTACATATCTTGTGTCTAATGTATATTGTGGTACTTCGGAAAGTCAAAGATCATCGTAAACTAAATATCTCGCAGATGATTAGGGAACCCACGTGTGACTTATCTCGTGTACCCTCCCTGATTGACTTACTGTTTACCGATGCTCCTACCCTTGTCAAATCTACATCTGTACTCTCGCCGCTGTCTGGCTGTCACCATTGCCCCATTATAGCCAGTTTTGACTTTGCTATCAAAATACCTCGACCGTATGTTCGCACTGTTTGGGATTTTACAAAAATTGACTATGATATTCTTGTTGAGTCTTGTACTGACAACAAATGGTTAAACATATTTAATTGTGATTCTGTTGACAATGCTTGCAATATGCTAATTGATCTTATCCTGGAGACCAAAAGAAAATGTATCCCCCACAAAAACATCATCATTAGACCCAGTGACAAGCCTTGGATGTCACCTCGAATTAAAAGATTTATGCGTTTAAGAGATAGAACTCATAAAAAAGCCAAATTATCAAATAGCCCTCCACTTTGGGCTTCCTACCGCAAGATAAGAAATCTACTGGTAAAAGAAATAGCTACGGCCAAATCAGACTATAAGACTCGTTTAATGAATTCTCTAGTGAACTCTTCTACAGGTTGTAAAACATGGTGGCATATAGTAAAAACTATTTACAGATGCAAAGCGTCAACTACCATCCCCCCACTTAAGTGTAACAACCTTTATATAAGTGATTCAAGAGAGAAGGCTTCAGAATTCAACAAATATTTTTCACAACAGTCGACAATTGATGATACCAATTCCAGATTACCGAATCTTGACTACTTGACTGATGCACGATTGTTTAACTGTGAAACTACGGCCACTGAAGTTGAATTGTATATTTCTGAGTTGGATATTTCAAAGGCGTATGGCTGGGATGAAATTGACAACCGTTTCTTAAAGCTTATTAGTCCATATATCTCTGATAAAATAGCCTATATTTTTAACCTGTCGTTTTGTCACGGAATTTTCCCCGAAATCTGGAAGAGAGCTAATGTTGTGCCTATTTTTAAAAAAGGTGATCCTTGTTTAGTTTCCAACTACCGCCCCGTTTCGTTGTTACCTGCCCTGTCAAAAATTTTAGAAAAAATAGTATATAAACATCTATACAACCACTTAATATCTGAAAATTTGTTATACTCATACCAATCAGGATTTATTAAGGGTGACTCAACTGTAAATCAACTTGCTTTCATTTCTGACAAAATTCTTCAATCCTTTGATTTAAACAAAGAAGTTAGAGCTGTTTATTTGGACTTCTCCAAAGCGTTTGACAAAGTCTGGCACAAGGGTTTAATTCTTAAGTTACAACGAAATGGGGTGGGAGGTCCTCTTTTGAACTGGATCCAAAGTTATTTAAATGCGAGAAAACAACGTGTCATAATAGAAGGCCAAAACTCCGACTGGTCTGAGATTAGTGCAGGTGTGCCCCAGGGCTCTGTGCTTGGGCCACTGTTATTTCTAGTGTATATTAATGACATGGTTGAAGGACTTGAAACCCACCCCTTTTTGTTTGCTGACGACAGTTCGTTGCTAGATGTTGTAGAAAGTCCTACCCTTTCAGCTATGAGACTCAATTCCGACCTTTCTAAGATACAATCATGGGCAACTATGTGGCTAATGGAATTAAATGCTTCGAAAACAATTGAAATGTGCTACTCTAAGAAAACGAACCCTCTTCCCTACCCACCCCTTTTACTTAGGAAACGAACAAATTAAATACTGTCTCTTCTCACAAACATATTGGGGTTCATCTCTCGTCCACCATGTCCTGGACCACACATATATCTAATATACTAGCCAATGCCTACTAAAAAAGTTTCCAGTTTTAGTAAACTTAAATTCAAACTTCCCGTAAAGTTTTAGAAATTATTTACAAGTCTTTCATTCGGCCCTCACTCGAATATGGCGGCGTTGTTTGGCACAGTTGTACTTCTATAGATTCACAACGTATTGAACGAATGCAATATGAGTGTGCCTTAACTGTAGCCGGAGCGATCAGGGGGTCCTCTTATAATTCTCTACTTACTGAACTAGGATGGGAACAAATGTCTGATCGCCGCCATGTTCAGTCTCTTATTTTATTCTATAAAATCATCTACGGTCACACTCGTCAATACTTAAGAGATTTAATACCGCCCCTAGTATCAGACGCCTCTACTTACGACCTTCGTAATAAACTAAATCTTCAGTTGCCAAAATGTACCACAACCCGCTTTAAAAATCATTCATTCCCTATGCAACGTATCACTGGAACAACCTAACCTTAGCAGACCGTTCACTGAGTTTCCCACGCTTTAAGAAAAAAATGATCAAATCTGTGCGCCCTGTCCCTGTTTCATACTTCAGTATAGGTCCCCGGTACACCTGCGCTCTTCTCACTCGTTTTCGACTTGGTACTCATAGTCTAAACTCTAATCTGTACTCTCGAAACCTGGTATCTAGTTCTGCTTTTACTTGTGGCCACCCCTGTGAAAGTATTCATCATTATCTTCTGCACTGCCCAAAGTTTACTCAATATCGTGTCTCCCTCTTCAGCAATTTAACCGAACTTGTAGGATTTGCCATCAACATCCAAAACCTTCCCGATAATCTCCTAGTACAATTACTGCTTAGAGGTTCCTCTTCTCTGTCGGCTTCTAACAACGCTAAACTCTTACAATGTGTTCAATTGTTTATAAAAGAAACGGAAAGATTTGAGTAACCATCAATTTCTTATCCTACCAGTTTGTTGTTTGACTTGGAATGCCTACTTATTCACTTATCACTTACCTGCATATACTGTTATATATTTGTTACATATTTTATGATTTAGTTATAATGCGGCTTACTTTAGTTTACCTTATTACTCTTATGCTTTGCATGTCTGTATTTGTGACTACATGTATATATCTTTGTAACGATGACGACACAAACATAAGCATTGTAGCTTGAGTATGTCGTCATCCTGTCTTGTTACTAAATGTTATAATAAAAAAAAAAAAACTAAAAGTAATATTGATATAGTAACGTTAACTTATAACACATCTTCATTGTTTTAAGGCGTTTGAGCAACACTGTATAACCAACGTTTTTGCTATTATTGTTTTTTTTGTGCGACAAATGTGTCTGTAATTGTGGCAAGTAGAGCAGCTTTTAATGTCTCAAATGAGTTTCTAAACTACTCACTATTTACCTTTTGTATATCTAGGGTAACATGTAAGACGTATGACACTATTGTAATTCCAAGCCTGATATCTTTCACAAACTTAAGGTAAATTGATACATCATATATTTAAGATAAGTTATCAATTAACACTCCTTGCTTTGTCTGAATTTCTGTCCGAATATGAATTTGCATATTGACATGAATGAGATGATCAACATAGAAGTAAGAGGCATGGAAGGAATTGAAATAGAGTGAACGTGGGAATGTAAACGACTTTGATAACTCGAAGATGTTGCTGGTAAACCATGAATATCGCACATCAGAAGAATACGGCATATGTAAGCACCGATATGACATACACCCGTGGGCCGCTAGGAGTCGCTGCGTCATAGTAGGTCTTGTATCGGTGGCGGGAAAATGTATTGAATCGGTTTACAAGAAATCACATCTCTCCGCGGGAAGTCGGATTGCCCAACAAAATGATTATTTCGATGAAGTCTCAAAAAGAAAGCCATTACTGCATAAATATACTGATGATTTTTAAAACATAAAATGAGAGACATTTTATGTTAGAAGCTGTTCGTTCTCCCAAGGCCTCTCTCTATATCCCCCCCCTCTCTCTTCTAACACGCGTTTTATGGAAAAAGCTGAGTACCCTCATTTCATATTCATAGTCCATATGCATAGGGCTAAATACATCCGTGGCCATTCTCGGACGTAGGGTTAAAAAGCACACTAACAATATTAATAAGACCCAAACATGTACAAACTTATTAAATCGCAACTTCGGGAAGAACTCACACCTTGCCTTTGTTCTGGAGTCTCAAGTTTCCAAACTAATCAGGCTATTCTATTTAGTAACGTTCCCTAACACCTCTGTAAGCGGGGCTAATCTCATTAGTAGTAATCCCTCCTCAAACCGTCGCCATGGTTACAAAGGCCGGGGAATCTACGGTTTTCTTCCCGCCAGTCCAGCGTGAATAACGGCCGGGTAAACTCGGGATCGGGTTCCGCCCGGAGGAAAATGTGCTTAGAGAAGTTTGTTCAGAGTCGGTAGGTTGGGATGCTTCTCTAACTGACCTATATTCACAAACAGTAGAGAGTCTGTGTTCTAAACAATGCTACAGAGGCGAGGCACGTCTCTCCAAACTTCTGACTGATGAAGTAATGGGAAAACTGTGCAGTTGTTTACATCCGAATAGCTATACCCCCCCCCAATACTGCATGATTCGGCTATTTATATCTTTGAACAAATGACCTGGCCACCACATAAAATAACTCGTATATAAATGACCAGAGAAGAATTCAAGACACAAAAATTTCAGCTCGAAATATAGATTCCCAACCATTGCATAAAGGTAAATATGGAAACAATGCAACGATGAATAGAATGATTTTGATTCGATCGAAAGCAAGTTAATGCGGTAACCATGCACCGTGGATTATTTCACGTGAAAAATTATATTAACCAGATTATAGACAAATCATTTAAGCTTATTTTTATTTCTTCTCTTCATGAAGGACATTCCAAAAGCGAAGTTGGCCACCATTATTCCCCGGCAGCCAGTCATCAATATATGACAATGGTGATATTAACAGTGTGATGAACTTTGAGCCTTACATTTCAATTTGTTTCTGGATGGAAAGTCATTTTTCACAATTGTATATTAGTCATTGCCATGGACTTTATAGCTACCGAGATGTTTGACTTTGAACTTACTTTCTAAATTCCAAACTAGTGAATGTGACCATTGTTATTTTTATTACAATCTTCATGATTCAGCAACAGAACTTCGATCCACACCTTCTAGATCTCAACAAACTGCAAAAATAACACACACGGGGGGAAAACTGCCTCCTTACCCACTCTCTGTTGTCTTAACTGAGCCTGATCAAACCATAACTTTGGTCTTAACATTCCCCGTTCACTGCAACACGGAGAGCCCTGGCCCACAAAGACGTGCGTGCCTTTCTCACAAACACTCTCTTAGCGGGGTGGCAAACTGTTGTGCGGTTTTAATGGTCAAGGACACGTCTCTTAAATCCTCGGGTCAACAACGTTAACTCTACATTGTGAAACACTTACCGGTGCCAGCATTACAGGAGAAAAATTCGCCCGGTTGCCTGGCCTCCTGTGGGTAACATTAGAATGAAACAGATGATGATTGCCCCCCTCCCCATATCTGTGAATTACCAATAGGCAGAAACTAGTTACAGAGCATGACGCTAACAATGGGATTTACCTGATACTGAGGCCGGTAAAATTGGCGATAAAAAGTCGCATTTGATAAGAGAACATTTAATTGGTTGTTCGGACCATTCAGGCAAAAACTTAGTTTTTGCAGTCCACCTGTCACAAGACCATAATATGTCTCCAAAGGTTTTAGACAAATGAGCTGAAGGAAGTGGTATTGCTGTGTTTGTGAGTTCCGTTGCTGCAGTTTGACATTCCGTTGTAATCACAACACCTTTCTTGTATGATCGGCCTTCACACTAAACAAACTGGAGCAAACGAACCTTTCTGTCAACACAGCAAACAAAAGACACGTACTGACTTCAGATTTTTTTTTACTCTATGATGATTTGAATAAAGTTAATACAATTTATATTAGCCATGTATTATCACAATTGAGGATATGCGTATCTTATTTAGTTTACTGACTGAAAGATTGGGATAAGATGAGCGATGTTTTGATTTTGGTGCGTTTGCCAGCGGTTTTCAAACAACCTGCCTGTGAGCACAACAATCCGGGCGGTGTTGACACGTGTTCCCATCAATCACCGAGTGGAGAGTTTGTGCCACGCAACATTTACCTGACAAATGGGACAAATGGGAATAAATGTTCTTTGTCAGATAATTACCTAGACGATGAAGGGTGAACAAACGGCGGGACGGGACCGGGGCCAGGGAGGGAACCGTGCTGCAAGCTTTCGGTAAATACTGCGGGCAACACAGCGGATCGGGGCACTGACACACTGGGCAGGCGGCGTGGTTAGCGTTCTCCCTGGACCGCAGCGGGCTTCCTGAACCGGACAGCCATCTTTTCACTTCATCAGCAGGTAGAACAGAAGTGGTCCTCTATCCAGGTGAAGCAACAGGTGGGAGGAATGTCGGCAGGTGCGCCGGTGTAGCCGCTCTACAGGTGTCTACCCCCCACCGACCCTGAACTGCGAACAGGTGCGATACGGAAAATGTTTCACCGGACAATCGTGTGTTTTTACCTGGCGACTCGAGGTTGGGACCTAAGCGGAGGGACGGACTAGTCCGCCCGACACGGGCTGCTGAAGGATGGCGGTGGAAGACTGTATTCGCTGCGTCAAGTGTTTGCTGTTCGCCTTCAATGTACTGTTTTGGGTGAGTATCTCGGCCGTAATACCTTCTGTAGTGACACTAGGGCGAGTGTTTAGGGCCTAATACCGTCTCCAGCGGTCCAAAGCCGGGTTCGGGAGGAATTCGGGTGACTGTTGTGTACCGCGCGGGGCTTTTGAAGGTGTGTGAACTGCAGATTTAGGGATCACGGCGTAACGCAGTGGGACTGACTAGATCAGCTTTAATGCGATTGTTTCAAAGGAAACAGACCAAGCTTATATGTTAATGTATCAATGACTGCTTGTCCTGAACACGTACTAGTGAAGACTATATTGTAGATTGTGGTAAAGGTGGACCGTACGAAGCAGAGAAAACACATTTCTCGTGCGTTATGAAATATCCAAATCGTAATCGTTCAAATATTAAAAAGATAAATATTAGTATGTACAATAGAAGAGTGTAACAGACAAACATCTATCTACTTTTCACACATACGTAGAGATGGGGTCAAGGTGTGTTTAGCATTTTTTGGAAAAACATGTTTGAGGGAGGGAAACCTTTATGTACAGAAGTATTTATCTTTCCTTCAAGTTGTGTTTACAAGTAATCGAACCTGAGTGTTTAGGAGGAGACAACAAATGTGCAAATACCTACAACTGTACTAAACAAAACATAATCCTGTCCAAGGAGCATAAGGTTACAAATATTTCAAAATACACAAAGGGACAGGTTAAGCTCCCAGGTGTGCCATGGCTCGCACTTCCTCTGGTTCCAGGCCCACCGTGGTGTGTGGGAATCGAACCAGGGACCTGATTACTCAAGCGTATGATCTGATAATCGCCCTGCGTCTAATGGGACTTAAATTACTGGTGTGAGTGTACCGGAGAGCGTTTTGTGTACCTAAACAGCCGAAAATACCGTCGGATGCTCTTCTCACGATGATCTATATTTGCACGGAGTCTTCTACGTAATCGTGAAACTGAGTTCGTGACAATCATTACAGTAGCCTTAATGTTTGTTTGTACGTAGATACTTGTGAATGGCTCCGTGAACACAAGCTACTAGCTATCTTTATCTATTTTTCTCACTGAACACGACGTAATCATTCACGCGTTCATATGAAGTGAACACTCGAAATTGTTGACATCACGACTGTGACATTTGGCAGTTGCTCATCGTAGCATCTCGTATCTATTGAAATATTTAGACAGTGATGATTTGTTGTAAATCGATTGTGAATCTACGCAAAAAAAGATTTCTGAGGTTTGTTATCATTCTTCTCTCTGGACGGACCACTTATCCTGAGGTCGAGAATAGGGGAAGGAAAAACATCAGGGGTCGAGAGGTACGACTACTCAATTGATTTCCTTAAGGCTGCAGTTCACCGGCACAAATGGATGACAAATTATCCAAACACGAAACGTTCACCGCCTAATTCGTGTAAGTCCTTCAGGGGGGTCCATTGTACTATTATTTCTGGTACTTTTAAGTATCAGTTAGCACTACTTTCTGATGAAGTTTGTCCGTTTGGGACTTTGCGTTTGGTTGTGTTCATAGTTTGGTGAAGTGCCCTAGTCTAGCACACCGATCAAAAGAACATGGCGGTCACGATGTCGACTGTGTTCTTTTTCAGAGAGCCTCTACTGCGTTTGAAAGAGGCCCTTCTGTTCTCTCGTGTCACAAACAGGACAGATATTTACCAAAATACAGGACAGTTCTGCTTTTTTTTAGTTGGATTGTTTGCATAGTAGAGTCATGAGACAACCAGGTCACCTACCCTGCCACCATACTTCCAAAACGATCTCTACCTACTTGTACAAACATCTTTGTCCGTGATAACACTACCTCTGTTGAACTAGTCCGTGCATCAATTCAGGCGCTGTCACGTGTAAATGTACGGCCAGCAAAATAGACCATTGTCCGCAACATGTTGCACTTAATTTTATCCCCTTTGTCCTACTGTCAGGCATTGAGGCCCCGAGTTTTCTACCCTTTTGGTCCACAATTGCTCGTTCTCAGCAATTGAAAGAGACACACTTGAGGCTTGTATCCACCCTTAGTTTGACAATAGAGCCTGTCATAGCCGTTAAATTGTGCTGACATTCGAGCAGGTGGTTGGATTAAAAAAAGTACATTGACCATTCTATCGGCGTGACACCTCATTTGCAGTGACGTCAAACATTCATAGTGAATATAATGCACTGTTTACCTTCATTCCAATCTTTATCAATTCTAAAATGTTTCACTTTTATTTGACGTAATATTTGGTTAATTTCGACGTTAATCAAACCATCAGATATGATGACTATTGACATCTCGCGGCGATGTTGGAATTTGAACATGTACAACAAAACAGACAAGATCTACCTCATGTAGCCAATGTTTTAGAATGGACAATGACGCAATCCCTAAACCATCCTAGAAATTTGCTAAAGATGACAAAGTTGATTTTCACCTGACAGGTACCTGTTAAACTCCAACTTGTTTTTGATTCCGACATTCCATTCTTGCTATGTCAGATCCACGTGTGACGCTCACAAATGTCTACCTGAAAACGTTCTTGTGTAAAAAAAATGTCTAATATTACACTGTATATATTAGACGTCATAGCATGTTACCTATGGGTACCATTAAGAACAGTACATACAAAGATTGACCGTAGAACGTAGGGATAATTTGCATAGGTTTTACAGTTTTTTGGAAGTGCTGAGCCAGCTGGGCGTGCGACCTGGAATCCAATCGGAACAAGTTTCGCTACATGTCTTCTGAATAGATGATTGGACGCCGACGTCGGCCGAGCGTAACCGACGCACACCGATGATATCCGAGTGGACTTCTTTCGGTCCTTTTCTTGGGGTTGAAATCAAATACGTTGCAAAAAAAAATATTAAATGAAATCGACACCTTCCAAAGTTAGTTGTGTAGGTGAGAATGAATAAAAAAAGAGCTTTAACATACTAGTACGTAGTACATTCCTGTATGGTTTGCTAAGTTAGAAGTACATGTATGTAATCAGGCCTCGGTCATGAAACCAGATAGTGGCACAGCAAACAACCATCATCACCATCTACTTTGACATAACCCTCTACCCTCAACATAAATATAAAACACCTTTAGTAATAGTAGTCTCTTTTGAAATGACAAAAACAGCTGCCCCTCCCTCGGTGTTTTTCCTCCACCCTGCGCCCGCTCTATTTCAGGACGTCACGGGACATGTAGACCAGAGGGATCGGGTAAAAGGGCTGGATTATTGGAGCAGAAACACTTCCTCCTCCCGCTGAAAGAGCATGCCCTTTTCATGACGTATCCGTAGGCGTGCGGGCTTACGTACGTACCACAGTACTGCCAAACTGGACATACATATTCGTAGCTACAATATCTTTCTAATGGCTTTGGCGGGAGTGCAGTGAAATCATAATCTTTTGCTTTTAACACAGACTGAGAATTATACTACATTGTGTTTTACGTTTAAGGCTGACTATGAGAGTGACTGTGTACGTAGACACCAAGGTAGACGTTTTAGTTGATTCAGGAACAGATGATAATTCTCTGATTTCTGACTGTCAACTTATGGAGATATATAAAAAAATAACGACACATTCCATATCATTCCACACCAGGAAGAACCCACATGTAAATCTGTTTCTAGTGCAGAAATGGATTGTCTTTCTATCTCACAGTAGTGTGTTTACTAGTTGCTTCTATTTTGTAGCAAATGTTAATATTTTTCATGATTGATAATATTTCATATAATATTTCTACTATATCAAATCGCTGCCCCCCCCCCCTCTGCCAGTGCCTATCATTGTATCTCGTGTTTTGTCATGATTAATTAATTGATCAGACACAATGGTTCAAGTGGGGCCGACGTGCCTGCGACCAAACATTCCTCTTTTCCCCATTTGTTACCATTACCCCAGCCCTCTGAGTTTGGAGGATTTGCTTGGCAAACTTTGTTCTGTTACAATATTTGTCTCCACTTCATGAGGTCACGCGCGTGTTAGAGGTCAACTGAAGGTTATACAGAACTGTGTAGACTTTTTATACCTGGTGTTATCATACTCAAAACCCCCGCGTTAGTTATAAGATAGATGTTTGAAAGGTTTCTTTGTTCTTATTATTTGTTGTCGCTGCAAAGATAGTCGAAGCTGAAATGTTATCAAAGAAATGTTTTTGTAGTCATAAACATAACGAAGTCCTTGATCAAGCTGTTCATTTATCAATTTTTGGTTCAATTATGGTTACTTTGAATTCATATGTTGCGGTGGCCATTTTTTCTGATTTGTTTTTATAAAAGGATATGGACTTGTCTCTGTGGGCATGCTTAATTGTCTGAGAAAACTCCATAAAACGAAACTCATTTCTATGTCAGACGCATAAGACCATGAATTTGGTTGCTGGTTCAATGTCAGACGCATAAAAACCATCAAAATAAAAGTACAAAATGATTCCGCCCGGGATCGAACCGGGGACCTTCTGCGTGTTAGGCAGATGTGATAACCGCTACACCACGGAATCTTTTCGATGATGGCGTGCCTTCTAACATCCACACAAAGTACACCAAAGGCGACTTTACACTGTGTCTCAACATGTTAATAATTCATATAAAATTGAGCAAAAGTAAATAAGCCTAATATATAGATATTAGATTGATAAATCACCAATGTACACGATGACCATGGGCTATCGTTCCTTTTACTATGTGGTGTCGCAGAGGTCAAAATGTGAAGCTATATTTACACTCATATGACCTTCATCTATGCGTAGCTAGTGCCTATCATGGGGGGGGGGTGTCAACTAACACTTTGGTTACCCATTTTGAATCTATATTTTCTGTTTCAAGTCACTGGCACTTATGTTTTTTTTTCATATTAAAATGTTCCTATGCATGAATTCACTTTTAATTATTTTTCCAGACGATTTTTTGTCTATCACTTGTAGACCGATTTAAATCATGATAATGTCTGTTTTCACAATTCAAAAGTCAACCACAGTGTTGCTAGCTAGGGCTCAAATATTTTTTACTCCCCCGAGTCCCGTTCATGGAATAAATATACAATGACAATGAAGTTTATTACATATTTGTGTCCCAGTGGGGCTAAATGCAGTACGTTAGTTACAAATAAGGAATAGGGACTAAGGAATGCTCTGTTATGTTTTATCTATATCTATACCTATTAAGTAAGCTTTACACATTTCTTCTCTCTTCTTGAGACATTTGTAGAGGAGGTTTTCTAATACATCATGGTTAACTGAACATCATATGTAAGAACGTTTCACCGATAAAGTTTGTTAGATGTGCCAAGGACATTGTACAGAAGTCTGTATAATGTCCTTGGATGAACATGTTTCTGTTCTAACTGTATCTCATAAAGAAATGTATTGTCTAAATCACCGTACAGTGGATGCTACAATAAGGAAGTGGACTTCGTTTTCTATACTATTCATATCACAAAATGTACATAATCTACAGAACGTGACATTTTGCGTGTTTGAGCTGTGGAGTGTTTTGTTGGGTAGACGCCAGTTTCTTCACCTCAAACATTCGGGAGGGACAAAAAACCTCTTGTCTGTAGGTCAAAGCTTCGAGTGTTCTCTCAGCCACTTCTGGTATCTCCTGATCTAGAGTTGATAGACAGGTTCAACATACGACCTACGGATAGGTCGTCGTGTAGGCTATATTGGCACGTTCAAGGTACCCCCTAGAGTGGTGTAGTCGGACGTTTTCTTCATAGAAATGCAGGAAGGATTTGTCTCAGTACAGGGATTGCTCCTTAAGTCTTAAATGGAAGCTTCCTTACCCTTTATGTTGTCATGGCGACGTGAAAGGTCGTTCCAGCATGTCTTATCTTCTACCCTAATCCTACTCTGCGTTCACGCTATCGCGTACAGATTTACTCTGGTGTATACCTAAGATATGATGTAACAGATATGATATGCGTTGCTAAGACACTGCTGGCTGGGCAAATATCACGACTTGTCTGCCTGCATTAACTCGAATGTCGTGTCCTTTTCGGTGATCTTTGCAGGCAGGATATCCTAAATCATCTTCGTCTTGTCTCTTTCGCATACATTTGTCTTGCTGATTTTTTTTCTCAGGCCATTTTGATTTGATTATATGGATGACATCCACGCGCACATGAATTTTCGTCGCCACCTCCCCCCCCCCCAAAAAAACGTTTCGACCATGCTGTAAATCGTATACGTACAAAGCAGCTGCAAAATGAGCAAATATATACCGTAAATTGAAAAAAAAGACAATAGAAAACGATACTAATGTCGTAGAATGCCTAAATCAATCCAGAAAAATATAATCTATCATTTGCCATACCACACGCTGTGTTCGGAGCATGGGAGTTGAACACACACCACTACCAGTGGACTTGCCCCCTGCTGTAGTGTTAGAGGTAGCTTAGTTAGAGGTAGATTCTTGGCGGTATCTGTGTATGTGTTGTGTGCCATTATTTCTGAGGCTTTTTTGTGACTTTCAACGGTGCTCAAAAGACAAGGCGCACCACCAGTAGGTACATGAGGTTTTGACAGCTGGTGTCTTGTTTGAACGGCGTGTTTTTACAGACGAGAAGACGGCGTCACCTGTCCGGACAAACGTCCCTCTATCCGCACACCTGCGTGATGGACAGGTGGATCACACCACACCTGATCACTGTCAAGATAAAAGCACCACACAGAATGGTCCACGTTGTTTGTAGTCATATGAAGCCTAGGAAAAATGTTGTATTACCTGCTTCAGTCCCGAAAAATTAGGGTCGATAGCTAGGCTTTTTTTACTTCTCTAGTGGTCCAACTCATACATTATACTTTAACAAAGTAAAACTTGCATGAGGTCAATATTTTCAAAGTCAATGTTACAACGTTTCATCACTCAGGTGTCAGATCATGGAGCAAGAAAAGGTCGATTAGCTCAAAACATTTATGTCCCTTGCGGGGGTCCACACACAAAAAAGGCTATGGTCGCCAGGGTAGGTCAGGAAACAGGAAACACAAAATGTTTTTCCTTGACCTAGGCCTGAGCTAGTATGTTTTCTCGCAGTTCTTGGGCATGCATGGAAGCAAGCTTTCTAAAAGTAGCAATAAGATTGGGAATAATTGTAGGGTCTGCATGGGGTTTATGATACTGATATAATACTTAAAAAAACACAAATCGCATAATTGACCACAAATGGAACTATGCAGAACGTCTGCTGATTATGTACATACATGTATTCAATAAGTTGTATATTGAAAAATAACACTCATTTCCCGACTTACGTAAAAGAAAAGAGTAGAAATGGAATGGATGGAGTATAAAGTCAAAGTGCCTAATGTACTGTGTAACGTTTTGGTAATAATCAAGTATTGTGTGTCCATATGTTGGTACTCTGAGGGAAGAAAAATTGATGAGATGCATGTTTCAATCTTATAGGGATTTTGTCTCATTTTTCTTGCATGCCATTGGAATTAGAAACACGAAAGGGCGCATTTACCTGACCCCCTGTGAAACTATGCCATTGTTTCCCGCCATGCGTCATCCGGATGAAATCCAAAACGAGTGGTAAAGGAGGATGTTATCGTCTGCAGGTTACGTCAGGGTGACACTTTCCCGCCAAAATACCTGCGTTGCGAACATTACGCCCTAGCATCCATTGTGAGTTTCTACAACACCCTTCCTATCTGGTGAGGCCAAATCGCTTTTCGATGACCCCGCACACAAAGCACACCGCGCGGTTGTTTTAGAAACCCTCCTTGTAGCGTCGAGGGGCTTGGTAATGTTCAAAGAATGACGAGAACTTGGGGTGAATGTCATGCAGGTTTTTACAATACTCAGGCACTGACGCGTGACTTGGTAACGACGTACAGAGAACGTTTCCACACACATAAAACTTCTTTTAGTTCATTTTAATGTCAAGGACGGTTATGTTTTAAAATTAGCTCTGCACAAGATCTTAATTGTTACAATCATTGCAGGATTCAAGCACCCTTTTGTCACCGTGTTACTTATTGTTCGTTTTCACTCAGTATTGATATAAATGCTTGTCGCTGGACAATGGCAGTTGTCCGTTAGGTGAATGACGTTTGACCAATGGGCTCACATGTCACCGGAGTGGTCAGTTGATCGCTTGGAATTTAAATCAAAGTAAAATTTAGCGAAAACAGCCCGAGTACCCATTGTGGTAACAAGATTCTGTGATAAGATTCAGGGTGGTTTAACTGTAGTAGGCGCTGGATCACAATCCTGTACTTTTAAGAAATGTCAATTGGTGTTCTTAATAAGTTATTCCAAACGTTTGTCATATTCTTTGAAAGACTATTCCCCAACCATGGTTTAATTTCCAAGCATATCTTTCGGTGGCTGCAAAGACAGTGTCAAATTGTCCAGGCAGTATCCATTTGCCAGGCAGTTACCATTTGCCAACCTAGCAGGGTGGCGTAAAGAATATACCAGTTCAAAAATGACAGCCGACTAAACTAAAAACACGCCAAACATAAGCCAAACCTTAACATCTTCTTGGAGAGTACTAATGGTCCATACTTCTCTACAGAAGTGGATGTACCCTAAATGTAAGTATAGCTTACAATAGTCTAAGGGGAGGGGTAATTAGGACATTCTTCCAACAAATTAAAAATGGATTTAGATAAGACTTAACGTTCTGGCTGGGGGGGGGGTATAATCAAGACCAGAGGATCATGGATCCAGCTAAGGTCACAGAGCTTAGGATAAATGAAATAATGTCCAACACGGTCAGCAGAAATCTCATGTGGCGATGTTGTGATAGTCGTCATTCTTCTGGTTTGCAACTACTTGTCAATCTGACACTTATGTCCAACGATGCAGCACCCCTGCAACGGATTTCACATTTAAATTCAAACTTTGCAACCGTTAACTGCCGCCTCAATAATAATTACGGCACATTGCAGACCCGTGAGCAAAATGTGATCACTCTCCTTAGACAATCAACATACCTCACCATAGTGTATCTTAAATTGAATTGGTTTCAAGACGTGTATGATCAAAGGGTACAGCCAGCAGTAATCTTAAAGAAATTCTGAGAGATTTGTTGTGATTAGTCTCGGGGTGGTAAATTCGAGGAATTTGATTACTCTGCGCAGTGATTAAAGCTAAGCCACCTCGTGTGGTGCTCGCAGAAATGCGCGGATCGCCTTTTATTTTGTGATTACGGGTGAAAGCAAGAGTGTTCCCACACAGGTATGGCAGTATTACATAAAAACATAAGGTACAAAAATGTAGTTAAGGCAACCCTATTAGGATCGTCGAGCAAACACTGTAGACCGTTATAAAAAAAAAAACTAGTGATCTCTACAAGTTGCCGTTACAAAACTTAGTAAACTCACTGGTGGCTAGGAAACTAGCACATTTTTGCAGGCCTCGTGTGCTCTGTAAAGTGGAATGTTGGGGGTGGGGAGGATTTTTGAGAAATAATGACGTTTGACTCAACTAAATAAGTCATTTCTGCCTTGTCAAAATATTCGACAAGCGATCATGCCATGAGCTCAATCAGTTACAATATACATCTACTCATATTCCAAGCGGACAATGCGAGATTGCAACCCAAGCTTGTTTAATCTAGTTCGGATTATTTCCGATACTCACGGCAATAACTTGGGATAATCCTTTCTAAAATCACATGAGATTCCTCTGTTTCTATTAACAACAAAATGTTCTGTCCTGTATATGAGTAGAGCCAATTTCGAACTGAAAAGCAACAAAAAAATGCGCATGCCTAAATGGAAAACGGAAACACAGAACAAGATTTATGTTTCCAGTGACACTTTCAGAGTTTCCCTATCTTGGTTTCAGACGACACAATGTTACTGAATTAGTTGGGGATTTTGGAATGAGAAAGTGTCTTCAAGGAAGTCTTAATAAAATGATTATACCAGTAACATTTCAGGACTCATTTGTCTAAGGAGCTTGTAACATTTTCAGTATAGTGATGAAGTAGGGTTGTTCACACAATTGTTCAACATCTCAACCAATTAAAGACAAAAAACAATCCCGTTAAAGATTTGTGTATTCGTCTGGAATTCTCTTTAACTTGACTGTAGCTTGATCTCTACTGTGTGTTGTTTTTTCCCGTGTGGTACAGGTACAAAGGCTCACATACAATACACCAGTTTTTACGACCGAATACAGCACAGGAGTGTGATTTATAACGCTGTGTATTCCTGTTCCTTGTAAATTATTCAACATGACACGGAAGTGCGCTGTAGACGGCCAATTCTGCAGGAAATGCACTTAATGGCCAGACAAAGAAGCCCAGAGTAAAGCCATATATATTCTGGACAGGGACATAGAAAATCGCGTTGGTCAAAACTTTATGGTACTTTTCAGAGTGCCATAAATCGGAGAACAAGGGTAGGCCGTGGGGAAAAATCATACCCGTGGCAGATGGTTCTTATATTAATCTGGTGCGAAAGAAAGCAATATTCTTTCACAAATCAAGCAAAAGTGATTATGATTCACGAAAACATTTTTGGATGAGGTTATATTTAGCACCAGAGGAACCAATGTCTATCTAAGGTATATTTTTTGTTTTCTTTTTGTGTCTGTTAACTGTATCTGTTCATCTTGTTTTGTTGTTACTTGTACTTAGCCAAGTGTGGCAAAAATGTGTTATCTGCGTTATCTTACGTCCAGGCACTGTATATGTAGTTCTGCTTCGCAATAACTATGGGCAATAACTACCCAGAGTTGACAGAACGTGGGCGACGATTGCCACAACTAACCCGTGATAGAAGACGTTTGTTGAAAACCACAACACTTGTTCTCCGATAAATCTTCGGAAAACTTACGACTCCGCGTCAACTCACTCACAAAGTCCTGACTCCACATACCTTTATGATAGTGATCATTTACGTAATGGCAGGTTTTCATGCTTAAGTAGAGGTGCAATTCAAATAAATTCATCAATCTTTTTCAGCCCTCGCGACGCTTTGCTACAAATTAACTGATATTTACTGTGTACGCGTCCTTTATAAAGATGTCAAGATGTCTGAGGTGTGCTAACAACCGCTGTATCTTATAAAACAGACCCGTGTGCCTGGAACAAACAGACATGACGCGTAATTGTAAGGGAGTAAAGTTTGGGTGAACTGTCCTGTCGAGGAAGATATAGCTCTAGTGTCAAAACATCTGCACATGTGTTACTTAGTACATGGGAAATCAATCAAAATTGATAGGAGTACTAATTGGAAATTGATATGTAGGCATAAGCTGTGTGTAACATTCGCAGGTAATGTTTATGCAGGTGTGTTTTTCTTCTCTACAGACCAGGTTAAGTTCAACTTTTCTTCGTGAGGCGTGATGTTTGAATCGAGATTCGAATTCTTTAGCTTAGATTTGAAGAAACTGAATCGGTTGGCACAGAATATCGACCTTTATTGTACGTTTATGCTCTCAGAATCTAAAAACAAGTCCTGGTAATGATACAGAAGTATGATTACAGTGATATTAGAACATAATTTTTACATATAAATATCGGACGTAAGGATGGAAAACAGATTTTGTTCTGGCTGCTAGCTTTTCTAAGCTTCTACCAGGCTTCGGGAGAGGGAAAGAGTAGAAATCGGCCAAATAGAGATAGCATGCCAAGGGAGTTTGGTCGGCTGGAGAGAACAGTTTGCCGCTCCCTCTGAAGTGATACTTTTGGTATATCTAATAGGGAACTATGTTATCGGGTCTAGAACCATTGTAGAATTCAGAATTATACTGCTTTAGTGATGGACCTTTAGACTGCGTGCCCCTCTTCTAGCAACGTGGACTTTGCCTAGGAATGCCTCCACAACACCTCCCCAGATATCACTCAAACAGCTCTTGTCAACATTGTCGGGTAAATTGAGTTATCTAAGGGGCCATCGTAGAGCAAACTTGCGTAAGTTGTCGGGGGAGTACTAGTTATGTACTGTGGTGCCAGTACGAACCACAGACAACCCGTAGCTCTGGTTATCTCTGGTGTTAGTGGATCAAACCTTCAGTTCTAGATCTGCTCTGCCGGCCGTACCTGGCGATTATGTCGTGTTTATTGGGGGTACAGAATGGTGAAACAGAGACATATGCTCTAGATATCTTGCAAATCCCACATATAAGCATCTGCATTTGGCATAGTGAGTGCAAGCTCATAACCTTGAGCTTCTGTCCTCAAGAATTATCATCGTCATGGAAAAATACCAGCTAGACCATCAATATGATTCTGACCTAATTCTATTTGGAGGTTTATTGGGGTACTAGGTATATATTTATTTTATTGGAAAACTTTTGTGTGCATTTTTAACCAAATTTATCCATGGACAGGTTGTTTTGTTATGCTTTGCTTGTATAAGTTTTTCTGTTATGCAACTCGTCACATTGACTTCTCAACGTGGCAAGTTTCATCAGCTAACGTTCTTGAAATCGCTGCCCGAGAGTCTGGAGTGTTCTCGGTTTGAACAGGGCTGACCTGGGAAAGTCGTGCTCATCAATCATCTCCGGGCGCCAGCGCGCACTCAGCCTGTTTACTTACATAACATGTCAACAGAGCCGGAGAATGCCGCGCTGTGGGGACGGCAAATGTTTGCCCTTGTTTTTGACGGACGTCGTCATGGCGGGGGTGGGTGGGGAGATGACAGGCCGTGACGTTGTTCGGTATTTCGGACCATTCAGACAAAGTGAACCCTCGCGCCGGGAGACACACGTGAACTTTACAGCGGGTCGTAAAACATGCGTGAGACTCTGTTGTTGGGTCTCAGGTGAAGGTTATCGCAATACACACGTGCCGGCCTATAAAAATATTCTAGATCATTATCTAAAATGGCCTACATACATGTACCACGAATCAGACTGTGTGTGTCTGTGTCTGTGTGTCGATTTATATGTCTGTGTATCTGTCTGTATGTGCAAATGAGGATCTGTCTGTGTGAGCAAATGATGATATTCAATCAATGAAAAGCATTTGCCAGTCGTACAGGTTATTTGTCGAAGGTATGAGATCGTGGAACTCTAGTATTTTTACTGCTTATAGCAGGGCATGCACGTTGATCACTTTTAGCTATAGACCTTCTTTTTGACCAGTTCCTCGTTTGCTAGATGCTGATACATGGTGTATAATGCTTAAATATACTTAAGCGTCCCAGTTCAAAGTAGGTGCAAGGACTTACTTCGAGGGCACAACCAGCCTTTGCAATAATGATGGAAATCCTTGAACCTTAAACGGTGATATCAAGGATGTCAACATGGGAGACAATGGGTTCTTCTTCTCCACTCGTCCCTGTCCTCCATCAGTGAGTGGAGTTCTGCTGTGGTGATGTCTCTGAGCCCAGCATCCCGCTTCAGGTTGTCAATGAAGGTTGTGCTTCTTGTGCCCTGCCTCCTCCTTCCTTCTACCGTCTCCCACAGGATAAGCTGGCTGGCTAGCAGCTTAGGATGTCGGATGCTGTACATGTGTCCAGCCTGCTCCATTCTCCGTTTCTTGATCTAATAATACAAAAAAGCAACAACAAAACTTCAAATGTTCCAATACGTATTTATTCATTTAGAATTGTAGCGCAAAAATACAAGGGGTACACTAGGCAGCAAGTATGCTGATAGCGTGCACACTTACACACATTGAACAAATACAACATTACTTGTAACATAGGGCATGGAAACAATAATGAACAGTCAATAAGTAATACATAAATAACATTATAATATTGTAGTAAAACTACTAATATTTATAGTAAGTTTTTAGCAGCAATTTGGCATTTAGTGTGGCTCAGGTGAAAGGGTCACAGAATCTCTTGGATTTAGCAATGAACATGTGCAATGCTTTTATGAGTTGTTTGTTTGTATCAAATACAGATTGTTGTAATATGTTTCTTTTCAGATCATCGGCCTGGCTATCGTGGCGGTGGGCACCTGGGTACGAGATCACGTGTCGGCCCTGATCAGCATAGGCGCGGTGATGGAGGACACGGGAGGAGGGTACTTCGTGAACGTGTACTACCCCGTCATCGTGTCCGCCTCATGCGTCATGATCCTCGTCGGCTTCCTGGGCTGCTGCGGCGCCATGACGGAAAACCCCGCCTTGTTAGGGAAGGTAGGAAGGCTTTAGTCCAACCAACTTTAAGTGTTTTTTGTTAAGGCCATGTTGATTTGATTATATGGATGACGTCCTCTGGGAACCCCAAAACCGATGCGAGCGTGCGAATAAAAAAAAAGTTTTGCAAGGAAAAGGTTTCTTTCATTATGAATTCTGCGTGGTCATGAAGGTTGAGCAAATGACACAGAGTATGGTATGGCGAATAATGTAGTCTTCAAATTCATTTCTTTACATTTTCGTCTTTTTCATTTGATTTTGGCATTTTACGACATTGGTATCGTTTTCAAATATTATTTTTGCAACTTATGGTATATATTTGCTCATTTTGTAAATGTTTTGTACGATTTACCGTATGGTTGAAAACTTTTTTTTTTTGGAAACGGCCGAAAATTCATGAGCGCGCGGATGTCATCCATATAATCAAATCAACATGGCCTAAGAATAAATCGGTTTTCACCATAGTACTAAGCATGGTAACATGCTCGGTAACGTGGTTTTCACATTTGACGTTTCTTTGACTGTCGCCATCTTCAGGGCATCAATGACTGAATCTGATTCGTACTGCAGCTAGGTGTCGCTGCTGCAACAGTACAAATGCGGTCCCAAACGTAGAGTGTTGTCACATAACATTTGCAAATTCTTGGCAGTAGAGATGATCAAGTGATAGATTGACTTTAAAGACGGAAGTTGACGATCACTTTCCCCTTTTATTCTTTCAGTTTCTTGTTTGCTTGATGTTGATATTCTTCGTTGAACTTGGCGGAGGTTTGTGGGCATACAAACACCCAGACGAGGTAAGGGCGCACCTGGCCTAACTCTTTAATGTTTGAAAGTACATGACATGTACATATAGACTTAATAGCCCCGACCTTAAATAGCTTATTTGTGGCGTCAAATTAAACTGGTATATTCTAATAAAACACTTTAGGCTTGAGATGTTACTAATGACACGATATCTGTTATGAGTTTTTTTGGTTTTGGATGGTTTGAGAGGTTAGGAGCAGTCAAGCCCATGTTTTGTATCCCATCCTTTCCATGTGATGTAAAGAATGCCAGTGACCACATGTAGTACGTAATAGTAAGGCGAACATAAGGTACTAGTATAGAATTGCATTTGTTTGTTTTTTTTATGTGGAAAAAAATAAAAATTAGTAATTTTTTTGTCAGGATCCTTTTCCAAGACGGGATGACGAAGTTGCAATTCTATCGAGAAGATTGAGATTTTACGGAGACAGAAATTATGGTGAAGTCACGAAAGGCTGGGACTTCATACAGAACGAGGTGCGTACATCACAAAATAGTTTTCCTCATGCTGAAAGTTAATTATATGAAACTCTCTCTCTCTATCTCTCTCTCTCTCTGTGTGTGTGTTTGTCTGTTTGTCTACTTGTCTCTCTCTCTCCATATCTCTCCCTCTTTGTGCCCTTTACTTATACTGGTACATGTACAAGAACGTATCATAACAAATTACATAGACAAGTATAATCCAGATAAATTAAATGTATAATTTACATGATATATCGATAGAATATCTGCTGGTATCTCGTAGTACATGCTTGTTATATAGCAATAGACGCCATTTTTATCCTTGTACAATTGTTGTGTACTAACAATAAAAGTTGATGTAAGGTATATCATGGTAATAAATGAAATAGTTCTCTCATAATAAAATATCAGCATCCAACGGTTTGTGCCATATTTCCCACAGTACCACTGCTGTGGTATGACTAGTTACCGGGACTGGTACCGGCTGCCCGCCTGGCCCAGTCAGACCTGGGTCCCGGACTCCTGCTGCAGGCTACCGGCCGAGGGCTGCGGTCATGCTGAGAGGGGCGACGATTACTTCAGTCAGGTAGGTCATCACAGTTGGTTATGATATAGAGATATTTCCTCACCTGCGTGCGTCTGTATTACTGGTGGTTTATCATCAACGAACAAAAAATATGATGAAACAAACAGTTACGAATGCAAATGCAGAATCTTGTGTCATATTTCTGATCGTTAAATGGCAACCTTTGC
Source organism: Branchiostoma belcheri (assembly GCF_001625305.1). Taxonomy (NCBI): domain Eukaryota; kingdom Metazoa; phylum Chordata; class Leptocardii; order Amphioxiformes; family Branchiostomatidae; genus Branchiostoma; species Branchiostoma belcheri. Next base: position 803,988 of record NW_017804254.1, on the reverse strand, counting down.
TCCATCAATACTTATTTTTTTAATAGGCAGTTATATATGCCAGCTTACGTTGTTGCAAGAATCCTATTTGTACTCATTCCATGAATATCCTCACATTGCAAGCATCTAGATCAAAACAATAACAAGTATTCCCGTATTTCCCAACAGGGGTGCAGCTTTTACGTGCTCGCATTTTTCGAGGACAGCAGACAAATAAAAATGATGAAGTGGTTGGGAGTCTGCATGGGGGTTATACAGGTACGACAATTAAGTGATCTGTTATCAATGTTGATTCGCTATATCAAGTGGACAAGAAAATAAACAAACAAACTTTGGATTGTGAAAAGAAAGACTGAACAAGTTTTTATAAGATGAAAGTAACATTATTTCTGCTTTAAATCAATTAGCAAATTGAAATAGTTATATTTTGGCACATCTTTAAAGGTTCCTCTTTCTTTTGCAGATGATGAGCATGATGCTTACGCTGCTACTGTGTATCGCCCTGTGCTGTAACAACTTTCGCATGGGGTATTTTCAAGCCGCCTCGCGGCCTATGGACGCCGTCTAGCGGAAACGCCACAAACTGTATTTTTTTTTTTACAAACTCGGGAGACAGAGACTCCTTGCTACCTCATTGGTGTATAGTCGAAGGATTACCGCCACCAATAGGAACCACAGACTACAGTTATTCGCAACAAAGAGGACAACCCGCTCTTCAATGTGGGGTTTTATATTGAGAACATCGTACCTCAGACATTGTAGAATCCTTACCAATGGTGTCAGAAAGTCGGGCAAAAGGAAACAGCCACACCATTCCACACACACAGTTGAAGATCGACGCCGATAGGAAAACAGAATTCCATCAAATGTGTGTCTATTTATAGTGATTCAAATGGAATGCATGGTTTCAGCAGTTCAACGGTTTGTACAAGACTAACATGCAGTATTATTTAACAGCAGTATGTAAATTTTTGACGATACATCTCATGTCGATGAAATATCTACATAGCTGTACATATTTGTAAACCGCATTTTTGTTGTAATAACTCTCACCTATCTGATGTGAAAAATCTTACTTACAATTCCTTTTTATTGTGTCTTGCCAGGGACATTATTTCTTTTGTTGAATTTTGAAGTAGTTCTGAACGTTATACAGTAACAGTTGCTGCCTGTTAACACTGCCATACAAGAAGCTTTGTATTTAGTACCCTTCGTTTGTCAACCAATAGGCAAATGACAAAGTCAAAGTAGAGGAAAACCAAAGAAAGAGTCAACCACTGTGCGTTAAGTGGTAGACCCTTCCCTTCTAATAACTCCCGACTGTGTGCTGCAAACATTGCTTGCTGTCGCAAAATGCTTGTACACATGTATTTAGTGAGCTATCTACTCGTATATGAACCAATTTTATTGACACAACAAGTTCAGCGACTTTCGTAAGGTCTATAGCTATATGAAGCTTCGAAATCTGTTCAATAGTTCCTACTCGTGTACGTGGTAAGCACTGCCTCTGGGAAATATTATTTCATAAAGAAAAGATTTCATGATGATTCTTTTTATACTCCGTTACTTACTGTAATGATTAATGAAGAACAGTCAGCATTTTCGAATGTTCTTATATCACGCACATAAGTCACTTTTAGACGCCAGCAAAGCCGTGTGCGTGTATAGTTATCGTTCTGCACCAAACATTGGAAAATAAAGTGTATATACTTCTTTTGCTATATATAAATGTAACCTTGGTGTTTGTTTCATTCTTTTCGCTGTATACTCAGTAGTAGGAGTATAAAATAAATTTTACTCTGACTTTGAGGTGTAATGCCCCATATACGTAGTAGCCACTTGGTAAATGAAAATCTCAGCAAATTTGGCAAATTGTGAGCCGGGAACACATTTTTTTCACACCTGGAACACATTTTCTTTATACCCGGAACACATTTTTTCACACCTGGAACACAATTATTTATTCACGAAGGTGACTTGGGGAGTGGTATTACTACGGCATCCTTCCATTGTGCTGTGTGAATGACCACTGCCTGCAACAAGTATTCTAAACTCACATTTTCAATACTCGATACTTTCTAGCCACTCGGAGCAACAAAAGCTTATCACATCTGCCATGTTGGATTACAGTGAATGTCTTTTCAACATGCCAACACGTTGCTAATTGCTTATTGTTTATTTTGCACTCACAAGATAAAATTAAGTATAACAATTGAAGTGAAGTATACATGCATGGGAGAGCCGGAAACCTGGAGGTTTATATATTGCCTTTCCCAACGCTATAAGATTAAAAGTTACCATTGATACTGATTGAAACAAAATTTAAACGAAGAAGACAAAAAATAACAGGAAATAAACGGAAACAATTCGAATAACTAATGAAAGAATACAAATCATATATCTGAACAAATAAAGAAGATCAAACTAATTAATCTAGTTATTACGAACATAAGTACACATGTAAATAATATGAGCAAGTCAAAACAACAAATCAAGGAAAGCAAACAAACTCAGGAAATTTTAATTAAAAGCTTTTTGAAACTGGGTAAGAAGGGACATGTCGGAAACTTAATCAGTTCATAACCCGCCAACATCTGGTCGCCAAGATTCATGTGATAATTATCATGACGTAAATGAAAAGGGTTAGCGATGGCCAGGTTTCAGTGCATTATATATATATTTATTCTGGACATACTGGGTAACGATAGCCTACGTAGCAGCAACTTGGTAGCAGGCTTATAGAACTGGGGGGTTCATTGGTCTTCGGCTGTTTTCTGATTGGCCAGTTCTAACGGGGGTAATTCAACCAGGCCGGCTATATATGTTGTCTATATGCAATCAGAAAATAGCACATAAAAGCTCCCAAACACCCCGAAGACCCCCAAAACGCCCAGTTTTTGACATACTATGGGGGCTAGGTAACGACACAAGCCTACATTGGCTACAAGACGGTGTATCATTCAACTGTATAAGTGTAACAGGAGCTTTCTGACACGACGTCATTCAACTTGTCTTAGCTTTGTCTTGTTTTTGTTCCCATGGTTTGTCTAAGATTGTCTTCAAATATTTACATATCAATTCGTAGTTGCTGAATAAATACCGGTTCAACTACAGATTTCGTTAGTCATTGACGAAAACCATTTACGCTTCAGTTTGCCGTGCCTCAAGGTAAGTGTCATTCCTTTTCCTGTCAGTTCACGCCTAAAAACCTCACTCGGAGGCTTCAATGCCAACATGATCATTTTCAACGCTGAAAGGAAGGTATTTCATTGTATGTGTAGGGGGGGGGGGTTGTTAGGAAATTTTGGTCTGATTTAAAATCAAAATACATGTTGTATATATTCACTCTGCCTGCCTAGCAGAAAAAAAAGACCACTCTATTAGCAAGAGAAATACCCAGCGGAAGCTTTACGGTACAACTCAGTTACTGTTCTTTTTTTTTCGAATCAATGAGCTAGTCTAGTCAGAGAGACAACGCGGACCCATATAGAGCAAAGAATCTGCCAATTTTGTAGTTTATGTAAAGTAGAAGACGTTCATTTTATCATTGATTTTTTTTAATTTTTTTTAAATCCTTTATTCACAACATTTACATGTACATTGTAACATTGTAAAAGGACAACAATACGTGTACATTACATATAAAAAAAACAGACAACCCTATTTATACAAAGATAATTCTGTTTTAAACATATTAGCTATTGCAATCCCATCATATTTGTCATTTTCCAGCCAACTTTATTTTATCATTGATTGCCATTTGCGTGATAGCGATAGAATTATTTTTTTCAGTTATTATTCCACCACTTCAAATATTTGATAGTACAGAGAAATTTATATTCCTTGTAGCCTTCAAGAAACCAACTCTAACTAATCACACAGCCTTCTATATTTCCACTATTACTAAGAAGCGAGGAAGTCGAATATACTAGAGTACACTAGAAGTTTATACATACACGTTTATGTATGACTGTCAACATGTGGCCTGTATTTAGCCCAGTGGGGGCAAAAATGCACCATAAAGGTCTTCATTGATTCATATCCGCATCCCATATTGCGGTGCTTGCGATGCACTAAAGGCGACCTAGTCACGTGTTTTGGTATAAGGTTAGCCTCATTCGCAGGCTTGTGAGGTGGCGGCGTTAATTTTATTCGGTGAGCGACGCGAGTTTATGCCGCGGAGGGACAGTTTCGCTGCCGTCTCTCCCCGGAAAAACTCCCTCGGCGGCAAAACCGTCCCTCCGCGTCCCTCTCGCGTCGCCCCCCGAATAAAATTAACGCCGCCTTACAAGTCTGCGAAGGAGGCTAGTATAAGGCGTTGTTGTTCCATTTTGGGCACTACTGTTGGCTTATGGAGTGTCAGGGAGGGGGGGTCTTCAACATTCCATCGTTCTAAAATAGGCACATGTATAAATAGATAGCTGTTAACGTAACCTCCCAATCAACTGGGGAAAGGTCAATGGATTATTAGAACACAGGTCAATGGATCGTTAGAACACTTCGTAAAAAGGGACGGTTAAACATTTCGAGCAGAAGTCTTATGACGATCACGGCGTCACAAAAAGCAAAGTTTATTTCATCGACTGAAATCCCCAACTCATCCAAACTAAATGTAAGTTTTTTAGAGGTTATATATAATAGGGATTTTCATGAATGCAGACAAAGATGTAGTTAAAGTTACCGCACAATAATGTATACCTCCGAGGGCATGCCATGGCAGACTTCGTCCCTATCTCGATGGACTTAGCCTCTACCAGGCCTGGGGAGGCGGCTGGAAAGAGTAGAAATTGGCCAAATAGAGTGATAAGCATGCCAAGGGAGTTTGTCCGTTGAGAAAACATTTCGCCGCACTCCACGATTTCTACTCTTTCCAGCCGCCTCCCCAAGCCTGGTAGAGGCTACCATGGAATTACCACTGCAAGGGGTTAGGTCTAGTGTCTACCAGGCTTCGGCAGGCGGCCGGAAATAGTAGAAATTGGCCAGACAGACAGATGATATGTTAGGGGATATGTTTCTCTATATCTTCAATTTCTACTCTTTCAAGTCGCCTCCCGAAGCCTGGTAGAGTATATGCTAGGTCATGTATGTACAACACATGACGCAAAAGTCAGCATCGGGTGCGGAGGGAAATGGCGACCACGCAGATAATAAATAATCATATGTTTATCTTTGTTGTGCGACGAAAAATGGGATGAGCAGGCGTAATTTTGCAATTAAAATGCCTTCGGGCATAATTTTGAAAATAAAGATTCTATATAGACTTAAATATAGAACAGTAAAACTTATCAAGCTATCACGCACGTAAGTCACTTTCACACAAGACGGTAGCAAAGCCGTGTGCGTGTAAAGTTAGTTTACCCACACAATATGCTGTATACTTAGTACGTCCCAGTGTAGACCTCTAGCGGCGGGGATTGGCATGGCATGTATGTGTGGAGTCCAGAAACCAGGGCAAATTAAGTTGAAAGACACGTTATACTTCATTCTGTGCATAAGTAATGCCGTGGTGGATCAAGACCAAAAGTCCCTGAGGTTTTTGTCCAGTTTCTTCCTCACAGGTAGGAATATTTTCTGTACAATTTCTAAATCCTCGAGGAATGTTCATCACGCTACGTAGACAGTATTACTCATATAGTTCATGACTTGGAGCGAACGTTAAAAACCCATTCAATGCCTGCTATCTCCATTTGGAGAGACCAAGGACATTCTGATAGCATGTCCTTGGAAAGACCAAGGTCATTATATAATGTCATATATAAAAAATAACAGGACGTCAGTGTCCGAACGTTTGCTGTATCTATAAATGTAGTTCGGCATGTCGTCTGCTAGTTTGCGCGATTCCGGTTGTCTCTTTTCTTACATCATAGCAGTACTATTGCTATAGTCTTATTGGCCATGTAATTATATGTCTGAAAACCCCTATCGTGGAACAGATCATTCACATCATTATTGGTGCCCTTGGGTTTTGTTGTTCTGCGCTAACTGGGCGTTCTCCAAACAAATTTGAAATGTGGGGTTATGTGTTGTTCTATAACGTCTCACTGAATGTTTGTTTAAGGGTTTCAACTACGCGTTATGCTTGAAAGTTACTAAAATGTTGTTCAGAAAGTATATATACGTAGTTTACCTGTTTGGATGGAAATGTACGTATCAAGGTTGAAGCAATTCAGGCTTTTCACACCCGCCATGTTGGATTACAGTGTACGTTAAACCAAGGACATTCTACACTAAACACCCCAACATGCTGCTAGCTAATAATAAATTTACCCGACAACACCTGGTCGCCGAAATTCATATGATTATTATCATGAAGTCAATGAAAAGCCTCTATATTGGTTGGGTAAGCGACGGTCAGATCATCAGTTACAGTCAGTGCATGTTTATTCGGGACATTCCAGGTAACAGACATAAACCTACAATTGTAACAGTAGGGGGGGGGTGTGTTATTTCACGAAAATCTTTAGATTCAACTTTAGCCCAGATTTTCTAATACTCCCATGTCTTGGGAATACATTCATGTAAAAAAAATTGAAATCGAGCCAAAACCCCACCACTACCCTGAAAATTACTTTTTCAACCCCAGAAACGCATGTGTTTGCCAACTTGCACAGTTCCCCCACATTTGGTAACGTACAACGGAGTAATATGTCAGTCCTAGGCCCTTTAATGGTCTTTTATGTGGTATGGCATACCGCAAAGATACTTTGCACTATTCAACAATGTCAAGGACATATTGTAGGTCAAAGGTCACCAAAATGGTACAATATACCTATTTTCTCAAAATTCCACCGTTATAAAAATTATAGGACATATATAGATAGCTGTTAACCCAATCAACTGGGGAAAGGTCAATGGATTATTAGAACACAGGTAAATAGATTATTAGAACACTTCGTAAATGGGCTGTTGGAACGCTTCGATCAGTACAGTGTAGCTAATGATGACCCTGGTGGCACAAAAAGCAAAGTTTATTTCATCGACTGAAAATCCCAACTCCTTCAACCTTAGTGTACGTTTTTTAGAGGTTATAGGGGATTTTCATAGATTGAGACAAAATTGTAGTTACCACATAATCATGTATACGTGGGATATCGCTAGTACCATGCAAAAGACGCAGTGTTTGTCTCGATGGACTTACCGTTGAGAGGGTATATAAGAAGTACATTTCTGCTTGTGTAATGGCTGTTTTCTATCCCTTTCCCTAACAGTCATATAAAGATGGACAGCACTACAACAGCGCTGGTTGCTGCAGTGACGGGAGCTGTGACGACGGCGACCGCCTACGCGTACTACCAGCGGGACTGGCTGAAGGACCAGTGGCTGGCCTTCATCTCTCCCGTCATCTACAACTTTCTGACGGGGACAACCAGGGAACAGCGCGCTCTCAAGTACCTCAAGGTGAGTTAAATGCTAACAAAGGGAATCTGGTGGATAAATCGAGTGAGGGCTGTGACATATGTAAGATGTATCACATACTGATAGTTGTAGGTGATGTGTTTTTATTTAACACAAAATTATGTGGAAGTAAACCCATAGTGTCACAAATTCAGAACCTTCCCCCTTCCCCGACCACCAATAGGGACCGGTCACTCTGACTAGGTTTAGGCCACGCCGATCGCGACCTTTCGATACGAATCGGATTTAAGTTAATTTGAGTCAAATTTGACTGCCCGCCACGCCCCAATTAACCACTGCTGATCTACTCCCAACTAACAGACAATATGTCCCCAACCATCGCCCGACCCCCATACAATCTTTAATGTTTTGAAGCATTTATTAAGTTGCCCTCGGGCAGGAATTTGCAATAAACAACTTCATTAAGCTGGCACAACCGAACAGTAGCCAATTTGTTGAAACCTTGCCGAACACCAGCCAATCACGACCAACCTTGCTCCGGACCTACTCCTATCCAGAGTACTCGTGGTTGGAGAAGTTCAGCAATCATTGCAAACGGTTGGTAGACCATATTCGGCTATTTAATGACAGCTTTAAGCGTTTGCTCGTGTCTAATTGTCGCCATGTTTTGGATCCTACAATACAGGAGCATGCCCGGGAGGGAGACCCTGACAGCGTCCTGGCCACTTTTGACGAGTTCTGCAGAACCCAGGAATGGGCCATGAACGCGGCGGAGGAGAAAGGCGAGATCCTGGACGAAATAGTGCGGTCGTGTGGCGTAGCGGCAGAGTGCGCGACTCGGAACTTTGAGTCCCGAGTTCGAGTCCTGACATGCCACCGATCTTGTGCCCTTGGGAAAGGCACTTTACACGGCTTTCCTCACTTAGCTCAGGTGCAAATGAGTATTGTCCTGTCATGTATTTGTCCCGTGTTGGTGGCGGCATTAATATAAGTTGAAAAAACTTGAGTGTGTCGTCACCACGTCTGGTGATTACATGTTGGAATTTAAAAAAAAAAAAAAAAAAATAGTGCGCGAGCTCCAGCCGACAACATGCCTGGAGCTGGGGACGTACTGCGGCTACTCGGCGGTTCGCATCGCTCGGCAGTTGTCTCCCTCCGCCCGCCTCATCACCGTGGAAGTCAACCCGGATTATGCCGCCGTGGCCAGGGAGGTCGTGAAGCTCGCCGGGCTTCAGGACAAGGTATGCATACACACTTTTTTTGCCCCCACTCATACCAAAAGTCATTCTGAAACTGTACAATATAAATATTCATCAAATCATGATTAGGAAAAGTTCACTTTGATTAATTTCATCACTACATACTATAATATTGTCAAAATGCCTCAACTCAGAAGAAATCACGTCGAGTCGTAAAACTCTACATAAACATGGAAATTCTGCTAAAATATTATATGTAAAAGAAAGAAAACGTTGGATATTCTTATGTTTAAAATCGCTCCAAGATTAGTTTATCACGAGATTTGTATCCTTAAGAGTCGTCTTTTTTTGCTGTTGTTCTGAGCAAATGATGTAAACAATTGTTAGCCAGCCTTGCCTAACTTTTATACATCAAATAATCATTTGCATTAACCCGATTTACAGGCGACTATTTATTATTATAAGTTGATTTCTTGGAATTCAAACTCACTTGAATCATGTTTCAACAGATCGAAGTCATCAACGTTGACAGTGCTGACGTCATCCGGGAGCTCAAGCAAACCTATGACGTCACGAAGCTGGACCTGGTGTTTCTGGACCACTGGAAGTACCTCTACATCCGGGACATCAAAATCATCGAGGAAGAAAAGTTGCTGAAGAAGGGATCTGTTGTTTTCGCAGATAACGTCATCATTCCTGGAGCTCCCGGCTACTTAGAGTACATAAGGGGCTCGAAGGATTACAAGTCTACTTTCTACTCTGTACATTTCGAGTACATGGATGACATGAGGGATGGCGTGGAGAAGTCAGTGTATGTTGGGGATGAGTAAAAGTAACGCCATCTGGCGTGATTGTAAAAAATGGCAACTACAGATGGCGTACCTTTAATCTTTAACCTCATTCATGTGATATTTTTAACCAATAAGTCGCCAACGGTTTGTTTTAATGCAGTTTAGCTGGTGTACATTGTAGATCTTGTATTATTGCATTGGCTTGTGCAAGTGTTTTTAAAATTACAAATCCCCGCTAGACAACACATGTAGCTATTGTGCGGTATGAACCAATTTCTTATTTACAATGTGGGATGTGCAATGGGCAACAAAGGGGGTAGTGCAATGTCTACATTTACATATTTCTGTAATACTAGATGGACAACAGTGCTCTTCAAACTTTGTGCAGTTTTTAATAAAACAGTTTTATGTGGCACTAGAGTTCCAAGATTTCATACCTGCGACGACAATTCCTTTGCTATAATTTACAAATTCATACCTTACATCCGATGCCTTTAAATACGTAAAGGCAGTGGTTAAAGGCAAAGCGCTATACGCTGCTTTCATAATTTTATATGCCTATGGAAGTACAGTATTTAGACTTATGAAAGATGCAGAACAAAAAAAAATGTTGCCAAAAATCACCATTAATGACTCATTCGGATTAAAATAAAATATGAATAACCAATTGAAATGACAGAGGACAAAAAATGAGATCTAGAAGCACTAGTAAAAACAAAATATTTCCATACCTATGGAGTGAAATATAAGAAAAGTGTGCTTTTAGAATAATCTCCAAGCGACCAGGAGCGGTACTGCCGACAAGGTTCTGATATTACTACGTGATCACACCTAGGCGCTATTCTAGGACGTGTAATTAACTCCATACATTACAAAACTTCAGTCCAGATCTCGCGGCACACTTTTAATCAGACAAACACTACTGTGTCCGTAATCATATCTGTGCTGATGATTACTGGAGGTCAGAATAAGTTGACCCCCTGTAATCAACCTGTTATCGGACGGCCTAGATATGAACCCGGGACTAGTAAATGAAACATCGATCTGGTAAGGGATACTTTGTCTTACTGAAGTATAAGACAGCTGTATTCAACATACAGATTAAACTACGGGTACTTTGAGACGTAGGCATGAAATTCCAACGTCTATGTATAACTACAACGTCTATGCGTAACTGGTGCTTGTAAAATAAGTTTAAAAACTTGAGTACAGCGCCACATGGCCATTTTTCTTATAACGTTATGTTGATGAATAAAAAACGACAACGTTGTTTTAGTCACGTGAGAGTAGTGACAGTCTTCCTGTGTTTCCAGACAGTGTTTCCATGATCATTTGGTCACATACAAGTAAACAGACGGGAACAAAAGATCACAGATGGAACTAATTGCCATTTAGAAATGAGCAAACTACACAATAACATACAAGCTAGGTCTAGAGCACCATACGAGCTCTAGATCTATTTCAGCAAGGTAGCGATGATATTACGATATGGCACACGGTCTACATTTTGATATTTAGAAAGGGCAAAAGTACTTGTATCTATACTATGTGTAAATTTGGCAAAAGAGAAAGTAGGGTAAAATTAATCAATATCTTGAAGGGGTTTTGAGTACAATATGCTGTATGCGTGCAACAGTAAATCCATGTATTGCTAATAAATCTTGATTTATATCAGTCGATACGCGGCTTTAACGGAAATTGGTAGTTCTGAGTTGAAAAGGTCTGAAAAAATCGTGTACACAAACTTTGTCGCGATTAAAAAAAGATTGATTAAAACAACATAAGATTGATGAACAACATATATATGACTGGAGATAATATGACAGTATGAAAGCATGAAATAATGAGTTAATTATTAGGACAATTTAATTTGTAAGAAATTGAGTTCTTTATTGCAGGTTCATGCCCGAGGGCTAATTGCAAACAGACATTGACAAGAATAATGAGTACAGGATGTAGTGATATAAAACTATATGCTAACATGAAGTTCTACGTATACGTACTGTCCATGCAGAGGTTTGGGTTTTGGGGTATCTTTAGTGTGTTTTTAGGCTTTTTTTTATCGGGGTTTCTTTTTCTTTGGGTTGGGTGAAAGAAAAATTCCAGTGCAAAAAAGAAACCCCGATGAAAAAAAGCCTACAAACACACAAAAAATACCCCAAAACCCAAACCTCTGCTTGGAGAGTACGTATACGATCTACTTTAATATCTAACTTATAATTACTATCTCTACTTAAAACTAATAACGTTGGTACACAGGATAAAGAGTGGATATGCAATACATAAACAGGTAAGTGAAACATGGTAACTACTATTCTATTCTATTATACTATCCTAGCCAAGCTATTAGGGGGTTACCAAATTTCATTGAATTCTAGCACACGTACACTGCTGGGTGGATCGATACAATAACGCCTGACACAAGCAATAACTTCTCCCTTCGCTCTTTATAGGCGGATACAATAAGAGAAGCTCATCATTTATTTATCTACATGCATTACTAACACAATTTACACACTCCTGTCCGCTCCGGCGCGTTCAACACTCATCAAACTTTCATCGCAGGCGAGTGTAACATCATCGGAATGACAAATGAACAATAAGCTGAGGTTTTCCTACATCATAAAGATACGTTTGGAACAACAAGACGATTCTTCATTTCGTGTTAGAAAAATAATTCAACACGCGTAGAGTAAAGTTAGTAGAGAGGGGCTAGTATGTGCGGAGAGTTGGAATGAAAATGACAATGAAATATGGGTTAATCATTATGTGAGTGTGGGCACCGCCCATAGCCATTGTGTGCAGCGACTGATTGGTACCAGGAAGTCTTTTGTGCATTTCTATAAGAGCTGGAGACTGTTCGGAGTTAGCGATTTGATACCTAAACGAAGTCTGTTCGTTTCTTATAAAAATGTATCTACAAGTAGCTGTATATACTTGACATGGTTTTCAAGAAGTCTAAGTGTAATTTCAACAATGTTTGGTAAAAGTCCATCATGAGGATATAGGAATATAAAAAGCAGGATCATACAAAAATTTCAAAAGAGATTTTGAAACTTTGCAACAGTCCCCGCCACCAAAAGCCACGCCATTGTTTGCCATTTTATTGTCTTACATATAATCAAACTTCCGTAGCAGCTAAATGGTACGGGACCGGTGATAGGCTGAAAGGATTGTCACGACTATTTTAGGCAACAGTGTGTCCTGGCTTGTACGTGAAAATTGCCATCGGTAATAATAGCTCGAGGCGGCCTCCAGTTTTAATACCCATTTTTTTGGCAGATGCAAATTCGCAAGGTAACTTGGCGTGGTGACAAAGCGCTATAGCAGAACTTCGCATGCCAGTGCAGACCGTCCAGTTTGAATCTCGAACCTCATTTTTGATTCGTCACCGTAAAGTGCAAATATATTTCTGAACAAAAATTGTGCCACTCTGATGGAGTCGAACGACACTTGGTTTCAACATGGCGCCCGTAGGGACCACCCTGATCCAGTGCTGTGACTGTCCGCCTGAAGCTGAGAAACCGCTACCAATGGCAACCACGACATCAGCCCCTGGACAAGAGGTAGGAATAATCACTCTGTACTCCATTTTCATGCGGACAGGTTAAGGCCGTAAGAAAATGATACGATAAGACTGTAAAGATATAGATATGAAGTCTCTGCTACATTCTATTTCATGTGATACGATCGCGGTAAAATTATATCTTTTTTCCCTATGGAGATCGTAGGTGCCACTTTTTCATGAAAGACATTACCGTCTAACAAAAAAACAAAACAATTAATGACAATTTTACCTACCGATTTGAGCAAACGCTGCAGTTTCTTCCTATATCTCCTGTACATTCCAAGAGAAAGATTGGAATATTCTACACAGATCGTTTGGCCATTGGAAATAGCCTCAAGGGAGGACGAAATTATTATTGTTTTGGGTTTACAGTAATAAGCAAATTCTATCATTTTTAGCTTATATTCTCTACAATCTATATAGTCAAGTTCGTCATACTGCGTCGACGTCATCGTTTCCTGTATTTTGTAGTTCGTTTTTCTATATTCTTAAAAGTTATGATAATGTCAATTCTTCTGCTTCTTCTGCCTGATTCGCTTTTGAATTCGATCCGCCCACAGCATGCTAGCAATATCAGTGACGTGCTACAAGCTGGTCGTTGAAAAAGCCCGGTGCCACCAGTGCGGTTAGTTCTCCCAAAAGAATTGTGATGAATTCCTCGGCACATCGGTCGAAATTGCTCCACTTGTTGTAGCTCTCATTCTCTCCGCTTTCAACGTCATTGTGTCAAGGTACAGCTTCCGGGGTGGATGTGTCGCTACCTTAAATTTAAACCACGCCTACAGCGTATATTGCACTGCCATATGTGTCAACTGTCTTGGTAATGTTTTCCATGTAATGGAAAATCCATAATAAATCTCACTAGTTTTTGGTCTACACTGCTCTACAGTAAAATTTCAAGAACCTGTAGACCATTATTAGTGGTCTATTATCAAATTACATATTACAGGTGCAACTAAAAGTAGCGGTGTATTTGTCATTGGAACATAGGGCAATGAACAGCAACAATAAATTTTAAAACATTCTTTGGAATTGCCAGTTTGATGTGAGACAACACAACCAAAACTGGTTTTAAAAGAAATAAAATACTGAGAAATTTTTGCTACTTTTTGACAGTGGGAATTTCCATGGCGGGAAATACCATGGCAACCAATCGTGACGTCACTATCCATAATAGTCTCCACCACGGTGACTCTGATTATCGTCTGCTACAACCACCGTCAGAACAAGAAGATCAGCGCCCTGAGGAACAACCTGTCGTTTGTTAACGACCAACTGGCCAAGCTGTACGGACCTCTGTACGGCAACAGGCTAGCCAGCCACAAAATTTTTGAAGAGGCTGTCGGAGAGCTGGTGGACAGGTATGGTATCAAATCAAATCAAATCTTGAATTATTTAAACTTTGCAGACATGCTAAATTTCTTAAGACACAACTGAATTGTGTTGAAATTCTACAGATACGTAAATTAAATAGAAATGTTTATTGCAAATTCATGCCCGAGGGCTAATTGCATACAGACACTAACAAGAAAAATGTAGTGATATAAGACTATTTGCTAACAACTTCTACGTGTACGATGTACTTATCGAACCTACTATCTCTACTTAAACCTAATAACGTTGGTATACATACATGGTAAAAAGTAGATATACAATATGTGACCAGGTAATAGGAACAAAGTGACTGCTATTAAAAGCATATTAACATTTTAATAATTAAAAACTACAATACAATACTCATCGACTTAATACAATTGCACATTCAAAATGCGTCCTCTGCCGTTTGTAGGTCTTTCGTGGTTCTCACGATGAAAGAGTTTTTGTGTTTTTTATGCCCTGTCTCCAGAAATGTCGCACTATCGAGACTGGTCAAATTTTCACGAGAAAGTTGCCGAAAAGTGCAGAAGGAATGTAAAAACAAACACCTTCAACTGACAATTGCACCAATTTGAAAGCACCAGCACCTACCCAAGCACTTGCTCATACCGAAAGAAAGACTTACCAGTTAGCTTCGAGAGGTTTGTTGAAAGTTTACTGAAAAAAAAAACCGAAGGCATTGCTCACGCTTGTATGGGCAGATTATTATTGATTTTTCATTAAATTAAGATGTCGTGCACATTTGAAATTTGTACTTGACCGTGCAAAAAGCTCTGCCACATTGCATGTGATAACGAAGTAATTCTATTTCAACTACAGCCTAATGGACTATAAATTGTTGCAGGAGGCCAACCGTGCCACGCAAGATTGTCATTTCTCCGTGTGGAGATGGGACAGGGGTAGGACAAACGAGCGGGTCAAACGATCAATAGTGATTTGTCACCTTGCCAGAAGTGGTACCGGTCGATATTGGTTCGGTACTGATAAAACACTTAGCATGCCTCTCACGTGCGCCCACTGATTATCATCATTCATAATACCAGTAGTAAGAAATTAAATTGAAATTTATCATCCCTTTATTTTTCCGTTAAATGAAGCTGCAATGAAATAAATTTTCGAGAAGACTTGAGCATTTGAGATGACAGGTTGAAGATGAAAGAGGTGGTATAGATGGGGCATAGGACCTTCTCATATTGATTTGCTCCCCAAGGTAATTTCCCACGGAATGTAAAAGCTATGAGCTGGGAAAAGGGCTCTGCCTGGCAGGAGATTCCGTGGTGTAGCGGTTATCACATCTGCCTAACACGCAGAAGGTCCCTGGTTCGATCCCGGGCGGAATCATTTTTTTTAAATTTTGAAAGATGAAATGAAACTTCTTCAACATTATATTATCGAAAGACGTATATTATTGAAATTTTTTGTGTGTCACTGAAACACATGATAAATTTAACTTTGAATATATGTACATGTAATTAAAATATCTATGCCTAAAAACGTAAAATAAAAAAAAATCTCGTTTTTCATCTAGCCGTTACATCAACGGATAGACCAACATACGCTTTAGATCGCCGCGATTTAAAATTCATTTTATGCCTGAAAGCTTTTGTGGGATCAAGCCGTGTTTCACCTTGCGTTGTGTCGTTGACTACTGATTCTGTCCCAATTCTCGGTGTGCAGAGAGACGGAAGGTCTTGTGGACTATCTCATCAAGGCCCGCTGGATCTGGGAGAAGAACACCACGGAAGGTCAAAGGTTACTGAACCGCTGGCGGACCTTCCTGTATTACGTCATCCACCCCCTGGACCTGAAGGCTGAGGAGATCATCCGGGACAATGCGCACCTATACGAGGACGGGTGCCCGGATGTGTTCAGGGACTTCATCGTGCACGTCAATCACCAGAAATTCGTCGTTGGTAAGTTTCAAATTCTCCCATGTCTTCATAGAATTGGCGGGAGAAGAAGACATCGGAAAGAACAAATACATGACAAATAGGTTGTCGTTTAATCATGAAAAATAAAATTCGTTAATCATCAATATTACAATAACTATTTTACAACCAAGTTACAAGCGTATATTATGTTTTTTATTTTGTTGCAATCATTAAAAAACGGCAAAAAGCAAGTAACTGGATTTTGAAAATCATATTCAGTCGCTTGAGTAACTGCTTTTTGGCGTATATTATTACCTGGGTATGATTTTTAAAATCATATGACCTCGTGACATTGGAACAGTACCAATTTTCGTGGGGTTGTCAAAAATTGTGTCTAGTCTTTTTCTGTTTAAATTTCACTTCTATCTTTTTTTTAATGGATTGTATTTTCAAATAAATTATTCAACCTAAACTAAAATACGTTTTAATAGACAAATACTACAAGTCCTAGCATTACTCCTGTGTCCTGTCCCCTGTATAATGGTACGGTCCAAAAAGTGGTCGATTATTCTAATAACCGACCACTTTTGAGTTTACGGCCTGATACTAGTAACCAATGGGAGATGGAGCCTTCTGATTAGTCGACGCATTCTGGCTATATGATAATTATATTTGTCTTCCTATTTTGGTACATTTGAGAAATAATCCTTTTCTACATTTCTTCAGCGCGTTGGAAGAAGTCGGAAAGAGGCGAAAAACTAGACATGGATGTGGAGTTCTCGGAGAATGACTTCTCGCGAGACAACAACGCGGGAAGCTCCACCTACCGTCTGTTCTGGACTCTCGAGGAACACGTGACCGAATCGTACGAGAAACTCGTCAAGAGAAAACGGAGGCTGATGCGACTCATCAAGGAGTCAACTGGCAACGGGGGAGGGAAGTTAGAAAAATAAAGGCCATGTGAACTGAAGAAGGTCGTGCAAATTTGAAAATAAACACGAGCGTACGTCTATCATTTGGACGGATCCGGTCCGGATCGTCAATTTGATGATAAGATGAACAATAACGCTGCAATTTCACACAATTGTCAACGAGATGTTGTGTAAATTTTAACAATGCAGAGAAAAATACATTTTTACACGAGGCATACGTGTACAAGAAAGGAGATTTAGACTGATCTCGGACCCTTCCTTGTATGTGACACAACAATAGCAAAGTTGGAGCGAAAACATTTTGACATGTGGCGTGACACATACTAGTAGTCTTAACGCTGTAGTTCCAGAGCTTTCAAGAAGGAGGCGCTGCTGTACAACGAAATTTCAGAGGCTGCCCTTGGCTATGCGGATCGATAACCTATAACATAAACGGAAGACACACTGTACATGTACTAGTATTTAGCATTTCATGTGGATTGCAGATCCTGCAATAAGGCAAGAATTAAGAAGGACAAACAATTCATAATCATCATAACGAGAAAACAAGTTAACTTGTCACATCATCCTGACAATATTAATATGTACAATATCACGCCCAAGTTTGCTAACTGCGGTAATAAGGTTATGTCTTCATCACCGTTCTGTGCCTGTCTTTTTGTGTAATTGAGTACAACCCAATATGTTACTGAAGTTTTTTTTTACAATTCTCAGACGAAAATATTTCTTTTGACCGGGGCCAAAATGGTGCGATAAAGCGTCGGTCACAACCCGCCGTGCGTGCTTTTTGTCCGGACGTTTTATTGGGAAGCCACGTCTCCTACGCTTTTCTGAAAACGCGGGGAAGGAGTGGCGTCGACGCACGTCACTCGCACGGTTGCGCAAGGTGTAAGAGTGTGGTCTGCACGCCACGTCTGGCCGTGAGCGGTTGCGTGCATGTTCGTTGCGCAAGTGGTAAGTGAGTTGTACGAGCTTACAACGTACGATCTCTGTGCGATTGCAACTTTACCGTAAGGAGGCCGTACTCACACGTGCTTCTTCCGTACGGCACGTACGGGGCACGCGCGTCGCCCGTACTCGCACGTACGGGTGGTGAATCCGCAGACCGCACGCAGAAAAAAGTTTTACATGCACTTAAAGTTCTACGGCGTGTCTGACGGTGCTCCCAAATCCGTAGGATTACGTGCGGAGGTGGTTACGTCCTCACCAATTACGGATGCCCTACGTTTGTCCATGTTTTGCACGTAGACAGCACGTAGATGCACGTACGGCGGGTTGTGACCGACGCTTAAGGCAAAACAATGTCGTCGTTTCCCCCATTTACACACAATGAGTTACACGTCGACAAGTCTAGATGGAATTTGAAAACAGATTGTCACTATCCTCTATTGAAACAGCTTCTAGAGTTTCGGAATTGGTTCTCGGGGTTGCTGGTTGGTTTTCACTTTGAATGAATAGTTTAGAATCCGACGACTCCACTCCTGAGCCGCATAGGGGGAAACCAAATGTACTGTTAGTAAAACATGTACGCTGCTGATATCATGCCTCAAAGAAATGGTGAAGCTATTTAATTTATATGTTGTTTCCTATTTATATTTCAGTCCATACCATGGTATGGATGAAATATATTGTGTTCTCTCATGTTTCTTCTTCTCCTCCTCCTCCTGCCAAACAGTCAAAGGGATTCAACTCCGCCATCATTCAGCCAAATGGCTTGAAATTTGGCATGGAGGGAGAGTGGGCCAATACCCCCAGGCGTTTTTTCAATTTTTTTGATACATGCCTTTGAAAATTTTTTATGAAGTTTTTTTGGGGCATTTTTCGCCAAAATATGAATTTTTGGATCCTGAGCCCTGGTTTTACAACCAAATGATCTGAAATTCAGTATAAGGGTACCTTGAACATGTGTCTACAGAATAGCAGCGACATATTTGGCATACACCAGTTCCAAATGACTCATTTGGGGGACTTTAATGGCTATTTTCAGCAAAAAAAGGGCCAAAAGTGCTATACCCGTTCCATGTTCTATTCAAAGAATGTCCCGTTCCATCTGCCCTTGGCCATGGAACACGTGTTCCATTGCGGGTTACCTGAGGTCACATTGCACGTAAGTCGTGCGTAATGACCCACACATTCAATTTTATGTGCCTTAGACCTTCAAAATGTATCAAATCTCATCATTGTTAGTATTTGCATACCTGTAATAAGATTAGTAAAGCTTTCGAGATTTAATGTGCTTATTCTTGCATCTTTGTTCTCAATTACATAGCTACTATATAATTCATTTATTTGAGAATATTTGCCAGTTTTACACTTGGGTAATTTTGGAATAGTCCACTTTTGCGTGGGAGGGAGATGGACTGAAATATGCTGTATTTGCTCCCAAGCAAATGTCGGCCTCTCTAGTTCTAATTCTATTTTGTTTTAAGCCGCAGGGAGGTACTAAGTATGAGTGGAAATTTAATTTCTTACTTAACACAATCAGTAGTAAGAAATATACAATTCACATGTTCATGTGCACAAGTTACTTACAATAAAGCAGACATTGAGCTGTATCTGTGTTGAGACATTTAGCATTAAAAAATATACGATTTCAGTGATAAAGTATTTAGTGATCACGTGTAAGCAATATCCAATGTTATCTAATAAGCGCCATCGGTAGGTTACAGGATGCGCGCAAGATAAAGAAGTACAAATTGAAAATAAAAATGTCTTTATGACAATATTATGACATTACACAATACAAGATTACTCAAGTTACGCCTTAGTAGATACTTTGGCATCTGCTATGTTTCATCAGTGATTATTTTTAACCTGTGCTTAAGTTTCTATTAAAACAACATTATAGCAACTTAATGAGGAAATGGAAATGAAAATCAAAACGGGAAAACCAACATAACTTCATTACTAGTTTCTAAAACGCAGTGTAAAGCCTATACCTGAAAAATAAAACGCAGGTGTAACTACGAAGTGCAGACTCAGATAGCGTTGTTACCAGTTTTCCTCTTCTTTTGGCACAGGCAGCAGGACATGGTCATTCCGAAAACCTACATCCGGAAGAAAAAAAAAAGGTCACTTCGATAACAAAGCATCCCATTCTGGGAGCAAGCAGGTAACTTACATGAAGTAGTAGTAGTAGTAGTAGTAGTAGTAGTAGTAGTAGTAGTAGTAGTAGTAATAGTAATAGTAACAGTAATAGTAGTAGCAGGAGCAGTAATAGTAGTAGTAGCAGCAGTAGTAGTAATTTTATAGTAGACTGGTTTAATAGATTATATCAGCAAAAAGACAGACGTCTCCTGGCAGCCGTTTTGGAAGGCTGACTTGCGAGGCTATTTACAAATTTATCATTCTATAAAATGATTATACATTAACAGTTGCCATCGTTTAGTAAGCGACTGTAAATTATTCAACAATAAAAATTCTACAAGACAATTTCAGTCAAAGATATTTTCCAAAACAGTGCTACCTACGGACCAATAACTGACCCGACATTAATTAAAAGTTGATAAAAGTTCAAGGCCAAGGATTCAATTACAAATCAGACTGACGTTTTTGTTAAGGTTTGCAAGATCACAGAATACGAGTACATCCGTAGGTGGCAGAATCAAAGCATTGAATAGGACAATTTATAGAGTTCCAGTATGAGGGTTCTCAGAGCATTCGCACGAACGCCTAGAAGTTTACGGAATTGTTTTAGATTTATTCTTGATGACAGAAGGCTACGTGACGCTCACCATCACCAGTCCGAACCCGATCCCCACACCTGCGATTATACCCGACTGCTCCTGCATCCAGAGGATGATGGGTCTTTTGCATGGCTGAGGAGAACATGGGGACAGGGTAAGGACACGTGACGTCAAAACTAAAACAACCAGTCACATCGTTTGATCAGTCAACGATGTAGAAATGTTAGCGGCTTTTGTTTTGAAGTGTCAACATCTGACCGTGCGTGGTCCAGGGGCGACTCTGTCTCTGGATCAAGAGGTTGGGAGTTCGAATCCCGGCTGTTGTCGCTCACCCGACATGCACGCTACAGCTGAAAAGGGGTGCAGTCCCTAGGACGGAACGTTAAGCTGTGGTCCACTGTTCATTGTACTTGCAGTCAAAAGAGCTAGTCGTATTTCTCCGGTACAGTGAACCTGTAAATACTGTACATAGCGTCAGTGAACCTGTAAATACTGTACATAGCGGTACAGTGAACCTGTAAATACTGTACATAGCGTCTGTCTCTGACATGACTTTGCCATGACTAGTGACTAGTGGAAGAGCTATGAGCTAAAGCTGGAACGATATAACATTTATCACTTTCCTTTTATACATTTGAACAAGCAACCAAGAAGACCATGAGCTGTACATGTCGGATTGTGTACTGACCCTGTCCCACCACGACATCGCGTCCAGCTCACAGCAGTTGTCGTCTGTGTCCACGTCACACGAACACGAGCTGGGCTTGGGATTGAAGTTCTTGGTGGAGTTCAGCCCGCAGCATTGCAGCTAAATCAATAGAAAATAAATCAGCATAAAGAAAGATTTTGAGATTTAGAAGCAATTGACAACTTTTCAATATATTCCACTAACTTATTTGATCGTAAAGCTTAAGTTAAAGACATAAATGTTTGGTATGGTATACCAAAAATAGAAAAACATATATAGCTAATAGAAAAAGCATGATATTATGCTTCACCTCTGACAAGGATGACTAAGTAACAACAACAACATGGCATACTCATGCGTAGTACCTGTCCTGAACATTTAATTAGAAGCGGTTGATCCAGAGATATAGACACAATATGCAAGTATACCGATCAACAACGAAAAAATGGAAGGATAACAATTCAGTGCATAAATTCTGAAAAGTCTATAAACCTTTTTTACGGCCTGTGGTTGAGTGGGTGAGTGAGTTTGTTTGTTTGTTTGTTTACGATGTATAGTTTGGTTGAATGTGCTGAGTAAGAAAGTATTTCTTGTACGATGACTCACGTTCTTCTGGATAGTGTCGAGCAGGGTCTGGATGGCCGGGTCGAAGTCACTGTAGTTTGTAGTTGAGAGGGTGTCTATGGCGTCCCCAACGGTAACGTAAAACTGTCGGAAAAAATTATCACACGTAATAATATGAAGGCAAAATTTAAACAAGAAGTGTTCATTCAGAGACCTAGTGTAGATAATAGATAGCTTATAGATAGTCATACCTTACCTTACATGGCCCCTTGGCCCCGTGCGGAGCATAGGACACCGACGATCCTCATATAGACAGTCATTTACTACATTTATTTCTATGTTTGAAAGTTTCAAATAGAGTACCATTCGCGGTAAAGAAAAAGATATGTCTGAAAATGTATTTTGCAAAGTTATATTGCTTCAAATCATTCAGTCGACAGAGCTGCTTCTCAGTTCAAGGACTCGTTTCTGGATTTTTACTTAACCATGCGAATAACGTACCACCAAGCTATGCTGGTACACATGTTAAACAAATTTGACTTGCTCACCTGATCCTTCTGAACCACATAGTACACGCCAATGGCGACCTCCAGACAGAGTAGGATCAACAGACAGGTGAAGAACTGTGAAGAAAACAAGATGAAGACATCTTCAATATAACTACTTTCGTTTTAATTCTACAACACTTCTCAGCACTAGATTATAAAAAAATCCTTTTACACTGATCCCGACATATTTTATTTATTTTAGCATTATTTTATCGAGTCAAAGACAATAAATTTTCAATAACTTATTCAAAGCATGCCAAAATGAATTCAAAGCATGGCCAGGGGACCAACGATTTACAATAGAGCGATGAAACAAGGAGCCAAGAAAGCAAAGAAACAAGCAAAACTAGAAAGGCAACATTTGCAAAGCAAATGCATAATGTTTGCCGTCGCATATGGCCTGCTCTATTAATTCTTAAAACACATTGAATTTTATATATATATATATATATGGTCAGACAGGAGTCTAAATCTCTCCTGCTGTACAATTGCAACATGATGCAACCCAACACTAGTTACCATGGTAACAGACAGTGTGGTTCAGGTCATTGACTTTTTTGGTTTGGAGAAGAAGAGGAAACGTAGCAAAAACAATATGTTCCTTCGGTAAGCATTATGAAATTATTGGCTCTACTTACGACCCCCAGGATGATCTGGTGTTCCTTCCAGGCCCCGACCGCCCCCAGGACCGACACGATGACGGTGATGACTCCGCCCACAATCAGCACGATCGCGCCTGCGTACAGCGTCATGCTGTCGGTGTCGGTGAGGGTGAAGGCGTTGGACGCGTTACTCTCCACCATCACCCAGATCCCCACTCCCACCAGCGTTAGGCCGAGCAGCTGCAGGAAGGAATGAATGAATGTACATATATTTTGTATCTGGCATGAATGAATGAATGAATGAATGAATGAATGAATGAAGACCTTTATTGCACATTCATTTCAGTGTCTGGAATGAATGAATGTGGACCTTTATTGCACATATACTTCAGTACCTGGAATGAAGGAAGGAGGGAAGGACGACCTTTGTTGCACGTATATTTCAGTATCTAGAATGAATGAATGAATGAAGACCTTTATTGTATATATTTTCAGTATCATCCCAAAAAGGGTTCTAGACGTCTCGCTATATATTTTATGATCAACGGTGTGTCTGAACTCATTTTACGATAGACACTAGAGGCGAATTTAGCGGCATAAACGTATACTCCGTGCCCACAAAAGATGTGTAGCTTTAGCTTAATTTATTGTGTACGTTTTCCCACTGGACTACTTAGGACTAGTAACCGTGACTACAGAACTTGACAAGAGAAACCAAAAAGACGTATAAAAGAAGCTTTAAGCCGATGTCATGTATCTTTGTATAGATCAAGTATGTATGAATTACTATCCTGAGCATTCATACATAATTTAGAGTCTATCAATTTTGTCTGAAGGTCCCTTTTCATTGCTGCATCATGTATGTACGTATTGAAACTGTCAGATTGACTGATGGACATATTAACGATGAAATTAACCAACGGCGTGTTTGATACTGTCATCATACGTAGCAACCATACTTTCCCTCCGTATAGTTTAGCTTTAGTTGAGGATAAAGTCATTAGTTAATTAATGTACATACGTTACTGAGAGCAAATTGAAATGACATAGAGAGGGGGACTACATACAAACATTCTGGACTGTGTTTTCCGGATCTACATATTAAACGTCACCACCACGACATAAAATGTACATGAATGCACGTGATACGACTGTAATATTCAATTAATCAATATTGACATATAGGATAAAGATTCACTATCAACCAGCGTAGTTAGACGAATTGTTGATCTTCGATAAAGAGGATTTTGCATAACTTGAAAGAGAACGATTTTGTTGTTGTTGCATTTGTGACCCCGGTGTCCCACTTCTACTGAAAACTACAGGTGAAAGTAAGGTGCCTACACATTGTTGTCAAAGATCGCTACGATATAGCAATAAAACACAAGATAGCATTACAACCTTTTTTTGGAATTTTCATGCCAGACCATAGATCTAAAACGTTGTTATTTGTAAACAGTTTACAGTTCCATTTTTGAGATCTTGAATTCTGACACACACCCATGACCTTGTAAGAAGTCTGTCAATTCGAGCTATAGTTATAATTACAAGGTTTATCCAGTGAACACAATATTATGTTAACTTTGTAGACTGTGGCTTCATATAATAATGATGTTGTGTCACTGATTCAGAAATTAATATTAGAACGTTTTCAAAAGTCATTTCAGACGACGTCTTTCCACAAATGCCACTTCTTGTATTTCCCAGTGCGTAACGCTGGGTGTGGCGACCTTCTCGTCTTACAATGCTGGGCAGTCAGGCAGGAAGTCGTTTAGCTATGTTAGCACTTGGCGTGGTCACTAGTAAGCTTCAAGAAGATGTTGGGGGGG
>NW_017804254.1:761877-778978 GCF_001625305.1 Branchiostoma belcheri | reverse complement strand
CGGTCTTCCCTGATGGACAGTGACCAGCGCATCGGCTGATGGACTGTCAGAGAAGTCCACAACCCAGAAAACATTGCGATATTTCAATCCAGCATCTGCTTGGAGATCGGAGGTTACTGGTACCTGAGCTTCTATTCACACATCGCAGTCAGGCGAAAAGGTGCTTTGCAGTTTTCCATGTAATAGCCTAGCGGTCGTCGGACACGCGGCCATTGAACGACTGAATAATATTTCTAACTGTGCGTGTTACCGTCTGTTTGTTTTCCGCTTTTATTGACCAGTATTTCCAACAAGGATTTGTGAATTTTATCCTCTTGTATCAACAGGACTAGCTATTGGGTCATTACTAATGTATCGAACAACGAAGTGATAAATTACGGTATCCAAGTAGCGTGCGTGTAGAGTAACAACCATCCATACGTAATTTTGGATAAGCCAGAGAAAGAACATTTGTAATGCGACTGAACAGGTAGAGCATTTGACAGTATTCCGACACAGTTAATATTTGGAATGGAAAAGATGGACTAAACACGAAGAAAGATCGCTAAATACACACCGGACAGGTCTGTTTGTAACTAATTCCTCAGGCCGTGACTAAGAGCCTAACCCTATGTACGTGCGGTGGACCGTGACACTCTACCTTGTGGGGATCAAAACAACACAATCTACGTAAAAACAATGCTGGATTCTTCCCCATATTCTTCGGTATATACACTGTGGATGTATGAGACAGGACAAACTCGATATTGTGGTCTTTATCTGACAAAACGCAAGCATGTATATTCGTAATATATTCTGATGCCAAGAAACTATGAAACAAAGGAATTAATTTTGCAGGACAAATAAAACACTAGGTAAAAATAGAACTACGTTGCGTTGAAAGCATTTGTCCGCTTAACAAGCCGCTTGATTAAAGGCGGTCAAGCAAAACGTGTCCGTAAGTTGTTTAGTCTCCACCTTAGAAACACACAAGGCTACATACGTACGTACCAAGAAGATCAGGTTAAACACAAATAGCGCGATCTTCATGCACTTGAAGGAGCAGTCAGCACAGCTCTTACAACATCCCATCTTGGAAGAATTCTCTCACATGAACGTCTCCGCGTTTAAAAGAAGAATAAAAACCTTTCTTGTGTTGCTGCGTTCATCACCTTATCAAGGACACTCAAACTTGAATGGTGCAGGGGATTATGGGTGTGGACGAAGGACGGGCGATACCAAGTGTTGCACAGGCGCGGGTGTTGACCTTGGAATTTTGCCAAATTTGTTTTCGTATTCATGCCGTGGACAGGGTATTTCCTCGTTTTAAGGAGCTCTACAAACATTATGGCCCATTTGACAATTCCTAGTAGCCGACGAAGTCTGTTTGAAACGTCAAAGAATGCGTTTTTAATCGACACTCAAGGCTGCACCCCTACCAACATTGCACACTTTCCGCCATGTTGATAGGCCCGCAGGCTAATGGAATAACCAATCGCCATGGCCGTAACTAAGCAAATATTTGGCATTGTGGTAAGTACGAGGATGTACGACAGACTTTCTTTGTCAAACTTGTCAGAGAAAGACTTCATATATTTATCAAAACATCGCATGTAAGGAGGATGAACGGCTTGTCAAGGATAACATGCCATGTTGTCGATAATGTAGTCATTGTCCTTTGAGACACATCACGCAATAACAGGACGTAGATCATTCAAGACGATTGTTCCCGCAGATTATTTAGTATTTAATATGTCGTCCTTAAAAAAGTCTCGAATAATATCATAAAGCTGTTCGTGCAAGTTGTCTCTTGCGCTGACCCTGAAATGAAAAACACGACCATGTCAACATCACATGGAGTCAAACTATGTTTGTAGCGACTGAAATAAACAATATCATAAATCATACAGAAAAGCTCTAGTACAAGTATATATTAAGAAACTTATCAAGCAAACCAAGACGTAGGGAAAATGCTATTGTGTAACAACTGGTTTTACCCAATGATCTTGTCGTTCTCAATTACATATGTCACAAGTGTTTCATAGCCCTAATATCGAACACAGCAGATTTATAGAATTTCCTCATTAATCATGGCAATTATATCCCGATTCGCACAATTGTAATTTAATTATGTCAAGCATCACTTAATCTACCTACATGCCAAAAATGACGACGATCCGTCAACCGTTTTTTTGGTTATCTCTGGAAGATTTTTAAACAAACCGTCCTGCAGTTCCAGAAGAAGATGCTAGGGGGCCTAAACTCACGTGACTCCTTCCCGAGCACAAGAGCAGACAAGAGCTACGTACCATCCAAAATTCATAACCCTAACAGATTGCGAGATAGCAAAACTGGAAGTTCTGCTGCAGTAGCCAGGGAATCCACTAGGGGCCCAAAATCATTTCCAAACCAATACCAGTAGGACGCACAGAACTTGAATATGCACTTGAAAAAAAAAACTATTAACGGTAAATATATATATGTACACAGCTGGTCACGTGATGTTTGAAATATTTCGTTTAGAAGATAAGGTTAGAGGTCAAAGTGCACATTTGTTGATGTTGACACACACATTGCATAATTTGTTACTGAAGCGTAAAAGCCCCTTGTCAATACGTCACCTTACATGTAAATAGGTTTGCAAGTCACCACTTCTTTAGCTTTAACATCTTCATCTAGAGCTGTCCAACATTACAACTTAAAATCAACTATGTGTTACCAAGAGACAATGTTCTCGAGTATAGATTTTGATCTTACATCTGAAAACAGTTACCTGGGCGTGCCGGGTAAAATCGTCATTAAAATCAAAGATTATTAGTACACGGCCCTTATAGTTCAGCTCTGTTAGACAGTATAGTTACAGAGAAGCAAATGGATACTACCATCATGTCTATATTTACAGCTGAACGAGAGAGTTCGCCATCCTAAAGATATGTTAATCTGTTGGCATCAGTCCAGACATGACACGCGGGTCAAGGTGATATCAAACGTGACACACAACTGGAGTAGGGCTCCTCGGGACATACGCACAGTGTGAGATTTCTTAGCAACTTAGGCTCGAGTTTAATACATAATCCCTTTACAGGAGAATTAAGACCCATGGTTAGGCAACAGGAAAATTAAGGTTGTGGTTCAGACAGAATTTTGTATAGATGGAATAAACACATTTCAAGTCACAGTGGCAGAATGAGTTTAATGCACGTTCAAGCCATGACAAATTAGTATATGGATCTATAGATGGCCATAGGTGAAATGTGTGCCGAAAGCCTTACTAATATTTCGTCCTAGTTGTGCACAAATATAGTCGCCAGACGTTTCTTTGCAGGCTGAATAAATGGTAGAAATCGGCCTAAAATGTAACTGACCGAGGGAGTTGGCTGGCCATAGAGGGTCCAATCACCCTGCTGTCCGTGCAGGTAAATTGGACACTCTATGGCCAGCCAACTCCCCTGGTCAGTTTTAATGCCGATTTCCAAAGGAGTCGACGTCTGATTGAGGCTACACAATGAAAGACAGTTGATTTCATTGCCCGACGGCGTAACAGACCCGGGTGCGTCTTTCACACGCTTGAGTCGATCGGATAATTTGCTATCGCATCATAAATAACATCTAATTTTTGCCATAAGGCAGAAAACCTGTTAACAGTGATAGGTTTGTTGACTATGCCCCGTCCGTGCCACGGGGCTGGTGACCAACTAAGTGGAAGGTGAATTGCAGGCTTCTTAGGGCCTTTTTGACTGCATGCTATCTTTTACTGAAGAGAAAATATTTTCTTTGAATACTGCAGTACTCAGTTTCAGTAACTCAGTCATTAAAACACAACATTGATCAGAAAAAAGGTCGATGCCAAAGAGAAGGAGACGATTTTAAAACTACCGCAGAAAGGTTTGGAGGCTATCCTTAATTAACTTGGCTTCGTGATAGAGCAAAGCGCCTCGGTATTTGATGCGCAGTCCTGCCGAACACCCGGTCTGAGACTGGTCGGAAATTAGGAAGCTCCTTAACGAATTGTCACCATGCGGTGAGTACAACTGAGCATTTATTGTAGTGTTGTTCCAGACGTTAGCTTTACATGGCTTTCGCAAAACAGTCGGTTGTGAAGTTTTGCAGGGTATATGGTCTATCAGAACCTTGGCTGGTGGTGCGGAAAATGGGCGGTGTGCTCGCACAGGCGGCTGGCACACGCTGCCCCGGAGTGGGGCTGAGAAAAAAAAAAGATTTTTAACTTCTTAAAAAAACTTAGGTTGGTTATCTTTTCGCACATGTTATGAAACAATGGTTATACCATTTCTTTCACCTTCTTGCTATAAATGTAAAGACGCCGGCGGTCTAGATATGTCCATACAAAATTTCTGGCGAAACTGTTGACAATCGTTCTGCGATTGCAACGTAAGATTCAATAAAATATCAATGTACTTCGTGCTAGAATTTTTCAGACTGAATGATTAGTTCTTAATTATGCTTTTTTGTGATTTTCTTCATTTTTAGGCGTCCTTATTTTCATTTCAGGACATCTTAACGTTATGGACTTTGTATGTACGAGTCGAGTATGACCGTGTTTGCCACTACGGCAGGAATGCTGTGTGGCCATCAAGTTCTCCATGAATGCATTTTTTTTTGAGTTTTAAGAAATGTGAGGGTATGTCGATCGCGAAGTGACTATGGGTGAAAATCTCAGAACTTAGATTAAAAGACGCCAGCAATATCCTTTTGGACAATTCAGATTCTCTAACCTGGGTGCCATCTGATTTGCTATGGAGCTCATTGCTCCCGCTAGTCCGTAGAAAATCGGATGGCACCCAGGCAACAAATTCTTTCCTATAGATACACCCACTATCTAGACTATAGTAGAGAAAAAGTAAATGCCCACAGAAATCCTACCTATTGAATTGGCGAGACACCTGAGGCGGTTGGCGTATGACATTCGGGTAAAGGAATGTGAAACAACAGGCTCAGAACATGTGGCGTACGCGTGCTTTTGGCACTTGGCCATTTCGGCATAGCTCCAGTCCGTTCATAGGATCTACAATTCTCCATGATCAGTTCCAAACCATGATTCTGTAGTTACCTCCATGAAAAATGGAGGTATGGTTTTTGGCGCGTCTGTCTGTCTGTGTGTGAGTGTGTTTGTGTTTCCGCACATTTGTAGTCAGCATAACTTCATAACGCCTTTATGGATTATGATGATATTTGGTATGTTGGTAAGTCTTTACTTAGGAAGACAAAGGTCAAGGTCAAATATGGGCCTCCTGGTGGATGACCTTGGTACTGCAGCAGAACTTCCGTTTATTGTATCTTTTGTCCTAAACATGCTATGGTCTTGATGTTTTGGTGACATCATAGCTATTTCTGTCAGAAATAAGTGGTGTGAGTTTCGTCCCCCTAGCAGCTTGTTCTGGAACTGCAGGGCACTTTCTGGCGAAATGTTTAAAAGCCAATTAGTCCAGATAGGAACAACATATTTCATCATTTTTGATGTGTAGGTAGCTGAGAGAAAGATGTACATAATTAAATGCAAATTACGCAAATGAGGACTTTATTTGCATAATTAATGGGGAAGTTCTATAATTACAGTGTTTTACATTATACTACTTTCATACATGTAATGTATGTAACCTATGGCAGGCGGAACATCAAGATACTAATCATGCAAATGATGACCTAATTTGCATAATTAATGCGAAAATTGTATGATTTTTTAATGGTGAACGGTGGGAATGTCAAAAGTTAACATACATCACGATGCATATATCATGTTAATGTAGAGGTCATTTGCATAATTAAAGAAGAAACTTACATTTACATATCAAGCCCATATTTCATGGAGGTATGAAATCTCGGAACTCTTGTTTTCTTGTGTAATGTTTTACGAGTTATCGCTGGGCACCGGGCACCACAGCTATACTGCAATTTTACGTCTCGCTACGCGCTGTTCTGTATTTGATGTTCTATAAGGCATTGCTAATTTCTGCGTATAATGCTGCTGTAAACCTGTATAAAGAGAATATGGCTGCGTTTAAAATGGTGAGAAATTCCAGCGCAACTAGTACACTGGTGAAAACTTGCTTGCAATTGAAGAAATGTTCGGCTAGGGATGAAAAAGTTTCTCTACCGGGGGTGGCTAGGTGCAGTTCGTAATTGCCATAAAAAGGATAGTGTGTAAAGGTTGTGGGCAGTTTTGGATAATGAGTGTTCATGTAAATGAATGATATCCTGTAGGATTATTTAGAAAAAGCCCATATGTAAGAAATCACATACTTTTGTTTCAGCCACAATGAATTTTTAAGACCACTCTAGTCACCTTTCAGGCCACGCCTCCATAATGACAGAATAAATAGAATAATTGCTACCACTTTCTTTTAATTGACAGCATATAAATGTCAAATCTCTCGTCTCTGGGTGGCTGCACTTTCTCTGATAGACCGCCAGAGGGAACACGTGAACATGTCTTACCGGTGGATTCGTTAATTGCTTGCTTGGCTTCCAATCGTATCTTGTCCGACCGCAAGCTTCGAGAAAGAGACCCATCAGGCTGTTATTTGTTGTATGGGCTCAGGCATTTGTATATTAATCATGACTTAATCAAACTAGATGCCTACGACCTTTATGGCAACCCTAATAAATGATATGCCTTTAATTCAAATGACAAACTTTCCGTTTTAGGTCCATCATCGGCCTCCTCCTCTGTCTCGCCCTTGTGTTCTATGTGGCTCCTGTCGGTGGAAAGAAAGTCAGAAGTACGTCTTTGAGATTCTTATGTGTTTCGTTTATACGACGATGATATACCAACTACTAGAACAAACTAACTAGGTAGAAGCTAATGTTGAAGGTTTGCTTCACGTACCCTCGTTTAAAAACACCGCCGCATGTCTGATTTTCTGTAATTATGACATGTTTACGTGTTTTTATGTCTTTAATATACAGATTTAAAGTAAGAGAGACATGTTCTACCTTGCAGAAAGGTGTAAGCCTTTGACGTTCCCAGACACGGTAAGAAGTTGTGACCAGGAGCCGAACGCAGACGGTTGGTACCGAGATGGAACCGTGTGCAACTTTGCCTGCAGGGTGGGATGTGTGAAGGACACAGGGGGCACAAAGAGGGTGTGCAAGGTCAAGGGCAGGTCAAAATGGTGGACTGGAGGACGCGGACTGAAGTGTCTTTGTGAGTGGATAACTTTCCGATACATACCTCTAGAAGAGCCTGGGCGTACGAAACAATTCATATTCCAATGGTTTGGCATTTATATTACACAAAATGCGCTTGTATGCTTTCATGGTTATTATCAGCAGCCGTCGACCAATCAGAAGGCTCCATTTCCCATGGTTTATCAGGTCATAACCCATGGTTATTCAGATAACCGCCCTTTTTTGGACCGTACCATTATACGGGGGACAGGACACTAACAGTAGTGTTCAGACTTGTAGTATTTATCTATAAAAACGTACTGTAATTCATGTTGAATATTTTTTTTTAAATACAGCACAATTGAAAAGGTAAAACTGAAATTTGAACAGAAAAATACAAAACATAATTTTTACACCCCCACTAACTGTCGTAATGTTTCAATGTCACGTGGTCACCGCAGATGATTTCCTAGTAGAGCCTAGTAGCTGATCTGTTTTTCTGTCCACACCATCTTGCTTCACGTGACATAGTTTTTTTCACGAGTTTCTTTTTTGGCAATGGAGGGATTTTATAAAGAAATTTGGGTCAAATAACTTAGTACGATAGGCCATATGACAGTACCTCGTTTCACTCGGTGGTTTATTCGGTGGTTATCGCACCCGACCAGGGGTTATCTCACCATATACACATCGGGTCGGAGCATTAACCCTTTATTATCTACTACATCGTTCTACGCCTAATACAGCATGTAAACCTGTTCAATTACAACCTATTCTTTACCACATAACCTCAAATTGTACTATTGCAATGAAGGAAATGAACTCTTTGACGCAGCCATCACATTGTAACCTAACTTTCACACGTATAAAGATGAAAGTTACTATTCTCTTAACATTCGAAAACCCACACGTTACAAAAAAACTGTAATCTTTTATTTTCCTCTGTCTTTAAAAAATAAGTCAAACCCAGTAGATTTAGGAGTTACGGTAGTTCTTATTTCTTATTTCTTGTGTCTAGTTATGTACATGTATGAGTGAGTTATGTACATGTCTAGTGAGTGAGTTATGAATGACATTCTTGCTCTTGTATCAGATGTTCTTTTTGTACTTGTAATTTCCTTTTATTAAATAAAAGTGTTAAAGAGGAGCTTATCAATCATTTACTACATCTCCAGGTCGCCCATGTGTCGGTGCGCCCAGCCACCCCGAAGGTTACACCAGTGATTGCGGTGCAGGCACCTACCTAGCCGGCCACACATGTGTCTTCACCTGCCCGGCCGGGTATGTCAAGTCGTCCGGTAACGAGAGGAAAGTCTGCGTGAACAGCCGCTGGAGGGGAGAAGACCTAGTGTGTGAAGGTACCGCCTTTGACTTGTATATTGTTACTAAAATTTTGTTAAATGTCTAATGGAGTTTTAAAAAAGGCAAACGGTAATGAATCAAAATAAGGAAAGTTCTGTGAAATGTACAGTTACATGCAGTTTTAAAGGTGCTCTTTGGCACATGTATTCGCCAATTATTGCCTTCGTCTGAGAGGTATGTATTCGGTTTGGGCCTGGTGTTAAACCTGTCGTGTGTGTCCGTACGTATGTGGGTCAACCTTATAACTCGATTACTTATTGGCGGATTTTTCTTATTACTAATGTGAAAATGTAGTTCAAGTTGAGAAAAGTCCACATTGCGTTTCCCAATCCAACTGCAGCGGTCTTTTTGTGCCTTTGTCGAATGCATTTTTGCACCCTTAAGTCAAAAATCTGTCAATAGATCTTAATGATATTTGGTGTGCAACGATTATAGAAACAAAATTCAAGTTCGAAAATGGTTATCCTATGATGTTCCTTGTGAGTTGTGTATCAAGTTCATGATTTTTGACTAGTAGAAAGCTCTTGTGGTTGGCTCAATTAGTGTAATTTTGGACCGCCAAGCAGCTTGTTCTGGAACTGCAGGGGCGTTTGTTCTAAAACATTGGAAGAAGGATAACTCAAGAACCGTTTGACGTTGTGATGTTTGCTACGTGGGGAGCTTAAGTGATGCTTGACATAACTAAATGACCTTTATGTAAATCAGGATCTGATTTGCATAAGTAATGAGGAAATTATATAAATTTGTTGTATTCCATGATACGTCGACTTAGACGATTGGCACGTGTGACTGAGAATGAGAGCAGCATGAGCAGATATCAATTATATAAATGAGGACCTGATTTGCGTAATCAATGAAAAAATGCTACAATTCAATAATGGTAACTGCAATAATTTCACACTTGCAGCATTTGGAGGTTAAGTAAAGGTTAACACCATTAAACATAACTTATTCACATTAAGACTCATTTGCAAAATTCAGGCAAGGAGGAAAATGTTATGATAGATTTATTTGCTAAAATAAGACTGCCATTGGATGGAGAATGTGATCAACTGATACAAACATAAGTTTGGCGAAGGCATAAGGTCGTGGAACTCTAGTTATTGCATTGATGACCAACTTTGCATGCTATGTAATTGATATGTCTGTACCAAACTTATACATGGCAAAATTATTAGATTCATCGTTAACCTTTGAAATTTGGAATTTATGTGGAGCTTAGTTCATTGAAAGAACGCATTATAACGTATATAATTTCAGAGACAAATGAATGTATGTCTAATCCGTGTGCTAACGGTGCGACTTGCGAGGACGAGATCGGCGGCTACACCTGTACCTGTGCTCCTGGATATGAAGGAGACCATTGTGAAACGGGTGAGTGTTTTC
This sequence comes from Branchiostoma belcheri, assembly GCF_001625305.1. Classification (NCBI taxonomy): domain Eukaryota; kingdom Metazoa; phylum Chordata; class Leptocardii; order Amphioxiformes; family Branchiostomatidae; genus Branchiostoma; species Branchiostoma belcheri. The sequence continues at coordinate 769,126 of NW_017804254.1, read as the reverse complement.
ATCATTACTGTCGTACCCTACAGAGAGGTTCAAAAGTTGTTTAGGTCAAAACTAAGGCGCAACCATATTACATGTTATGGGGAAATTCCTTGATAAAGGTTATTGTAAGAACTTGTGAGAAGAAATGGGGGGTTTGCCACAATAGCAGCTTTGTGTAACGATATCTGTCTTTGGCACTTGAAGAATTCTTTAATTCCACATTTTATATGCAAATAAAACTACTTTGATAAAATCATCAGACATTTAGAAAAAGTCTGATTTTCGAAATGTTTGAATATAGTTACATGTCTTTCTCTTGTTCTCCTTCATTGTCTCTATATCTGTAGATGAAATGCAATATGCAGCACAAGTTGACATATTTGGATGCAACATTTTATGTGGAGCTTTTATAAAGAACGTGTTAAATGTCATTTCAGAGACAGACGAATGTATGTCTAATCCGTGTGAAAACGATGCGACTTGCCATGACGAGATCGGCGGCTACACCTGTACTTGTGCTCCTGGATATGAAGGAGATCAATGTGAAGCTGGTGAGTTTTTTTTAATTCGGCCACACTGGTTTAATTTTATGGATGACATCGTGCGCATTGATTTTTGCCTGTTCTCAAAAAATCACCTCCTCCGGGGATCTGGTCTGGTGCCATTCTCCGTAGTCCATGGTAGCTAGGGACGGTAACTACGGAGAAAGGCAAACAGGCTGGTGAAACTCTACGAAGCTCAATACAGTGCTGACTCATAAATGCCGCAAAGGTGCAGCATGAGCCGGCTTGTCGTAAAAGTCGCTATGGACTTCCGCAAATTCACAGTACCAGCTTCATGTTGGCTTAGCATTTTTTTTGGCTAGACTTTTTTTTCATTCGCCCGCGCTCATTAGTCTGGGGGTCTTCAGAGGATGTCCTCCATTAAAATTAAGGCGGTATAGCCTTATATATATCCTGGGTAACGAGTTATTTAGGTCAAAACAAATGTGCCATCATAATACTTGTTGCGGAGAAAATCCATTTGCAGACGTTTACGCACGTGCTTTAAACAGGAGCAGGGCATTTTCATTCCACCATAGTAGTTTCGTCCATCAGAGCTTTTTTTGACATTATTTAGACGAAGCAAGTTTCCATTCATATTTGTCTTCGCCAGGTAACGAATTGTTTTGTACCAAAACACTTTGTATTTCATCATCATCTGTCGGGAGTACATGTAGTTCCCGGTCCCAAACCCTCTCCCGCCAGTCCACTCTGTCCGTCATGGCAATCGCCAGGTATTTAAAGCAACAAAAACTACTTCAATGAAATCATTAGACGTTTCATGAAATATTTAATACCAAAATGTTGAATATTGATATATCCCTCTTCCTCTCCCTCACTATCTCCTTCCATAGATGCAATACAATGTGCAGCACAATGTCAGGCATAGTGATGCTATTTATACCCGATAGATGTATTAAGCTTAAAAAGACAAAAGTTTATTTTTTTATAGGCTGAACAATGCAAACATACTGGAGAACTGAAATATTGATGCTTCCGTATAAGTGAAAATACTTAGATAATGTTATGAGACGATTTAATGCAATTGAGCAGTGTTGTTAAAGAAGTTGTTAAATGTCATTTCAGAGACAAACGAATGTATGTCTAATCCGTGTGCAAACGGTGCGACTTGCGAGGACGAGATCGGCGGCTACACCTGTACCTGTGCTCCTGGATATGAAGGAGACCATTGTGAAACGGGTGAGTGTTTTCATCATTACTGTCGTACCCTACAGAGAGATTCAAAAGTTGTTTAGATCATCACTAAGGTGCAACCATGTTACCTGTTACGGGGAAATGCCTTGGTAAATAATATTGCAAGAACCTTCAAGAAGGGATGGTATTTTTGTCACAATAGCAGCTTTGTGTAATAGAAATTTTGACTACGTTATTATTTAGACGCAAGTTTCCAACGATATTTGTCTTTGGCACTCCAAGAATTCTTTAATTCTACATTTAATATGAAATTAAAACTACTTTGATAAAATCATCAGACATTTAGAAAAAGTCTGATTTTCAAAATGTTTGAATATATATACATGTCGCTCTCTTGTTCTCCATCATTGTCCCTATATCTGTAGATGAAATGCAATATGCAGCATAATTTTACATATTTGGATGCAGCATTTTATGTGGAGCTTTTATAAAGAACGTGTTAAATGTCATTTCAGAGACAGACGAATGTATGTCTAATCCGTGTGAAAACGATGCGACTTGCCATGACGAGATCGGCGGCTACACCTGTACTTGTGCTCCTGGATATGAAGGAGATCAATGTGAAGCTGGTGAGTTTTTTTAATTAGGCCACACTAGTTTAATTTTATGGATGACATCCGCGTGCGCATTGATTTTTGCCTGTTCTCAAAAAATCACCTCCTCCGGGGATCTGGTCTGGTGCCATTCTCCGTAGTCCATGGTAGCTAGGGACGGTAACTACGGAGAAAGGCAAACAGGCTGGTGAAACTCTACGAAGCTCAATACAGTGCTGACTCATAAATGCCGCAAAGGTGCAGCATGAGCCGGCTTGTCGTAAAAGTCGCTATGGACTTCCGCAAATTCACAGTACCAGCTTCATGTTGGCTTAGCATTTTTTGGCTAGACTTTTTTTTTTCATTCGCCCGCGCTCATTAGTCTGGGGGTCTTCAGAGGATGTCCTCCATTAACATTAAGGCGGTATAGCCTTATATATAACCTGGGTAACGAGTTATTTAGGTCAAAACAAACGTGCCATCATAATACTTGTTGCGGAGAAAATCCATTTGCAGACGTTTACGCACGTGCTTAAAACAGGAGCAGGGCATTTTCATTCCACCATAGTAGTTTATTTTCGTCCATCAGAGCTTTTTTGACATTATTTAGACGAAGCAAGTTTCCATTCATATTTGTCTTCGCCAGGTAAAGAATTGTTTTGTGCCAAAATTTAAAGCAACAAAAACTACTTTAATGAAATCATTAGACGTTTCATGAAATATCTAATACCGAAATGTTGAATATTGATATATCCCTCTTCCTCTCCCTATCTCCTTCCATAGATGCAATACAATGTGCAGCACAATGTCAGGCATAGTGATGCTATTTATACCCGATAGATGTATTAAGTTTAAAAAGACAAAAATTTATTTTATAGGCTGGACAATGCAAACATACTGGAGAACTGAAATATTGATGCTTCCGTATAAGTGAAAATACTTAGATAATGTTATGAGACGATTTAATGCAATTGAGCATTGTTTTTAAAGAAGTTGTTAAATGTCATTTCAGAGACAAACTAATGTATGTCTAATCCGTGCCGTGTTTAATTTGTGTTAATTTGAAATTTTGTAAAATGGGACTTTTCTGCTATTTTGACCAAAAATGTACATTTTTGGCTCCTAGTCCTATTCGCTATTACGAAAATCAAATGACCTGAAATTCAGCATAAGAAGGTAACTTGGCACCAAATGCCTAGACTATATTGTTCACTATTCAGATTCAGCCCTTTAAAATACTTTTATTTACCTTACTTTCAGTAAAAACAGCGATTGTAATTTGTGGCTTCAAAACCCAAATCCCTAACTGACAGATCTAAATAGAACACTTGGATCTACATGTTCCAATAGCAGAAGGCGTTGGAGGATTCCATTGTCGCATGGGGGTATATAGTCTAGAACACCACATTTTGAACAGTGTTGACTTAGGAACAGTCCATTTGTGCGGGAGGGGGATAGGTCCATTTTTGGTACGGGTGATGTGGTGAAGCCATCTGCTGTATTTGATGTCGGCCTTTCTAGTTACTCCGTGAAGGAGGTCAGGACCTCCGGACGGAGTGTTGTGATCGGCTAATTTTTTGTGTTCGCAGTCAAAACACTGGGTTCTCTTTGTGTAATCGGCACGCAATTTTATACGCCGTCTGCGGGCATGCCCGTGTTGATGCACGAATGTGTATTTTTGCCGTTGCTGCTTTCGCGGTCAATGTAATATTGCAGACGCACCCCTACAATTACGAGGCGAATTGGAATGGTCCAGAAAAACGCGTTGTTTGGAATAGCAGTGGGGGGGTGGAACTTCATGCAGATACGGGGTGGTTTTGATAAGTGGTTCCAGATGTTTTTGCCCATGGTAAAGAGATGCCAAGTTTTTTGGAAGATGTTCGCAGCCAAAACGCATTCTTCCGTACGTCGCATTTTTGTGTAATTTCGCATGTGGTGTGGCATTATGTCCGGGATGATGCAAGTCTTTTTATTTTTACCGTAGCTGTTTTGATATTGGAGTAAATGGTTATTTTCGAAACATCCCCATGTCGTTGAAATGTTGTCGTCCGTTTATGTCACCGGTAGTAAGTCGCGGCGGGGCTGATGGTGCGGAAATGTGGGGTGGTCAGAGGTCAACATTAGGAAATGTTAATACCGATGACGTAATCCTATCAATTTCAAACTGGTCGGGTGTGGCGACCTAGTGGCGGCGTGTATTTAGTCACGTAGCAACTGGCCGGTCGTCCTAGCAACGACACATGGCCAATATTTTTGGGTTGCGCCGCTCCATAGTGTTAGTGGAGCAGCTCTTTGTAAACATGGACAATATTTTTGAGCAACCCATCAATGTGTTCTGCCTCGTGGTCGGATGTGGTCTGGGGCTGGTAAACCGCACATACAGTACTAGTAGATCGGGTAATTTTATGATTTGCTAGTTGTAAAAGCGTCGTGTAGTATGAGCCGGTATATGAAGAAGTAGCCTGTGTTACACAATCATGCTTTCGGCCGGATTGATGTGCAACTGTTACTAATTGCAGGGACTGCGCTAATGCCGACCAGTCGCGCTGTCCTGATACACCGCGAATGTGCGAGTGTTCCCTGTAGACAGACCCGGGAGTCATTTTTTTCGCACATTCCAGGAGCCAAACCAAAATACGTTCATGAACCGAGTCCAAAAAACCGAAACGTGAAAATCGGATGATCGGACCTGATGTACATTTCTCTTTCTGTAGATTGTACACACAATACACACATCTTTAGATAATCTGGCCATGGCAGGTAAAAAAAAGTAACCCTGAATCATACTAGATTAGCGTAAATGCATGTTTATGCGTTCAAAACAAGAAAAGAATTTGTTTCCCGGTATTAATCTCTTGATTATGACACGGCGCTGAATATTGACGCAAAAATATTTCGGGCATCGCGCGCCCTTCCCCATTGTTTAGACTGTATGCAAATCCCGCGTCACGTGTCGGCATTTCGCATCTCTGATTGGTTGTTGCGTCTTAAGATGACTGAGCCGACGCGCGTTTAAACAATTTTTCTTTGTTCGATTTATCACACTTCACAGAGAATTGTCGCCAATGGCTACTTCTTTTTGTTGCAATATATAATACTTCACGGAGAATTGTCACCTATGGCTTCTTGTTGTCTTTACGTCTGTACAATATTATGCACTACAATGTGGAACACAATATCAGACATAGCGACGCCATTTGTATCTGATATATATATGTCACAGGGGAGATTGGAATCCAGGGGGATCCGGAATCCTCCTAGGAGAGATTGGAATCTCTATCTCCCCTAGGAGAATCTGGAATCCTCCTAGGGGAGATAGGGATTCCAATCTCCCCTAGGGGAGACTGGAATTCAAGTTTTTTTGTACAAAACTGGGGTCTGAATTCCAATTTCTCCTAGGAGGATTCCAGATTCTCCTAGGGGAGATAGGGATTCTAATTTGCCTGTTAGGACAATTGGGAATTCTTACAGGACAATCTCCAATTTTAAAAGGAGAAATTCTGATTGCATCAAAATGCTTGGGAAAATAGACTGAGTTATTTCACACCTAAACTTTCAATCAATTTCAGCATAGGTAAGTGAATATGTAAATCAGACTCAGATATTTGCATCAGGCCATTGTGAGATGGTGGCTCAAAAACCAGTTTTTCCAGTTTGTTAGTGACTTGGTTCATAATATAAATTCTGAATAAAATCATGGTTTTTAAGAATATTGTTGTTTTTGGGGGGGTCTAAGTTAGGAAAGATTATGGAATTAGAACTGCAAATTATGCCAGGACAAATCTTGATTCCAATCTAGTAATTCACCTACAATTATAGTAATAGGCTTGCCTATGCTGAAGTTGGTTAAATGTTTAGGTGTGAAAAGATTCAATCTATGAGTTCTTACAACTGAATCTGAATATCTACAATGGGATCTGAATATCAGGATTTCAATCTCTCCTAGAATTCCAGATTCCCCAAGGAGGATTCCAGTCTCCCCTAGGGGAGATTGGAATCCCTATCTCCCCTAGGAGGATTCCAGATTCTCCTAGGGGAGATAGGGATTCTAATCTCCCCTAGGGGTGATAGGGATTCCAATCTCCCCTTGGAGGATTCCGGATCCCCCTGGATTCCAATCTCCCCTGTGACATATGTCTGTACATCGAAATAGAAAAATACAGGAACGCTCGAGCATATTTTAGAGGTAGAATAATGCCCATAGCCCGAACATTTTGAATATTGCTGTTTCCTTAAAAGTGAAAATACTTAGATAATATTATCAGCCAATTCAGAGCATTTGAGATTTAAGATTAGAAATTTCATGTGGATATTTTTGCAAAGAACGTGTTGTATGTCATTTCAGAGATAGACGAATGTATGTCTAATCCGTGTGCAAACGGTGCGACTTGCGAGGACGAGGTCGGCGGCTACACCTGTACCTGTGCTCCTGGATATGAAGGAGACCATTGTGAAACGGGCAAGTTTTTCCATTTAATATATAGACGTGTTATCGTACAGTGATAATGTATTTGGGTCAAAACAAATGTGCAGCCATGTAACTAAAAGTCACACCCCAACTAATTAATTATAAGCACCATGCACTGTCACTGCTGAACATTTCAGGTTCTAATGTGACAGTGGACTAACACATTTTTTTTATATAGCGATAGAACAATAGATGTCAGATTTTCTGAAACTTATCAATAACTTTTGGGTTTCTGCAGTCAGTACAGTGGAGACAACCACGTCCCTGTTACTAGTAACTGGTAAGTCTTACTGGTACATAGACTATGCTAGTAGATATGAGGGACAAATACTCCTCTATCTTTCTATTCATCAATGTATTTCTCTATTCATCTATATCTACATCTGCAGTGTCTCTCTCTCTCTCTTTCTCTCTCCCTCCCTGAGAGAATGAAGGATACCTATCATACGATATATATATATATATATATATATATATATATATATATATATATATATATATAGTACTAGTAC
>NW_017804254.1:682922-761857 GCF_001625305.1 Branchiostoma belcheri | reverse complement strand
CGGCTATATTAAATAATATGCGTTAAAAACTCTTCCCCACGTGCACCGCCGCGGGGCCTGCACAGGAGGCTAAGGATTAGGGGTGTTTCCCGTTTACTAGATAACCAATTGTAGGGTACAAAGTATGCCATCTACAAGTACATATCGACTACACTTTCATGGGGCAAACCTAAACTATATACTATATATATATATATATATATATATATATATATATATATATATATATATATACATATACGAGTATTAGTTTCCCATCCGTGAGTAGTTTCATCAGGTTGGTAAGTCACCGAGTATATTTATATACTTTCCGATCGAGAAAGAAAACGGTATATATATCATATATAACAACCGCCTTGTTAACAACAGCCGTGAGATACCTTGTTGGTGACAAAGCGTAAGGATATATACGCATAGACGCCACTATCGGCCGGCCCACTCTCCTATACTGTAATCCCATTAAACCACATTGTTATTAAGTAAACTTATAGCGCAACTAGAGTTCCACGACTTTACACCTTCGCCGAATTATATATATGTTTCACCTTTTCGGTGAAGGAGGTGTCTTTCCCCGAGGCAACAATAAATGACCCCCCCCCCAAAAAAAATAAGCAGGTTTGTTAGAATACTCACACAATTTTTATACTCAATGTATTCTACAGAGGATTCAACCACGCCGATGGGCGGTAATAACGGCTATACAGATGCGGGCGGTACAACGTCCGGTAGGTGAATTTAATTTCCCGTCAGACCAGGTACCATTCCCAGCCCAGTATAATCATCACCATCCCGAAATAAACTTGTGTTCTTTTGGAACTGCATTTGTGACACCTTGAATTTCAAAGTAGAGAATACGTTAGTAAACGTATGGCATCGATCGATAAGGTCCTTCAAACATCTCCCATGAATTTTTAATGAAATTTGCTTGCATTCTACAGAAACTTTCTATCATTGAACGAGCGCCGAGACATCGCTGGTCGTTAACAGTGAAAAAAAGGGCGATCTGACCAAGTTTGGTCGCTCTCAGCGCGCGATCGCTGTGTAGTGGATAGGGGGAATGTAATTTGCTATTCATTATTAATAAGTATAATGAGACCATAGAGGAGAGGAGCTATTAAACCATTTACTATACATATGTATGTCTAGGCTACTCCCGGTGTTATGGTGCACCCAGCCACCCCGACGGTTACACCAGTGGCTGTAGTGAAAACCAGGAAGAATTCCCAGCCGGCCACACGTGTGTCTTCACCTGCCCGGTTGGATATGTCAAGACAGCAGGAGATTCGATAAAAGTCTGTGAAGACGGCCAATGGATGGGAGAAGATCTAGTGTGTGAAGGTAAGTCATTAATGCCATGATTATTTTTTTTACCTATTATAGACATTTTTTAATGTATAATGTATGTGGTTCTGACCAACGATAAGGCATCAAGAACAAAGCACGTATTATGGCCTAATGTAAATGACTTTATGAAAAAATTCCATGGCCTATGAATTCGCCAATTAACATTTATTCAATTATTTATTTACTTTGAAGTCACCACAAGAAGCACACTATGCAAGGAAGGGCAAAAAACGTGCATGAACATCTTTGCAAGTTGCCCTCCCAGACACTTACAATAGAAAATCATAGATTATAAATTCTAAATATTACATAACAATTTGTGTTGATGTCTAGGGACAAAGATAGTAATAATGAGTAATACTGTTAATTAAGATAAACAAGCTATTCATACCTGAGACACATGGCCCTCGGCTCACGATAACATCGTTCAGAGGTCTCCCGAAAATTTCCATGAAAGTTGCTCACATTCACACTTTACCATATGTTCAGGTAACCCATGTGTTGGTGCACCCAGCCACCCCGAAGGTTATACCGGTGATTGTGGCGCAGCCCAGCTCTACCCAGCCGGTCACACATGTGTCTTCACCTGCCCGGTCGGGTATGTCAAGACAGCAGGAGATTCAAGGAAACTCTGCGAAAATGGCCAATGGAGGGGAGAAGACTTAGTGTGTGAAGGTACCACATTAATGCAGTGATTTCACCTTTGGACATGTGTTAAATGAATATATAAAGTATGTGGTTTAAAAACGGCCAACAGTAATGCATCGAAAGACGAAAGTGTGGAATGCCCAACTTTAATATTATAAAACGTCCATACATATGCCCGTTAACATTACTGAATGTCATAACAATTTGTGTTGATGTCTAGCTACAAAGATGGTAGGGGGTGTTTATCATAACGGGATTGTCTTTCTAGTATAGTGCATATTGTATATGTATATATACCATATGCTTACTTGCTACGAGTAAAAAGACTATCCCGTTATAATACTATATACATGTGTCGCATTTCATAACAAAATCCGTTCTTTGATATTTATCTAATTGTAACAATCAACATGGCAAAGACATACTTAAAAGGGAAATATCTTGTGCGTTAGCCCTAAATGCACTTTTAAGGGTAGGTGAGGTACCCATGAGTGACGTATTTATACGCCAAGTCCTTGTATAAACAAAATCGGGAGTTGTAGCTTCAAAAGATATCTGACTAGAGAGAGCTTTGGCTATGGTTGTAGTTACTACGCCATCCCACTAGTTTCCCTTTCTGCTGTTAAACTAAATAGATTTGTACAAAAAATAACTCGTGCTTACTCGTAGTAAATTAAAATGCATTAGAACAGGAGACAGCCGACAGAGCAGATTACAGAGCACGCGAGCAGACAGCAGTTACTATCATATCACTTATAAAATACATCAACAGATAAATAACACTAAATATCAAACTATAACCGTGGGCATGGGAAAACTCTTATTGCCAACCTTGTTTTGGAACTTGGTTGTCCTTCTTTACTTGTAATGATTATATAATCATATCATAAATGATGATTGTTCTTTTGAAGTATTGACTGTTCCCTTTCGTCACAACAGATATTGTTGGTGTGTCCACCTTTCTGAACCCTCTTGACCCTGTATTGGTGGAGGTGGCCACTGACGGTGGGAGCGTTATACAGGTATATTATCAACAAAAACAAAATCCAAAGTCTCAGCCTCCCTAAATTATCCGTTTACTATATTCCTTGACCTTTTATTGATTCAAAAAATTCACAATTTGTTGGTTTTGACTTTACAATGAAGAAGATGGAAATTTGCCGATTTAGTTAACTCTTCTTTCGTGTTGCTTTTGCAGTCCAAAAAACGAGATTTGGGGGCAAACTAGGCTTAGTGGATGTACATGTATTTGCCATCTTTCTTTTTCATTATGAAATGATATAGGCCGATTCAGACCCAAAATGAAACTCCTCTTGTGTGGACTGACAGGTCCAAGGAAACAAGACAGATGAAGGAACCGCGACCTCGGTGGAGTCCCTGACCCAGACCACAGCTGGTGGAGACGAGACCACTGTTGGCTTCGATCCGGATAGTGCTCTTGTCACAACCGTGGTGACGTCATCAGGAGTCACCATGACGTTCACGTGGACTAATGACAAAGTCTTCGTCACTGCTTCGGCACAGAACTCTAGTTTTGAGCTTAATGTGCAGGTGATGCATCTCCACGTCGTTTTTAGAAATTCATACCGTTACTTCGATGGAATTTGAGCGTATAAATCTACCTGTAGTTAAAATGCTGCTCACAAAGGAACGTAAATCGAACGTAAGGAAACTTTACGGCTGCCATTCACACCCAACTCACTCACCGGCATTACCTATATTGCTACCTTTGCAATTGTTGCTGGTGTTGAAACAACCACAATAATGAATACCGTCGACGCGTCTCTGTGCTGTTAGGTTCGCCTGGAGCCAGGTGACTCGTCACCCGGATCAACCTTGCCTGAAGTGAACGGAACAGTAAGTGGGACTCCAACAGTGGCGATGCAGAGTCTACGGCTGCCCGTCCTGGTTACTAGGTGTGGCCTACCCACAGACAACGTGGTTGTCAAGGCGTTTGGTTACAAAGGTATATTAGTTTACTGCCAAGTGTTTGTGTGTACTTGTGTGTGTGTGTTGGTGTACAGTCACTACAATGAATATGTGTGTATGTTTTGTGTGTGTGTGTGTGTGTGTGTGTGTGTGTGTGTGTGTGTGTGTGTGTGTGTAGTGTGTTGTTGTTGTGTGTGTGTGTGTGTGTGTGTGTGTGTGTGTGTGTGTGTGTGTGTGTAAGTGTGTGTATATGTGTGTGTGTGTGTGTGTGTGTGTGTGTGTGTGTGTTCACGTGTGCATTGCTGGTCCTGATTGCTAAATGATTTTGAATATTTGTTAAAAAGGCTAGTTAGAAATAACTTTTTAAGAGAAACGCCGTACCTCTACAGGTTCAAACTTGACATCAGCTACCGACGTTTCGTCCCTGGACCCGGACGTGGAGTACCGTGTTTTGCCGACAGATGAAGCTGGACAGTTCGAGATTGTCGTCCCGGCCAGCCCCGCGGTCTCTTCTCCAGAGGCGGCTCAGACCGTGTGCGACAGCGTCAGCCGGGTGGTCGGGGGCGTGTGCGCCGCTTTGCTGAACACGAGGCCTGCAACGGACGGCACCATCTGTAACGAGGTCGCCAACGCAGCACAGTTCATCACGACTCAATCAGGTTAGTAAAAGATGTCTCAACTATTTACCGTCTAAGTTGTGATCGATCTTTGATAATTAAAATCTGTCGTAAACTTAGACTGTTACAATATGTTCTTATCTAGCATCTATGCATACATATACACACAACATGTTCTTGTAGGCGCGGAAAGTACTCTGATTCTGGCCGCTTGCATGGGAGGCTTCGGCGCCGTGCAGACGTTCTGCAACGCTTTTGGCTATAACACAACAGAGGATGAAGCTATTGCATCGTCTAATCTCTGTCAACAGGTACTCGTACTTGATCTGAATTTGTTGCTTCAAGAGATGCGCCTTTTTATTACATGTAGTACTGTTACATAGCTGCTCGTTGTTTCATAGGGAATAGTGAATAAACAATATGAAGGTATAAATTTGCTGTCTTCTTTAGATTTAACCAGACTGAGTGTAACACACGCTTGTAAAATTCTAATTTTCGGGACGTCTTAATTATTCATGACATTCGTGGGTAAGAACAATTGAGTTCTTCATTGCAAGTTCATGCCCGAGGGCTAATTGCAAGCAGACATTGACAAAAACAATGAGTACAGAATGTGGTGATTCAACACTATATGCTAACATGGAGTTCTACGTATACGGTCTGCTTATTTAACTTACTATATCTACTAATATAACGTTGGTATACGGGATAGAGAGTGGATATGCGTTACATAAATAGGAAATGATGGTAACTGCTCTCTTATTCTATAACTAGTACACTGTCCTAGCCAAGCTGTTAAGGGGTTGTACAAGCTTTCAGCAAATCTATGGGCGCCGTCCTGCTGTTATGTGTAAATTGATCTACACATATTTGATGGCCCAACCTGTTTCTTCTTTTTATTTCAAACTTCGTTGTAGGTGACCGGAACAGTCGACTCGTTTTCTCCGGATCCGGTGCTTGTTGTCCCGAAGGCTGTCTTCTCAAATGGCTTGGAAGTCTCCGTGCCGGGAGAGGTCGTGTCGCCAGGAAACACCGCCCAAACACTTCCTGTCTTCAGCATCTCCAGCATCGGTCAAGCCATCTCCTCTGTTACCATCACCCCGCGAGATCCCTTACCTGAGGAGGACTACGTCGTGTATGCACAGTTCGTCTGCACTGATGCCACCACCGTGGTTACCATGGCGATTGTCGGGACAGATGGGTATACCAAACAAGTAAGTCCACTGATGTTTTGTTTTAGGGTTGACTACCGTACGTTTATAATTTACGTGGTATTAAATGTGAAATTATAATGTCTACGGCTACATTGACCACTGAACACTGACGCTTCGTGAGTTTTGTCATGTACTAAACTTTGTAACCCATTGGCTCACCTTCAGGTGCAGTGTACAGGCGCCATCTCGGACTGTACCCTGTATGTGCCCGGGGCAGCAGAGCTCGTGGTTGACCGCGTCACCATCTCCATCCACTCAGGTGGCCTGTTCGTTGTCTCCATGGAGTACGTCATCGTTTTCTGAGCACATCTTGCCTGTTCGGCCAATCAGGCGATCGCCTCACTAATGCTTAGGTCACATTTCCAAACCGGGGCCCAGCCGGGCTGTTTGTATGAACTAAAAATTAATAATTCAAGAATATACAGAAAAAAACTTTTGTGTTTTGTTGTCTTGTATTTTTCGTTCCCAGAAGCCCCGTGTGGGAATTGGCCTATGGTTGATGTTATAGGAGTTCAGTATAAAAACAATACTCGATGAGCGATTAGCTTTTAGCTGTGGAGAATACAATCGCTTACATTTAGAATAAAGATTAAAAAAAAACTAGATTTCAACGACCTTCACCAATAATTCTATATTGTCCTTATCAGCTGGTCCTTAGCAACTATGCAAATGATCTTATAATTGGCATTGTTTCTATTTCAAAACAGTTATTTTCACTAGTTTAGTTAAACGAACCATGATTATGAAGCTCTTATGGTAGCAGAACACAATGGTCTGCGGACTTGCATGGCTTAGGATCACGACGTGACTGTTTTCAACTTCATATATGCGCGTCATAGATCCTGGTGTCCTTGAAAATTCTGTGTTCTGGTACCTCAAGAAAGCAATTAGCAAAGTTCAAGGCAACGGAAGGTCACTAACACTGGTTTACTCAAGACTTTGCGTTATACAACAGTTCTATATATATATATATATATATATATATATATATATATATGCATGCCGTCTTTAATTCTTGTAGAAATGTTTCAGCAAGTGTTGATTAACATAATGAAATTAACCTCCTGTACCTTTAAATGACCCCTATTAGGGGCATTCAGTATAAGACCTTACTTCAGTTGGGATATAGAATTCGATTAAGAGATTAAATAGACTGTAGAGATACATATATTCAATATGTATCTTTTAAGAATTTAAAAATGATTTACCCATTAATTAAGTCAACCTATTATTATGTTAATAACTTAGAATACATGTATTAACAAGATGTGATGGTTTAACTCTTCATTTTAAATTTCATTTTCTGTGCTACATCGCTGGCATGATAGTTGCTACTTTGTGGGAACTTGCTACTGTTTTAGTTAATAAAATATGGTTATTACTTACCACAAACTGCATGTCTGCCTGGTTTTCTACACACAATATAGGCCGTTCTGAATAAAGAATGGTGTTTACTGAGTGTAATTCTGAAATACATGTACCGAGTGTAATGATAAAGTGGTAGACTATACACCATCTGACATCTGACTTAAACACACCAAGTGACGCTTCCATTAAATCGCAATATCTCATTGATAAAATATCTTTTTTAAGATACTTCATCTACTGTGTGTTGTTAGGGACAAATACATCACCATGGGACGGAGAGATATATCTGTACAGCGATAAAAAAAGTTGTATTGACAGTTGTAACGTTATGTTATTTATACATTGGAATGATACTACCATTTGTAAATCTTAAGATGTTCACGGTGGTTTATTTTCACAGTGCCTCTCCACGTACTGCAAAATCACCACACCGCGAATATGTGACTTTGTGTTACAGTACTCTTTCGACTCAGATATTAAAACACCGCTTCATATCTTAATGTCCCAAGACACCATATTTACAAAGAAGCAAATGGTTACTATCATCACGTTTTTAATTGATGATATAGTGAGAAAATTCACCGTCCAAAAAGTCAATAAAATAAAAAAGCAAATTTTAAGGTTAGAGGTCAAAGTGCACACTTGTTAACACACACATACTGAATGATTTGTTAGGGAAATTCTTACATGCAAGTTTGCAAGTCACCACGGTTATCGTCGCATCTTCCTTTTAGATTTGTCCGACATTACAACTTAAAATCTACTATGTGTTACCAAGAGATGATGTTATCGAGTATAGATTTTGATCTTACAGTTACCTGCCGTTTAAAATCATCATTAGAATCAAAGATTATTAGAACACGGCTGCCCTTCTAGTTCAGCTCTGTTAGACAGTATAGTTACAGAGAAGCAAATGGATACAACCATCATATGTATATTTACAACTAAACGAGAGAATTCGCCATGCAAAATAAAGTTACTTTAAAAAGAACGTTAATTTGTTGGCAAGTCAAGTCAAGTTTATTACGCAACAATTGCATTGGATACAATGAATGGAAAATAACTATAAACTATTTCTACTAGAGGTACTAATCTAACTTCAATACATGTATATATGTTATAATGGACTGTTACATTTTACATTACTGTGACATTGTTTCTCTTTTGTATAGCATTATGTACATATTGGCCTAGATAAACAGATACAGAGTAGGAGCATGATAAAAGCATGACACGCGCGGGTCAAGGTGACACACAACCGGAGCAGGGGTCCCCGAGACAGTGTGACATTTCTTAGCAACTGAGGCTTGAGTTTATTACATAATTCCTTTACAGGAGAATTAAGACCCATGGTTAGGCAACGAGAAAATTAAGGTTGTAGTTATGGCAGAATTTTGTATAGATACAATAAACACATCTCAAGTCTACCACATTCAAGCCATGACAAATTACAATATGGATATGTAGATGACCATAGGTGAATTACGTGTTTAAAGCCATATATTTCGGTCTAGTTGTGCACAAACAGGTGAAGCTAACCAATTGACCTTTTTGACGGCGTAACAGTCTTTGTTTCCGACGCTTGACCTGATCGGATAATTTGGTATAATTTAAATTTAGTACTACTTTGAAGTCGGGCAGAAAAACCTGTTAACAATAATAGGTACGGTGACCCTGTCCCCGTCGTGTCACCTGGGGCTGATGACAACCTTGTGGAAGGCTGGACATCGCAGGCTTCGAAGGGCCTTTATTAACCACTTTTTTTATGAATACAGAATGTTTTCTGGTTGCTGCAGCGCTCACACAGTTTAAGTAACGTAGCCATCAGAAGACGGTCAGAAAATAGATCGTTATCAAACAGAAGGCGACGATATTAAAATAGTACCAGCAGCCTGGTTTGGAGGCTATCCTTAATTGACCGGGATTCGTCATAGAGGACAGCATTTAGACCAGTCGCCCCAGTCCTGCCGAACACCAGGTCGTCTGAGACAGGTCGGACATTCGGTAGCTACCACCATGCGGTGAGTACGAATGATTATTTTTATTGGAATGTTGTTGTAGACGTCAGTTTTACACGCCTTTCGCAAAACAGTCAATTGACGGTCAATTTTTTTCAGTTTTTCGGGATATTTGGTCCGTTAGAACCACGGTTGGTTGTGAGAAAAGGAGTCGGTGAGTTTGACCTTGGAGAGTCGACGGTTAGCACATATACGTACTGCCTCGGAATTAGACTTTAAAAAAATAGCTGCTTCAAGAAGTTAGTTTTTGTTTCTCGCTTGTCAGGAACCAAGTACTTTAAGTTAATAGGCTGTATCGTTTTTTTCCTAATGGTGCACCGTGCAATGTTTTTTTTTTCCTAAAAGACGTGGCACATGCGTCACTTATTGCCTTACTACAAAGTCTTACATTTTTTAAATTTACCGTACTAGATTTTAGATATCGATCCAAGCATTTGTTCCTGTAAACTTTGTATGCGGAGTAGGGAAATATGTTTTTACGCCCACGGCTATAGGAGATTTCGCCATTCTGGTGTTACTGACCGCCAAGTGGACTCCCGCTGTTTGGGCCACAGCAAGTAATTTTTATGGATGACATCAGCGCGCGCAGTGAAATTTTGTTGCCCTCTGACAGTGGTCAACATGCCTAAAAATGGGCAAAGATTTCTGTTGCCATGCCGGAATGTAGATGGCAGATAAATATGAAGAGAGGAAAAAATACAATGCTCTGATTTATTGTTTTTATTGTTTTGTCTATTACTTTGATGCTGTGATGAAAATATTTCATTCCTTTTAAGTTTATAAATGATGTTCCCACTGAATCAAACCATTTATACAATGATTGAAAACTTTTAGCTTTCAGTGACAATGGATGTTGTTATAGTTGACAGTAAACCTAGCACAATATACTGTAGGTACCATTTCTTGTTTAACAAGGTTTATGATGCAAAAATTTGAAAATGTAGGAATCTTGTTTTTTTGGCCCTCCTTGTTTTGTTCTCGCCCTATCGTATTAGATTTGGATTCTGTGGAGGATGTTATCCATAAAATTCCCTTGCTGTGGCTTTAGATCTGTCTATGGAGAACTTCTGCCGATATTGTACATGTTGACAGTCGCTTTCCGATTCTCCCGTAATCCATTTACAAGTTAAGGAACTACCAAGTTAAGTATAAAAGGTTCTACCCGTGCCCTATGCAGAGCATAGGGTTTTGGTGCCCATGTCCATTTCCGTAGCCCTTTGGCGACACACAGTTGTGCAGGGCACTACAACAGGGGGCTAGTCCGCTGGTAGTGCTGTGTGCTTGACCTTCCCCACACTCTTTCTCATATGTGCCGAGAAGCAGAGAAAGCAGAGAAAGAAGTGTGTACCATTTTTAAAGTCTTTGGTATGACCCGGCCGGAGTTTGAACTCACAACCTCCCGGTTACAAAGCGAGCACTCTACCAATTGAGCTATTGAACCGGTTAAGTATATTCAATCAAAAATCAAAGGACTACCCTCTAAAATTTTTCAGATTGTATGATTGAGCCTTTGAATGTGCTTTCTGTGTGCTTTTCTTCACCGCCCATATCGATATCATTTCAAGAGCGTTTAAAAACTTTTGTGCTTACAAAGTGCACAAGAATGTTTGTCGGTGCAGGAGGGAATTTAGGTAGAAATGATTTGGTGGCCATCAAGTTCATCAAGTGGGTCAGGAAAAAGCTATCACTGTGAGTCAGAGTTTATTAAGCTTCGTTGTACCTTTGTTTTCCTATTTGTTATTTTAAGCTATTTTGTAAATGTATATGTCCGCAGGGAACATTGAAAAACGCCCTAGCGGCGACATGTTTTACCCTGGGTAAATAAATAAATGAAATGAAATAACAAAGGTATTTAGGTTATGTTGAAGTGAATAAGAATGATCTTAAAATAGAGACAAAAACGCTAGCAATCTATTGGACAAATTCTCTAGCCTGTGTGCTGGCCATCCGATGTCCTTGGGGCTCCTCTGGCCCGAAAAAAAGTAGATGGCACCCAGATTACTAATTCTCTGCTGCCCCCACTACCTAGACTACAAAAACGCCCGGTTCCCACGGGAATGCTTCCCGATGCACTGATGACATCATGCACACCTGAGTCGGTTGACATTTGACATTCGGCGAAAGGATGTGAAGTAACAATGCAGGCTATTAAAGAACTCGTAGCGTATGCGTGCTATTGGCACTTAACTGGCCATTAACTCCAGTCCGTTCATAGGATCTAAAATTTTTACAACTACAGTAGGATTTAAGAACGCGCCCATATAAGACAGGTACTTTTACTTTAGCCACAATGAATAAGTACACTAGTACTCTAGTCACCTTTCAGAGCACGCCTACATAATGACAGAATAATTGCGTAGATGTAGAGGCCAGATAGAGCGCAGAGGGAGCATGTGAACATGTTTTATCGGTGTATTTGCTAATTGCTAATAAAAAGCTTGACTGCCCAAATAATCATCTTGTTCGACCGGTCTACCATTAGCACAAGGTGTGAGTAAGAGGCCAGCAGGCTAATTTTTGGCACAGGCCCAGGGGTTTCCACAATTTTATAATAATCTTACATCAACAACCTCCTTCAATCCAAATGACTTTTTGTCTTTCCTTTTTAGGTCCATCATCGGCATCCTCCTCTGTCTCGCCCTTGTGTTCTATGTGGCTCCTGTCGGCGGAAGGAAAGTTAGAAGTACGTCTTGGAGATTCTTATCTTTTTGAAAACGAAAATATGTTACCTACCTGTGCAAACTATCTGGGTTCTAATTGATGTTGAAGGTTTGCTCCATCCACCCTTGCACATGTCTGATTTTCTGTGAACATGACAGGTTTTACTTCCAATTATGTATCTTTGTATGAAATGTATTAAATACAAATTTAGATTTCATACGTACTATGAGAGTTGACGTAATATAAAAGAGATATATTCATGTGCTACTTGCAGAGAGGTGCAAGCCTTTGACGTTCCCAGACACGGTAAGAAGTTGTGACCAGGAGCCAAACGCAGAAGGGTGGTACCAAGATGGAACCGTCTGCAACTTTGACTGCAGGTTGGGATGTGTGAAGGACACAGGGGGCACAAGGAGGGTGTGCAAGGTCAAGGGCAGGACAAAATGGTGGACTGGAGGACGCGGACTGAAGTGTCGTTGTGAGTGGCAAACTTTCAAATATAGAGACATATACCTACTGGTAAAAAAATGGGCTAGAGGGGTTGTTACCTCATTTTTATGCCAGTACTTGATTTCATAATAGGTACTTTGTCCTAAAAAAACTAATGGTACAAAATAACGTTTAACACCATTTTTTTGTTTAACACGATTTTGTTAACGCAAATAATTTTAAGTACTAAATAAATGTACTTTAAGAAGAACGTTAATTTGTTAATCAAGTCTAGATCTCTAGCATAGCATAGTATGAGCTTACACAATTCATATGCTGGTGTTTATGATTATAAAAAACTAAATGAGCTAGTGCATGCTTTCATTATATTTCAATATATACCATAGATATGGATAAACTATTTGCTTTTCATCATGTTTCTCCATCTCCTCCTGCATCTTCCAATTTCAAATCTAATTTTGTTCGTTCAATTAATTCACGCTCGCTCAACGTCGTTGCAAACGTCGTCTGGTGGAAAGGAATATGATTTGATGTTGATTTGAAATAAAGTGTTAAACGAGAGCTTACTAATGATTTACCAATAATATTCCAGGTCGCCCATGTGTCGGTGCACCCAGCCACCCCGAAGGTTACACCAGTGATTGCGGTGCAGGCACCTACCCAGCCGGCCACACATGTGTCTTCACCTGCCCGGCCGGGTATGTCAGGGCGTCCGGTAACGAGAGGAAAATCTGCGTGAACAGCCACTGGAGGGGAGAAGATCTAGTGTGTGAAGGTACCTGCTTGTGTTTTTACTTTACTTTGACTATTTAAAAATGAATGTAACAAAAGACCAACCGTGATGAAATTAAGGCCAGAAGTGTGAAACGTAAAACTTTATACAGATATAAGGAAGAGTTCCACGAACCCATACCTTCGCCAATTTTTTTCAGTGAGGAATTGCAATTTTTCTCATTGATTATGTGAATGATATCCTCATTTACATTAATTACATTAGTTGATTATGTTATCCACCCAATGACAAAGGAAGCTATTCTAGCGTTTCCTCATAAATTATGAATATAAGGTGCTGATTTGAATAAACTCTGTTAAATGATGTTTGGCTTCACTTAAACTCCAAATATGGTAAGTATGAAATTCTTGACAGTTACTCTGAAATCTATGAAATATTATCCTTTTCTTTAATTATGCAAATTAGGTCCTCATTTACATAATCAAATCTGTCGACGTTCTCAATTACATATTATACAACTTCAAATAGTCCTATATTGGAATACAGCAGATTTACAGTTCCTTATTAACATGTAAATTAGACACTGATCTGCATAATTGCCATCTAATTATGTCAAGCACTTAAGCTATCTACATACCAAAAAATCACGATCCGTCAAACGGTTCTTGAGTTATCCTCTCTCGCAGAAGACCATTTTATAGCCAGGAAATGCCCAAAATTGCAGATATTTTAACACTTTTCCGTGTATTATTTTAAGAATGCTATTGTCAGGCCTTTGATATTTAAACGTGGAATTTCACATGGAACATCTTTTAAAGAACTTCTTTTGTGTCGGTTCAGAGACAAACGAATGCTTGTCTGATCCGTGTGCAAATGGCGCGACTTGCGAGGACGAGGTCAACGGCTACACCTGTACTTGTGCTGCTGGATATGAAGGAGATCATTGTGAAACGGGTGAGTTTTTCCATTACAGCTTCTGCCAGGCCGGGCAGGGAACACTTGTTGTCTTCGTCAGAAAGACTATGGAAGAGGGCCTGCATGCCGTTTTCCGTTAAGCGTTACGTGCTGTGAGCCGGCCCGCTCTAATTCAACGTTAAGCGTTATCGGTATGTTTATCGTTTAGCGTATAAAATTTGTTTCTGTTAATTTTACCAAAATTAAAGAGGTTCAAGAAACCAAACTCAGTCGAAGAGATATAATTTCATCCCATATACAGTTCCGAATTATTTCCCGGCAGAGACGGTCACTAGACTTCAGGATGTGCAGCTTCGAATTCGAATACAAAAGATTTCCAAATAATTATTGAATTGGGCAAAGTGTTGGGCATAGTTTTAGGTACAGGAATGGAACAGTTGCCCTCCTCATGCCTCAAATTCGTATTTTTCAGACTCGGAGTGCCATTTTCCATTTACGTACGAAGGAGTAACCTACAATTCCTGTACCGACGTCGACCATGACCGTCCCTGGTGTTCTTTAACCGCGGAATACCAGGGCGAATGGAAAAACTGTGACGGAGGTAAGTTCATGACCACGATGAAATGGTTTCGTCCCCTTTTACAATTTGCCTTTCTGGTTCTGTGTGGGACGCGGTCAGAACAACCTGAGCATGGTTCTTCTCCATGTAACTTCTTTTCATCCGCACATGCGAACACGAAAAATCGTCTACCCACAATACTCCGCCAGGAGGCATACAATAAATCGAAAATAAATCTGGTAAGAACGTATTGGACTCCGCACCCTTCAAATCGGTAAATGCTGTTTATCCATGACCTCTAATCGCCCAGAAAACATTGCAACGCTCATTATTTAAGTCTAAGAAAGGAAAATGTTGCCTGATTTGCAGAGAAATTTTGTAGAGGGTGTAGAAGTTTCACGTGCATGTACTTGGGTGGGAGAGGGGGCGTGCGTCCATTTGCGGGACATTTTCGATCGTAAGATTTACGCTCAAAAGATACTGACCATGAATTCAGATACATTGAAAGATATTGATAAGGAACAGTATCATGTAATTTTTAGTAAAACCAGTGTGCACTGTGCTGGAGTAGATTGTTGCGAGCGTCTCCAAAAAAAATTATGCAGGGCATTTTCGATCGTAAAATATTGTAAGAGTCTCTTAGTAGCTCGATTGGACCTTACAAAGAATGATCACACTGGCCGCAGACGTGGATGTAACGGGTTATATTCAGGACTCAAATAAGAGTGTATGTACTGAGATTTCCATGTGCTCGACCTCAGACCCCCAGCTGCGGATCATACCATTCGAAGCCGGTTGCGTACTACTTTTGCCATTTACACTATCATACAAGTTGAAAAGATAGCGATCTTGGATTCGAATATATTAAAACATACATTTCTAGTTCTAAGGAATAGTAGAAAACAACGGGTTGTAGTTAACAATGAGCGAAGCAGTTGGCAAGACGTCACACCTGAACTTTTGTTGTAGATTTTTGCTTTTTGTTACTAGTAAGATGTTTTGTGAACAAGACAATCTTTTCTTTCTGTTTCAGTGACGCCTTAGACAGTCCTCTGCTACATATACCAGTGACACAATAAAAAACAGAATCTTAGAGTTAGCAAAAGTCTATACTCAATAAAATTTTACAAAGTACACATTTATAAATTCTACTGAAATCTAGGCTCTACATTTTACATCCAGCCAAGGAGGTTTAAAAGAGAGTCGTTGATCCAACCAAATTAGACCCTGAGACCGACCAAACAGACTCTACCATTGATCACTGTGGATTTTACACACCCCAAACTCAACCGTGCCACTGAGCACTGCGCATTTTGCACACACCAGACCAATCGTGCCATTGAGCACTGTGCATTTTGCACATACCAGACCAATCGTGCCATTGAGCACTATGTGTTTTGCACACACCAGACCAATCGTGCCATTGAGCACTGTGCATTTTGCACATACCAGACCAATCGTGCCATTGAGCACTATGTGTTTTGCACACACCAGACCAATCGTGCCATTGAGCACTGTGCATTTTACACATACCAGACCAATCGTGCCATTGAGCACTGTGCATTTTGCACACACCAGACCAATCGTGCCATTGAGCACTATGTGTTTTGCACACACCAGACCAATCGTGCCATTGAGCACTGTGCATTTTGCACATACCAGACCAATCGTGCCACTGAGCACAGTGTGCATTTTGCACATAAAGTCAAGCAAAGAACACGTATATTGTGAACAATGTGTGAATCTATTTCATCATATCAGGAAAATACCAACAAGGTGACATCATTTTCAATGGAGATCCAACTGAAAACATGCACAATTCAAACAGCAATTTAGTTTTATTCTTGCAACAACTTTACCGGAACACAATATGCAACTTTCAGGTAGTTCTTCTAAATATGCCTCGGCCGGCTTTTTCAAAAAGTTTCTTGTTTATGTTAATTTTACCAATGCAAAATTAAAGAGGTTCAAAAAACCAAACTCAGTTGGTCTTGTAGTTGAAGAGATACCATTTCATCCCATATACAGTTCCGAATTATTCCCCGGCAGAGACGGTCACTAGACTTCAGGATGTGCAGATTCGAATACAAAAGATTTCCAAATAATTATTGACTTGGGCAAAGTGTTGGGCATAGTTTTAGGTACAGGAACGGAACAGTTGCCCTCCTCGTGCCTTTGACTCAAATTCTTATTTTTCAGACTCGGAGTGCCATTTTCCATTTACGTACGGAGGAGTAACCTACACTTCCTGTACCGACGTCGACCATGACCGTCCCTGGTGTTCTTTAACCGCGGAATACCAGGGCGAATGGAAAAACTGTCACGGAGGTAAGTTCATGACCACGATGAAATGGTTTCGTCCCCTTCTACAATTTGCCTTTCTGGTTCTGTGTGGGACGCGGTCAGAACAACCTGAGCATGGTTCTTCTCTCCATGTAACTTCTTTTCATCCGCACTTAATGTACGTGTTTTGTCCTACATGTACCCATGTATACACAATCAAATCTTTAATGTGTGTTAATCATAATAAGTTTTTTTTGCCGTTTGAATATTTTCTGTTTACTCTCAGACTAACAAAGACCTATTAATCCGAATGGCAGTACACGGTATAAAGAGACGAAAGGGTTTGAGTGTTTGTACAGGCCATGTATTCCGTCGATATTATGCATGGATGTACAGTTTACTCCTTCACGGAGTAATGATTACTTCTGTAATGACTAGATCTGTGTCCTACGGACTCTTGTTGAAGGTTTGGTAACCAGGCTACTCAACCGTGCCACTGAGCACTGTGCATTTTGCACACACCAGACCAATCGTGTCATTGAGTACTGTGCATTTTGCACATACCAGACCAATCGTGCCATTGAGCACTGTGCATTTTGCACACACCAGACTAATCGTGCCATTGAGCACTGTGCATTTTGCACACACCAGACCAATCGTGCCACTGCGCACAGTGTGCATTTTGCACATAAAGTCAAGCAAAGAACACGTATATTGTGAACAATGTGTGAATCTATTTTATCAGGAAAATGCCACCAAGGTGACATCATTTTCAATGGAGATCCAACTTAAAGCATGCACAATTCAAACAGCAATTTAGTTTTATTCTTGCAACAATTTTACCGGAACACAATATGCAACTTTCAGGTAGTTCTTCTAAATACGCCCCGACCGGCTTTTTCAAAATAGCTTTCTTGTTTCTGTTAAGTTTACCAAAATTAAAGAGGTTCAAGAAACCAAACTCAGTTGGTCTTGTAGTTGAAGAGATA
Source organism: Branchiostoma belcheri (assembly GCF_001625305.1). Classification (NCBI taxonomy): domain Eukaryota; kingdom Metazoa; phylum Chordata; class Leptocardii; order Amphioxiformes; family Branchiostomatidae; genus Branchiostoma; species Branchiostoma belcheri. The sequence continues at coordinate 744,129 of NW_017804254.1, read as the reverse complement.
CCATTTCATCCCATATACTGTTCCGAATTATTCCCCGGCAGAGACGGTCACTAGACTTCAGGATGTGCAGCTTCGAATACAAAAGATTTCCAAATAATTATTGAATTGGGCAAAGTGTTGGGCATAGTTTTAGGTACAGGAACGGAACAGTTGCCCTCCTCATGCCTTTGACTCAAATTCTTATTTTTCAGAGTGCCATTTTCCATTTACGTACGGAGGAGTAACCTACACTTCCTGTACCGACGTAGACCGTGACCGTCCCTGGTGTTCTTTAACCGCGGAATACCAGGGCGAATGGAAAAACTGTGACGCAGGTAAGTTCATGACCACGATGAAATGGTTTCGTCCCCTTCTACAATTTGCCTTTCTGGTTCTGTGTGGGACGCGGTCAGAACAACCTGAGCATGGTTCTCCTTTCCATGTAACTTCTTTTCATCCGCACTTAACGTACCTGTTTTGTCCTACATGTACCCATGTATACACAATCAAATCTTTAATGTGTGTTAAGTTTTTTTTTTGCCGTTTGAATATTTTCTGTTTACTCTCAGACTAACAAAGACCTGTTAATCCGAATGGTAGTGCACGGTATAAAGAGACGAAAGGGTTTGAGTGTTTGTACAGGCCATGTATTCCGTCGATATTATGCATGGGTGTACAGTTTACTCCTTCACGGAGTAATGATTACTTCACGGAGATATGTGTCCTATATATAGCTACGGACTCTTGTTGAAGATTTACAAAATGTCCCGAGGGAGCCTACCTCTGGGCCCCCTACGTCGCGAGGGCCTTTAACGCCCCACCTTCAAACAGTGGATGCACTCGGGGACCAAACCAGGAGGGGCGGGGCGCTGGTGTAATGAGTGCTTCATACTAGGCCATACTAATAAAACAACACATTCAGGTACCCGAATCTGCCATGTGACAACGAACATGCACATCAATTTAGCGTTAAGCGTTACCAACCCTCCTGAATTTACCGACCTCGCTGAACTTACCGTTAACCGTTGTCAGGATCCCACCATGTAGACCCATATCGAATTGTCTCGCCGCATTGTGGGCGACTGTGGATTTAGCGATATAAATCTAGTAGGCATGATTCGACGTCCATGATTTTTTGGCAGGCAGATTACCGTTGTTAAAGCAAAAGTCAAGAACAACTTTCGGCTTCGTGGGGGGTCCGTACGTTACGTTAGTGTACCTTTTGTGTTTGTGGCTTGTGAGCAAAATAACTCGAGTATATGTACATACATGTTTATAATTTTTGGTAGGCAGATAACTATTGTCGAGACCAAGGTTAAGTTCGTTAATGGGCTTCGTGGGGGGTTCCGTTGTCATTGTAGCGGACCTTTTGTGTTTAGAAATAACGAACTTACCCCACCAACCTCTGCTTGGAGACAGCCGATAGCTGGATGTAGCTGGGGAACCCCACAATGGGATGGGATCAAATGACCTTACATTGAGGGATTGTACTATAACTTCAGCAGGGGGAGGATAGGTTGGAGATGTGTCAGGTTATTTTCTACGGCCACACCAAGTAATTGCTATGGATGACGTCCACCGGAGACGTTAAATTTAATGTGAAAGCGCGATAAGAACAAGAAGGGCCGAAAAACGAGATGCCTAGATTTGGAATATACTGACTGTAAAAATACAAATGTTAGGACACAAATTGAATAAAAGAACGCAGAATAAAAGAACGCAGTGTGACAAGAAACAAGTGTACTATTCGTGACAAAGATAAATTAACAAAACAGCAGTAGTCGCCCTGTTCTGATTCTTTCCTTTATCACATCTTCTCTTATTATATTTTGCGACAATGTCGTGACACTTTCATCATAATACAGTAAGAAGAATTTCTTGTAAGTTTTTTTTCAGTCCAAAATCAAATAACTCAGGGGGGGGGGGGCTAACACGGGTGACCGCGTCTGTAAAATCTGTGGCGAACCCTTTCAGGGTGTTCTGTAGCATAAAAAATAGTACAGAGGTTCTTTTGTACTTAAGACCAAACTGATTATTAAAAATTAAGTAGTTAAAGGAGTAAATAATTTATTATACATTGTTCATTTCTCTAGAACAATGTACCTCTGACGAAGACATGAGATCTCCGGCCTCTAGTTCAGATATTTGTATGTATAAATCAATTATTTTTTGGTCTTCTCCAGAGGCGACAAACCCGACCCAGGCAACGACAACCGGTAAGTTAAGGATTCATCTTGCCATGTCCCTAAACACAGAGCAATGGGTGATTTGTTTTAAGTGCTTTTGAACACAAAGGCCATAAAGGCGTTATTTACTGTAGAACTCATGGGACATAAGCTGCTAAATTTAGGATAAAGAGTTTAACGTATGAAGGTACAGTCGGGCACCTATTGTCACTTCTGGACCCGCTTACCTTGCAGTTACAATATAAAGCCAATTCAAATCTTTATTAACAGAACAACATTGCAGATAATGTGTCTTTTTCAAAAGTAACCACAGTGGATAACACTAAACCGAACCATTATTGATGAATTGTAAGAACCTGAATGGACAGGGATTTTAAGAATACAGCTGTATATATATGTATATATATTTTATCATTTTTTTGTAATCTACGGAGGAGAAAATCAGTTACTAAATGGTTTGAATAAATCAATAGCATTTTTTTCCTCCAGAGTCGACAACCACAGCCCTGATAACCACAAGCGGTAGGTGAAAAAAAGCTACCTTCTGGACCTATCCCAAAACACTGAGAAATTGACCCAGGCGATTCTACAGTATGACACGTGCATCAAATATATAGTGCATGCTACATTGTCCATTATACAATCACCAGAGATCGTAACTTTTTGGCAATCTTGCAGATTTACTCGGTCATCTTGTCAACCTTAATAATATGTCAGATAATGCTAAACTGCATTTTATTCTTAGAGGCTCCACATTGTTACCCTCTATGTACAACTTTAAAACGATGCAACTCACTCAGATTTACATTGGAGATACCAAGCGCTTCTAGATCTGCTTGACTGTTTCTAACAGTCAATTAGATATAGACATCTAAATACTACGTACGTGTTAATGGGCCTAAATTCTCCACCTAGTTCTGATTGGCAGTTTTTCCGCCAATGAGATATAGGAGGTTACCACGTAATCTTATCTTTCAAATAGCTTTGTTAGCATTTAATTTCACATTTTAATGTCTTGGGGTGGTGGGACTACGGCGCACAGATATGTCAACTTTGTATACTTAAATGTTAACATATTCAACTTGAAATGTGCTCCTGCATGTATATTATTAATCTACTCCTATCGTGTAATTTGGATCTGATTGGGTTTATACGTCGTTCCAATGGGATTTGTTGCTGATAGATTACCCTTTGCAAAATTTCAAATACAAATGATGGCATTCACTTAAAATTCATGCAATGCTAGGCCAATGACTATGTACATTTGTCCATGCAACTACAACTCAACAACCTAACACAGCATCATCGACTGAAGCACCTACAACTCAACAACCAAGCACGACAGCCACTGCTGCAGCAGCTACAACTCAAGGGCCAAACACCCCCACAGGTAAGATCAAATCAGCTAGCTTGTCTGAGGTATCACATGCATATGAGCTACATAAATGTATTGCTTTCCCGTGGGACCAAAGCTGAAGTGCTAACTATCATTTCTGTCTTAATCATTTGTTGAAAAATAAAACATGATCTAAATGATGCCCGAGGTGAAGCTTTTTACAATGCCATTTAGACACTTCACAGAGATATTAGTTAAAGCAAAATTCATTCTATGCAATATGATATACACATGTCTGTCTCTCTGTCAATCAGTCTCAAAAGACTATGACTTAACTGCGCAAAATATAGTCACATAGGGCACATTGTATAAGGATACTGATAAGGACGTACAAGATACAATGAGATGCTTGCAGCTTGCTTTCTCTATGTGTGGGAAGCAGGATGTGCACATGCTTGGACCATAATCTAACACAAAATATACAAAATGTAATACCATAGACCGGTTACAACTGTTAAGTAATATTATCATGTATTGATATCTTTCTGTTTCCATTGAACAGCACGATGTACACAATTCCAATGCTTGTTTAGCGGAGAGTGCATATCCTGGGTGAAGACTTGTAACGGAGTTCCAGACTGCAGTGATGGTCTAGACGAGTTCCCAGATGTTTGCATGAATAATGATCCTCCCGGTGAGCTAGTGTTGTACGATTGTTTGCTTTTCTTCATTCTTTCATGAAGATGCTATCCTGTTACTTTGGTGAAGGTCAGACATCCAGGTAATAAGATAAGCCAAAAACAGGTCATCAAGCAACTGGATATTATTTTTGAAACCACTACCTTTCGTTAGTGACACTAGAGAACTTGTGCAGAAAGGAAGGTTTACAAGCAAGAACTATTGATCGATATGCAAATAAGGGAAGACAAATCTTGGTCTTGGTCTTGGAGGTCTTGGAGGTTAAGGTAGCCAACATCAACTTGCTGATGATTCTGCTACCACTACCAGGTGCATAAATGTGAAAATTATGTGAATTTCGTGGAAAATTTCAAGGAAATGTGAAAAAATGTGATGTAATGTGAATTTTTTTGAGGTTCAACAGCATCACATTTTATCACATAAGTTCACAGAAAATCATATAATATAACATTTCTGAAGCGCGACACCTTTATGTGAAAAAATGTTATTATTTTGCGTCACATTTTTTTCACATTTGCAGTGAACGGTCCAGAAAAATCACATTTTCAAATGTGAAAAGATGTTATCTAAATGTGATGTTGGATCTCCTCCCATTATGTGAAATTATGTGACTGCCTGTATGTTCTTTTTCCGCCGATGTCTATGTGATTTTTATGTGAAACGTACTCTCAGTGAAAATGTGAAACAATGTTAACCTGAGTCACATTTTTAAAAATGTGTCTTTATGTGAAAGTTATGTGAAATGGGTTTGACTACAAAATGTGAAAAGATGTGAAGACATCTGGCAGTCCGCGAAATGTGAAATTTATGTGATGTTCATGAAAACGCAAAATGTGAAAAAATGTGACATCAAATCACATTTTTGACAGGTGAAACAAATGTGAAATTAATGTGATTCGTGATTACACAAGACCGAGAATCATGTGAGTTGACAGAATATGTAAAAGGTAAGTGTACTTGTAGGTCTTCTCCATTGAATGGGCTAATCATTTGTGGGGCAAGCGCGCGAATGTGTATTGTAAACAATACAGGCCTATTACCTTATTGTATGATGTGATTGTTATCTATCATTCAGTACTAATCAACGAACAAAAGGTGTGAGCCCCCCCCCCCACTCCCTCTCGCGTGCCACTCTTATGTTGCTAATTATCCATTTTACAAGTGAAAGCGCCGAATATCGCGACACATTGATAGTTTGGACAAGGCCAGTCAAGGCGTTTGAAACACTATTTAAGTAAAGAATCACATGTTTGAATCCCTTTGGTCCAGTTTGTAAAGGCAGTCTGTACAAAATATCGTGTAAGCATCATGAAATACATCAAGTTAATGCTTTAAACTTATACAGTATCTTGAAGAACCGAATTAATGAGTCCCCAAGTCACTCGTTAGGACAAGTTTACAAACAAATAAACTCGCAAACTCGTGCCAGATATTTCCGTCCCCGACCCGTTATTAAGGGAATCCCTGGTATGCACCGAAAAAAGTACAAGATTAAAACTAGAATGGGGAGTTCAGCCTCCTTAATTTTTATTCACTAATAACAAGCAAGCAGCACAAATCTGATGTCAAATAAGCAAGGACGTGTTCCATTTATTACGCCATAACAACAGAAGCGGGCATACCCCGTGTTGTCCTAACATGGACATGCTAAATAAATAGATTGTCGCGTAAAAATAGTCCACAGTTACCCGGGTATTATGGTCTTTCTCGGTTTGAAAAATGGTTTATCTGTCTCGAGTTAAACATATTCTATGACTTCTAAATGTTCAGGAACTCAGTACATACAGCACCGTGTATATAGACACGGACCGTAGTGAACTTCGGGTAGGTTGTTGACTGAGAAATTATGGTTTCCAGGCTGATAACGAAAGAATCGTTTAATCTAAAGGAAAACTAAAATAGTCGACAGTTACCCTGTATTATGGTCTTTCTCCGTTTGAAAAATAAATGTTTTATCTGTCTCGAGTTGAACATATTCTATGACTTCTAAATGTTCAGGAACTCAGTACATACAGCGCCGTGTATATAGACACGGACCGTAGTAAACTTCGGGTAGGTTGTTGACTGAGAAGTTATGGGTTCCAGGCTGATAACGAAAGAATCGTTTAATCTAAAGGAAAACTAAAATAGTCCACAGTTACCCAGTATTATGGTCTCTCTCCGTTTGAAAAATGTTTTATCTGTCTCGAGTTGAACATATTCTATGACTTCTAAATGTTCAGGAAGTCAGTACATACAGCGCCGTACATACGCCCCGTGCATATAGACACAGACCGTAGTAAGCTTCGGGTAGGTTGTTGACTGAGAAGTTATGGGTTCCAGGCTGATAACGAAAGAATCGTTTAATCTAAAGGAAAACTAAAATAGTCCACAGTTACCCAGTATTATGGTCTCTCTCCGTTTGAAAAATGTTTTATCTGTCTCGAGTTGAACATATTCTATGACTTCTAAATGTTCAGGAAGTCAGTACATACAGCGCCGTGTATATAGACACGGACCGTAGTAAACTTCGGGTAGGTTGTTGACTGAGAAGTTATGGGTTCCAGGCTGATAACGAAAGAATCGTTTAATGTAAAGGAAAATTAAAATAGTCCGCAGTTACCCAGTATTATGGTGTATATCGGTTTGAAAATGGTTTTATCCGCCTCGAGTTAAACATTCTATGAGTTCTAAATGTACAGGAACTCAGTACATACAGCGCCTTGTATATAGACACGGACCGTAGTGAACTTCGGGTATGTGAAAATATGTGAAAAATGTACAGTTGGTAGCAGAAAATCATTTTTGTAACATTCAAGGACATACAGGATTCTAAGAGGATAGAAATAGGCTACAGGCGTACTATAGTGTTTGAAAATAAAGTCCAAATACAATACCGCCCTTCACTTGACAGAACGTTTCCTAGCACACGCACTCAAAACGTCTGCAATGTAACAGCCCTCTTTTCACAATGAATCGAATGGGCTTAGACACAAGCCATGTTAGCTTTGACGCGAGAGACGCATAAAAGCTGGAAATCCCTGTCGGGCGCTCTAATTGGTTTGCGTTCTGGGCGCAGGTTATCGTCAAAACCCCTTGTTTAATTGTTCTTAGTTAAAACTCTTTGGTTACGCTTTTCCGCACTTATTTATGCTATCTTCACCATAGTTCCCTGACCAAGAACAAATGTCAGAAGCCATCGCTTATTATGCAAATCGGGTGTAATTGGCACCTCAACGTGAAGTTGGAACCTCACCCCTGAGGCGAAGACCCTAAAGCGGAGGCGCGAGAAGCCCCACAAGTTTGTCTCACCCCGATGTGTTTGCATTTTAACACCTATTTGAGGAGGAATCTCGGAAACCTAGAAACGGTCGTAAATAAGTTTGTTACCTGTTACAAAAATTTTCACATAAAATCACATAATCATCTAGGAATAGGCAAATGTGAAATTATGTGAAGCATTTTCACATAAAATAACATTCTGACCTCTTATGTGAAAAAATGTGATTTGAACTTCACATAATTTCACATTTGACTGCTTTCAGTTTGCGGGGTAAAACCGCTTCACATTTCTTCACATCTTCTCACATTTTGAATTCACATTTTTTTTGGCCATGTTTTCGGGTTGTGTGATTTCACATAATCGATTCACATTTTTCAAACAGTTACATTGTTTCACATAAAATAACATTTGACGATTCACATTTTGAAAAAAAATCACATTTTGGGTTTCACATATTTCTAATGGGATTCACATTACATCACATTTTTTCACATTTCATTAAAATTTTGCACGAAATTCACATAATTTTCACATTCATGCACCTGGTAGTGTACACTGTAGTATTTGGGTTGTAGAATTTGGACCATCGCACACCGGGGCATGCCCCTACTCTTTTTCGAAAGGTGTGGGACGTCCCTAACCGAAGCTAGGTACTCATTTACACCTGAGTGAAGTGAGGAAATTCGTGTAAAGTGCCTTTCCCAAGGGCACAAGATCGGTGACATGGGTGGGGATCGAACCCTGGACCTCTCGGTCCCGAGCCGAACGCGCTACCGCTGCGCCACACGACCCCACATTTGGAATGTTTGGAAGTCCAAAAGGAAACGAAGTTAAACAATTTGTTAAGAGCCCCTGTTGTTTCAGAACAGGAGCTTTTAAAAGTGTTATCCGTCCACGAGGCTGGGAGCGCCAAGTTCTGTAATGTCACTGACGAAAGGTAGTGGATTCTGCCTGAAACGTCTGACCGTTTCCAAAATCATATTCAGTTGCTTGAGCTTGATGTCTTTGGTATATGTCATCCTGCTGCATTCTTTAAAAAGAAATTCCCTCTATATTTACAAAAAAAGAAATTATAAGTTCTTGCTTTAGAATTTTAGATGAAACAGAAAAATTCATATTCCTTATGAAGCTTGAGAAAAACCTTATCAAGATCCATATATTCGTACATCTGCAAATGCATCAAGGAGCGATACGTTGAACCTGTAAATAGTAGTTCACATTATTATGCATAGTTTATGTGAGATATGACCACTACTTAGCTTATAAGAGCAGTATTAAACGTACAAACGTCTTTCCTTCTATTCATAAACACATCGTATATTCTCTACAGTATTCCAAAGCCAATAGATTACAGTTGAGTGACATTTTTGTCCTGCGAGGCCCAATGATAATCTTCTTCTTCTTCGTTACTGCTTATCCCGCCGGTGGCGGATTATTAGCAGTCTGCGCTGAGTGGATGTGCAAGTGGGTGCAGACAAAGGGTAGGGGGGAATAGACAAGACAAGTGCATTTAGTGCAGCTAATGGCTAAAGGATATACATATCATCATCTACTATCTTGTGCAAGTGACCATCTTTGAAGATACTTTTAGATATACGGTTTGCTTTATTTTTGTGCAGGTGTATGCCGACCCATCATTTCTATAGCACAGGCTATTTGTAACCATCTCCTGCCGTATGAGAACACGTCGTTACCGAACTACCTAAACCATACCTCAGAATCATCAACTGTCCAAGCTGCATTTGCCCTGAACCAAGTATCGGGATGTCATCCGTCATTTACCTTCCTCATGTGCACAGCAGTGTTTCCAAAGTGCGAGGATGACCAGCTGGTACGTAATATACGAATAAAACCCTCAATATCTATAGACACTGATAGCGTACCTGTAAAATACATCATACATCTTGATTTGTAGTAGCTATAGGCTTCCACATGACTTTGTCTTAGCCTTTTGCACATCATTAAAATCAGAGCCTTCGCTACTTAATCTTGAGATTAAGTCTCCTAATTAATTTCTTATCTTAATTATCTTAATTATTCAGGTCCCACCATGCCAAGAATTGTGTGAAGAAGTTCGAGCCAGCTGTGAAGCTTCACTGCAAGCTATCGGCGAAGAATGGCCACGGAGCTGTGCAGATCTGCCGAGCAGGGGTGACGGGGAATGTCTTGAGCCAGCTGCCGGTAAAAGTCATCTGTTGCCTTGACGCCGTGAGAAAATATGTGACGAGATATAGATGCGTACTTTGTGTGACCATTTGATATTGTGTGTTACTTCGTCTACTTAGAGAGCATTCCTTTGAAAATGCTGATCGTTATACCGACTTAAGTTCAAATTGTTCGTAAATCATTGAATGTGTAACTGTAAGGGTTATCATTGAATTGCTTACTTGAATGAAAACTGTTGGTTCTGTCCTGGGCCCTCTGCCAGGCTATTGTTAGGTCTTAGTTCTGCACTCAGTTTGTCTTCTCATCCGCGATTGGGTATGCCTCTAGGTCTGATCCAGCTAGATGGCGCACGTTCGTTTACTATTACATATCTACAACTATCTCCTCTCCCCCCTCTCTCTCCATCTCTCTCGTGGTTTTCGCGGTTAATCATTACTAAATTACTCTGTTTTGTCTGTCATGTTCCTTTCCTACAGGCGGATGCGAGCCCTTTCCACAGGGACTTCAAAACATTTGCGAACCCCTCACCGGGTACAACACAACATCATTCCCCAACTCCTTTGGTCATCTGTCTTCGCAGCAGATGATAAGCTCCCAAGAATACTTCCTCTTCGGATCGGTCCTAAACAACATCTCAACAAGCTGCTACCCAGACATCTATTCAGCCTTTTGTATGATGTTTTTGCCAAAGTGTGAGAATGGCACGCAGGTAGGAGAATAAATTTGACTGTTACATCTAGAGATATTGAATCTTTATTGTGTAGTCAACCTTTTTCTTGTATCCATTACGTTGCAGTGCCCAAGTTATACAACTCTAGCATCATAAATTGATGTCAGTGGTGAGTGGCATTTCTCAAAATCACGGTAATTGTGATGTCGTTTGATTCATGTGTTACTTCTTCTCGACTGCAGATACAGTTGTGCAGGAGTTCCTGTGAGGAAATAAACGCAAGATGCTTACCGGATGGACTGAGTTTACCATTTTCATGCAACGTATTTCCTGACCAGATGGAGGATCCAACGTGCTTTCTGATCAGACAGTCAGCAGGTACGTAGAACCGCGCCTTCTTGAGGAATCGGATAATACTGCAGCTGGATGTTCAGTTTCAAACATAGAGGCTGTTGTATCTACTTTGCAAGATTCAGTTATCTATATTGTCTTTATATTTTTTTCTTTAGAATGCGAGCCCATCCAGTACAGTGGTTGTATGGGTCTGCCGTACTCCCAGACATCCTTCCCGAACATCTTCGGGTGGCCGAATCAAGGATTTGCTCTCCAAACCGCCCCGTTCGTGTTCCCGGCTTACGATCCAATCAGCGACTGTCATCCGGACTTGAATTTCTTCTTGTGTTCGATTTTATTTCCGCAGTGTACAACTGAAGGACAAAGGTGAGTAACTTGGGACGTTCATAGTAGTACGATGCTAAACTTTATTCCAATACAAAGGATACAGAAGGGTAAAATTTGTACTACAGTGGTGGTTGAAAATTTGATCCTTCTGTTCCCCTTGTGTTGCAATAAAGTTTTGCGTCGTGCTATCTACAATTATGGAAGAATGTAAATAGAGTTGAGTCATCGAATTCAATTTTTAGGTAGATTACATGATGTTGTGATTTTAAGGTAGATGGCATTAAATGTACAAATGCTTTCTCGTTTCTAGGTCTTGTATATCTCTTATGCATATGCCCTAATCTACGTACAATGTATTATTAAATTAGTCTTATAAAATTGTTTGTACGAATAATAAACGTTATCTCAATTATTTCACACTACAGACATCCATGCAAATCGTTTTGTTACGAGATGAATGCTACATGTGGTGAACGAGCTCTAGCCCTCGGTCTTCCATGGGAGGATTGGATCTGTGCAACTTTTTCTGAGAACAGTTGTGCTGTTCCAAATGGTGGGTTGAATGGCATGCCGTTTCACGTTATATTGGAAATTTTGTTTACATATTCAACTTGAAATGGACTACTGCGCATTATTAATTTACATAATTTCTTTGTATGGTGTCTTATACCACATTCAATATGCCAAATCTTGTTGAAAATGAAAACATTTCCGCAATACTTCTAGTATTTTAGGTTATGTTCGATAAAATTAGTAACAGCGCCTTCATGATAAGAAAACGTATTAACTAGTCGCAAAATATGTGACAAAAACATGTAATTGACACGTTGGTAGCTTTCCGGTCAAGGCTTATGTGAAAATCTGCTGTAAAAAGTATTTAATTTTTTTTATTTTAAATTTAAAATTGTTTTAATTTCACCGTACTTATGGGAATAGACTAGTCACTGCCGCACGACAATTTACTTTGAATATATAGACCTTTATTAAAAGGATATTTGGAGACGGAAATGATGTCATATATCCACAGGTGCCCAAAACTACATCTTAACTCAGGCTAGTACGTTGTTTCGATACGGAAATTGCAGAACCACACGTACCTAATACGCAACATGTCCTGAACAAAAGAAGATTTAAAAAACAGTTCCGATTCAGTACCAGGGTCAGCGGCCTGGGGGTGCACGTGCACAGTTGACATTGACTTTTGCTTCCCAAGACCTACCCACGTACCAAATATCATCGCAATCGATAAAGTCCACATGTACATATGTATGCGAAAACACAAACACACAAAGGCAGACACACACACACACACACACACACACACACACACACACACACACACACACACACACATACTTACACACAGGCAGACAGACAGATACAAACCAAATAATACCTTCATGGAGGTAATAGATTAGCAGATCTAATATTTTCTAATATTAATCAATAACTGTTTTACTCAATACATGTATTCTACAGAGGATTCAACCACACCTCCAACGCCGATGGATGGTTCTACCGGCTATACAGATACAGACGGAATAACCGGTAACAAATCTAATCTCCGGTCAAGTCAGGTGCCATTCCCAACACAGAAAAATTAAATCATTTGAAATTACAGGTTAGCTGCTATTGTTGGAACGGCATCCGCGGAACGAACAGCCGTAAGGTACCTTGTTGGTGACAAAAGATATACGCATGCAACAAGTACATCTATATGCAGTCGTTTGCTACTATTGAGCCCACCATGCAATTGACCTACATTTTAGACTGCTGATAGATCAACTACTATTGAGAGATGTAAGCTGAATTAATCAATAACTTTTTATTCATCTATTTATTTTTGGTTTCCACAGGGTCAGGATCAGGGGAGGCAGCCACAACCCAGACAACGATAACAGGTAACAAAATGTGCTTGAATGGTTATGGCGTTTTAAACACACAGATATATATGTAACACAGCTGCTATATATGTGTTTGATTTTCATCAATTTTTGCGTAGGTTTTACGGAGGAGAATACCACTTGTATTGGTTATGTAGTTTGTACTCCCCACCATACCGTACATACACATACGATGAACGAAGCCTCCCCTGCGTCATAATCTAGTCATGTTTCCAAGACAACATCACTAAAAAGGCGACCCCCAGAAAAACACCATGATGAACCAGCCAACGGTTGAGCCTACATTGTACAGTGCAACGCAGCAACACATAATACTTTTTTTTTCAAATCGATAGTCCCTAGCTGGTTATCTTTGGGTAAGATTGTAACCGAGTATCTATGATTAGCATAGTAACGCCACTGTTTGTAACGCCACTGTTTGTTACCATTTTTATGAAGCACGCTGTATCCAAATTATCTTCTTCTTTTTTTTTGTCCTAGAATGCCCTCCAACAACCCCTCTGCCTACGGGTAAGCTACGTTCTGTTCATCATACACTTTTATTCGACGAGAACTTTGTTTAAACATTGTGCACTAACACAACTAACACAGGTTTTATCTTTATATCAAAGTATCAAATGTTATCGGTAGACAGAATATAGAGTACATTAATTACCAGGCCTAGGGTGCATGTGTTCTGCTTGTAGCATGTCACAGTTTGTGCCAGTAAAATGCCACAGTCTGGTTGTGGTAAATGGTTGCACCATAATATTGTGATCAAGGCAGGCCCTCAACAATACGGCATGTACATGAAATGGAACTCTGAAGTGGATGAGATCTGCACTGAGTGGTTTTGTAAAGATTGTTCACAAAGACATTATGTTTCACCTGCATGCAGTTACTTAATCTTGTTTTCAGTCTTTGATTACGGAGCCGCAGTCACTGCGTACGACAATCTCGAGGCCACACTGGGCCCTGACATCGCTGCGGAGCTTGGGATGTCTTCCTTCCGCCAAGACCTGGACCTGTACGCAGAGTTTGACGGCACCCCACTCGCCAACCTCCCCAACATCTCCGGCATCATCATCCAACCTGAGCGCTGGTCTGTACCGTACGACAGCGGTGAAGGCGTCACCACAGGACTGTTCCTGCCAGAAACCAGGAACTTCGACCCAAATGTTGGGCTACCAGGTGTGTTTGCCAGTACCAGTAGTCATAATACACTTTCAAATTGTTTAAGCTATATGGGTTAGCATGGCGGTGATTGTCAATTGTTGATCAAGGGAAATTTTCCAATAGTTCACGGAATGACCACCTGTAGCATGCGTAAACAGCTACAACTAATCACAAACATGACACTTTTGTATATTCTATGATAATTGTTGTATTTGCTCTGGTGTCTGGAGAAATTGTGTGATTACCAATTTACCAATTCTACATTGCTGACCCACAGTTCGATGTTTTTGACCTAGACGTGTTTTTTCAGTGGTTTTTTTTGTCTTTATTTCTTTGTAGCTGAGCTGCCAAGCTCCGCCATCGCAGCCGTCAGGGACAACTACCCACAGTTCTTCAACCGGTACCTGCCACAGCTGGGAAGAAATTATGCCACCATGCGCGACGACGTGGAGTTTGACGAGGAAACGTACGGACCGGACGCCATCTGCCCCTATCCCCCGCGAACCGAGCTGGGAGGCGGGTTTGGCTTACAGCGCATCCCTCCAGCTCTTTGCTTCCCCATTCTTGAGCTTGAAGTCGCGGACGCTGACCCTGCCGCTCGCACTATTGTCATAGTCACCATTGAAGTTATCGGTGATGTTATCTGGATTGAGATTCTTGTGTTTAGGTCCCTTTCGACCGAATAGATAATCGTCTTTCGACCTTCAAGGACAGGCCTAACATTAAGTCCAAAAACCCATAAGCAAAGTACATTAGCAAACAATGAGATATATCGTATCTACAAGCTGAGTTTGAATGGAAAGTCGGTTCCAAAATGTTATTTGAACGCAAAATCAACCAACGTTGTTTATCACCGTGTCAATACAGTTTCTTGAGCTACGACTCATATAAAGCAAGCATTTTCAAACACACTCTAGTATACAGTACATGGTACTGAGCTCATTGGAAAATTGTGGATAATGTTTTGCTGTTATACCAACTAAATTTCAAGGGGATATCTTAAACGTACACTTGTGTGTCTCCTTACTTTGCGCAAATATTACTGCGACTATTGCTGCTGCTGCCAAACGCAAACATTATTCAATAAATGCGTACAAGCAAACTAAGAAACTTGGATTCTCATTTTCCTTTGAAAATCACACGTGAGGAAGGAAAGCAACAATGTCAGTCTTAGCACATCTACATTTGTAATTCTAAACCTTCTAATTTGTACTGCTGAAGTGTATATGGATATTTCACATGGATATGAGATAGTAAAACATAAAGCTGTGATAGTGAAAAACACACACCCTTATGTTCAGATCAGTAAAACAATTAATTGTAACCTGATTCATACTTGAAGAAAGGTCATGTAGACAGTCTTTAGTTTTTCAACACTTGCTTCATCACTGTGATTTAAATCTGATTTAAAACATATTCATTAATCAATGCCAATTCAAATGTACTTCAATCTACTCGTATTGCTTTAATATACTATACTATACTTTACTATATTATACTATATATATACTAAAGTTGGTTAGAGATTGCACAAGCATAAGAAATGTTTAAAGCATAGACCAATGGACATAATTTCACATAAGCTACATGTATACCTTATAAGGTATAATAGTTTACGCTTTAAACATAGTCATGTTATTTATAAACCTTATGTGATTGGAAATATATACATCAGATATACATCAGGATAGTTATTATTCATAATAAGTCTAACACCATAAGGAAGAACATCATTGATATTGTTATTTAGCACTAGAGATATCAATTACTTATGATATTGGTAATGGTATATTTACGATATTTGCTCACGCCACAGCTTGCTTTTGGGAACTTGCTTCTCTCCTTAATAAAAATATAGAAGTAGAATATCGCTTGTCATTCTTTTTTACTGATTGGTACAAGTATTTTAGCTGATCTCAAGATTTTTAGAACATCAACAACTCGTTACTGTCTGTCTTATAGGTCACTCCTCAAACGTGACCAAACGAACTTAAGTTACATGCCCATTCTATCCCGATCATCGACTACTGACAGGCCCTTGTTTATTTTTTAGTTACATACAGCTGAATGTAAAAGCGTCAAATTCACAGGCAAAAGACACATACACATTATATAAAGTGACCCTCGAATTGAGATGGCCTTAACTCCTAATATAATGGTTTAGGCCCGAATAAGAAATAAGATGACCATGTTTGACACTGTAATCAGTTCATTCTTTGTGATAAGTGTTTAACACTCTACATTCTCGAATCTTGGTATTAATTTACATATATAAAAACAAAGAAGGGTACAAAAACGAAGACCCTCGTGAACGGGATGATGGGTACACGCGTAGATCATGCGGGCGGTATATTTAAATCGGGAAGCCTCTCACGCTTTATTATAGCAGTAAACATCACATTATATCAGAATCTGACCTCTTGTGCCTTACTGACATGTACGGTGGATACAAATTACCATGTGGATGACCTTCTTTGTATTATTAAAATGGTTGGTTTTATATAAAAGGTACATCATTTCTTGCCAAAAGAAATCTACGGGCTAGCCCCGTCGGCCCGCCATGTTGGTACTGACGTCATATGACATCCTGGTAACACCGATCAATAATAGTTCGTATCTCTCCTTCGAGACGAACACAGAGACTCATAATTTTCAAAACTTTGCATTTGACTGATTTGTGCAGATACACACAGGTAGTACTTTCGACCTTTCCCCAGGACCACTACAGATGACACTGAATCAGCGAGCAAAGTAGATGGTATACGTACCAGAAACCGCAGGGGTGAGAGATGTTTCCCGGTTAGTTGTGTGCGTGCTCTCACAGTAAGACAACGTTAACTTCCTGTTCCACACTGTACTGTGCCTGGCTTTGATTTATAATTTTGTGGTTGTCGATTAGAGCAGCGAATGATCAAACACATTGAATTTTATACGAGAACAAACAGAACGTGTTTCTGAGTCTACTTTTTAAGTTACTAGTATCCTACCTGGGTTCAGCACACTTACACAGTCGACCGTCGAACTTAACACACCTAGTGACGCTTTTAAAAACTGCAATATCTCATTGATCGAATATCTTTAAATACTTCCCCTACGTGCCGTGTGTTGTTAGGACAAGGGTACCAATAGATCACCACAGGACGGAGGGATATCTCTGTACCGCTATAAAGGTGTTGTCAGTTGTAACGTTATGTTATACATGGGAATAATATTACAGTAGTCCAGTGTAACGATATGTTACACATAGGAATGATATTACCGTAGCCCAGTGTAACGTTATGTTATACATGGGAATGATATTACCGTAGCCCAGTGTAACGTTATGTTATACATTGGAATGATATTACCGTATCCCAGTGTAACGTTATGTTATACATAGGAATGATATTACCGTATCCCAGTGTAACGTTATGTTATACATAGGAATAATATTACCGTAGCCCAGTGTAACGTTATGTTATACATGGGAATGATATTACCGTATCCCAGTGTAACGTTATGTTATACATAGGAATGATATTACAGTAGCCCAGTGTAACGTTATGTTATACATAGGAATGATATTACCGTAGCCCAGTGTAAGGTTATGTTATACATGGGAATGATACTACCGTATCCCAGTGTAACGTTATGTTATACATGGGAATGATACTACCGTAGCCCAGTGTAACGTTATGTTATACATAGGAATGATATTACTGTAGCCCAGTAACGTCATCTGTAAATGTTCACGGTGGTGTATTTTAGAAATTTCGCGGTGACTCTCCTCCGCGTAATTATGACACCGCGAATATGTGTCTTTGTGCTACCGTGTCGTTTCGACTTTTCGCGAAATTAAAACACCGTAAAAACATTCTCCCCACTCCTACTGCGAAAATAAATCTCTGCCGAAATACGTCAAGTTACAGTAAGCATACCTAGAATCGGCGGTCTTTTAGATGTTGTGAAGAGTGGGCGTGGAGCAACATTAAACATTGTACATGTACATTGAACATCTGCAGTGTGAATGTGATCACAGATATCTGTTGGTTGACGGGTTTCTGGCCAAGGTGAACTTAGAAAATTTAGTACACCAAATTAATAGATGGCCGTAGTTTTGCGGCGATACACACATATCGCCCAATATCGATCCAGAGCAATATTGCATTTTGATAACAGCTATCAGACTTTAATATCCACTATATTTGCTGCCTCTCAGAACTCTACCGACAACAATAAAACGATGTTTTGAAGCGGAGTTAATGTAAATATCAAATGATGTCTACAGACAAGCAGAATTCGCTATCCTTAGTGCATCAAAAACAGTGCATCCGTCTGTATGTTTTAAACTAAAACAACTCTGGACTGTAGATTTATCCTTATCAACTAAGAACAATAATCTTTGTATGTACATCAAAAACAGTGCATCCGTCTGTATGTTTCTGACAAAAACAACTCTCTGGACTGTCATAATGAAGCTACATATCATGTCCTGTTACTAGTATCCTCGAGTGACCCTACTTGATAAATTGTCTGAGCGCTCGAGCATCAAATACCTTCAAATACTGTTTCATCCACGGTGTAACTTTATCCATATTCACTAACAACAAAAATATTTGTACGTACATTGAAAACAGTGCATCCGTCTGTATGTTTGAGAAAAAAACAACTTTCTAGATTGTCAGACTGAAGCTACATAAGACATTAATTACATACCTTTAAATACTGCTTTATCCACCGTGTAACATAACAGATATAAGATATACATGACAGATATACGAAATGCCCGTAAGTAATTTCATCAGGTTGGTAAATGATTGAATAGTAAACTTCTTTTATTCACAGACATTTGTTTTACATGAGATACAAGAAATGTATTGACAGTTGTACATTAGAATGTTACTAAGCTCAGAAACACAATCTAGTCCAAAGTCTAGTCTTTTTTGATGCCTTGGGGACGTGGGGTTGGTAGAGCAACACTCAACTTTGTACATTTTAGCATTTGCATCGTGAATATAATCACAGATACCTGTAGGTTGAGATGTTGTCTGGCTATAGTACAGATTAAGAAAACCCAGCCAAATATCGATCTAGAATAATAAATCATTGCAATATCAGCTGTCAGGTGGACACATTAATTTTGATCTTTTGCTGCCTGTTTTAAAATTCTGTCTGAGATTATAAAGCCATATGCATGTTTTGATGAATTCGCCAGAGCGAAGTTGATGCAAATATTAGAGAAATTCCTGAAACAAGAATACTTCAATATTCTTGCAAATATTGAATGATGTCCACAGACGAGCAGACTGTGCGGTACTTCAAAGACAGTACATCCGCCTGTATGTCCGAGACAAAACAAATTTTAGACTGTCAGACTGCAGCTACACATTATGCCCTAGTGTCATCAAATGGCCCCTCTTCATAAATGTCTGAGCACACTACAACAAGGTAACGAATTTTACAACACTAGACACTCATATCACTGCCATCAAAGATTACCACCATTTAGAAGTAGTACGCATAGGATAGGTTAGTTTTGGGAGCCCGGTTCACATGGTTAATATTAGCGTAGGATATATTTGTTAATAAATGAGTACTAGTTATACAAAATTTCATCAATACGGGTTTTACCTGTCAGAGACATGTTAAAACAATTTGAGATATCTTGACCATTATTTTCTCCTCAAGTTATTAAAGAAAAGCAAGATATGCCAAACACACATGCTTGATCTTTATTGATAGTCATACCGCGGTAGGTACGTGGTATAGATTCTGTAGGTGATAAACTTTGAGGAGAAATAATGTGTGCGTGGACATCCACGTGTCGCTAGAGCTGACGTTACCATGTCTGTTCGTCTTCAGGAGGGGGCGTCAGGGGTTGCCATGGATACATCTATTTTTAAACACGGAGCTGAACAAGAGAAAGGATGCTATTGGTTATTGCCACGTATGCAACCCTCTCCCGGCTTTGGATAAAGTCCTGGCGGAAAGTGAGCTAGCCCAGAACAGATCTGACACCCGAGGACCACTGACACAGCCCGGCAGACAAGCCGCACAGGTCGACACGTCCTCAGTCTTCTCACCGACTCTTCAGTCACAGTAAAACAGTTGACGGCACAAAGTGTGTCACAAATTAGACAATATTTCATCATCAATCCAGAAACGTACAGCGAAGAGATATCCATGGTGAGTTCTAATATCTTTCTAATGTGAGCTCTGCATGTGCTCAGTGTTGTTGACTTTTTTGGCCTGCTATACTTGTACAAAGTAGTTATAGTCAATTTTCATGGAACTATTTATCTGTCATCCAGCCCAGAACTGGATTATCGAACCTGGAGATACGTGCAATAATCTGATCCAAGCTAAAATCTACTACTAGTAGGTACGATTATACAGGTCCTAGGTATATCTAAACTAAATGTTCGTTCGAACAGGTGTGGGTAGTTATCTCAATGCTTTCTTTGCATGTTGGTCCTTCAAAATCTTTATAATCATTACCGTGTTTTAAGCTTGACCACTACTTTATCTTTTATTGCCTTGGGTTGATAAGTTATCACAACATCTCGGATGTACTTCTCTTATCAAAGTTGTTGAATTTTCATTGTCAGGGCATTTATGACTCAATTGCTGACGACAATTAACCTGTTCCGATCCAATTTGACTTCGATATTGCACGAAAAAGTAGTAAAGGATGGCATGGTAGAATATCATTCGTCGGCCGACGCGATCGGCATGACCGCTGGCTTCCAGGTTATAGAAAAATCAGCCAATGTCAGTTCCCATTGTCTCCCATTATGTAGCAGCCGGCATGCCACCCTGGCCAATCTAGCTTCTTTGGAAGAAAACAAGTCCTGTAAATCTGACTATCCGCAAAACATTATTGGCCAGTTTTTCGGGTCTCTCAAGATTCGCCGCTCAGACAACGCTAGCCTCCTGGAGGAAAACGGGCCCAGTAAAACCTAGACACAGGGACGACTACCACAGGCCTTCATACAGTTTCTCGAGTCTGCCAAGATCTGCCGCCTAGTCAACTCTGGCCTCCCTAAAAGAAAAACGTAACAGGCCAAGAAAAATATGGGTGAAGACAAGACTACCGTGGGCCTTCGCTCATTTTCTCTGGTCTTCGAAGACAGTGCCGACCGGGAGGACCCCGAAAATAGGCCCAGTAAAACCTAGTAAGTGCGCTAGTCACTAGTACTGTTGGCCTTCACTCAATCAACTCTAGTTTTCTCGAAGACAAACAGGCCGAGCAAAACCTGGGCGCGCGAGAGGCTACGAAGTGTGCCTTCAGAAAGTTTCTCGGCTCTTACAAAATATGCCGCCCAGTCAACTAACCTCCCTGAAAATAGGCCCAGTAAAACCTAGTAAGTGCGCTAGTACTGTTGGTCTTCACTCAGTCAACTCTAGTTTTCTCGAAGACAAACAGGCCGAGCAAAACCTGGGCGCGCGAGAGACTACGGAGTGGGCCTTCAGAAAGTTTCTCGGCTCTTACAAGATATGCCGCCCAGTCAACTCTTGTCTCTGGGTTACCAAAGACCTGACGCCCAGTCGACTCCAGTCTCCAGGGAGGAAAGCAGGGCAGTAAAACCTGGGCGCGCGCAACACTACCATGAATATGGGGCTTTACATAATTTCTCTGGTTTCCTGCGGCCCCGGCAACTCTAGTCTGTGTGTTACAGTAAAACTCAATTTGAATATAGTTTGACGAGAAAGACAAGAAAATACCATGTATTAAAATTGTTGCTGGAAAATTCAAATGAGATAGTACTAGTATTAACTGTAGATTTAAAAAAGTTTACCGTTCGATAGGAAATAGAACATTTCCCGATCGGCTAATCGGGGTCCCAGCAGAAGAAGGAGATACCAGGCTATTTTATTTTCGAAAATTGCGACATTCACAATACAGTGGCCACCCTGGCAGCAGAGCTGATGGCGGGGGCCACAGACAGACATGACTACATGACTATACATACATTGTAGATTAACATATATGTTATTATATTTACAATACTAATTAAAATGGGTAAACTTAGTTGGAGGTCAGAGGTCGAGAATCCGTACAGTGGAAATAATAGACAAGTGCACTAGATCAAATGAACAGGTGGAAGGACACTTTAGAAACGTTTTGTTTGCAGGATGTAGGCCCTGAAGAGCGGCCGAAATGTTTTGGTTTGTAGAGAGGTTGTGACCTGGAAGACCATTGAGGAGCATGTTGGTGGAGAGGGATTGATCCACAACGCTACGTACAGCGGTGGCAAGTGTTTGCCTTGCGTCCTTGTGCAGAGGGCAGTGGAGGAGGTAGTGTGCGACTGACTCAGACTTAGCACCACAGCTACAGCTGCGTGGGGTCAAGTTGAACTTGACGAGGCTAAGGCAACAACAAGTAATTTTTATGGATAACATCGATCAGCACCAGCAATAATTTTTGCCTGATTTTGGAAATAAAAACAAGAATTTATGTTACCCACTGACAGTAGTCAACATGCCGAAAATGGGCAAAGATGTCTGTTGCCATGCCGGAACATGGATGGCAGATAAATATGAAGAGAGGAGACAAGACAAGGCTCTGATTTATTCTTTTGTCTTTCACTTTGATGCAGTGAAGTATTTCATTCCTTTTTCTATGTGGTGGTGGCTGTGTGTACATGTATGTGATGTTCTCACTGAATCAAAACCATCTGTACAATGATTGAAAACTTGTTTTTCAAAGTTGTTTCAGTGACAAATGGATGTTGTAATAGTTGTCAGTATACCTACCCAATATATGTATCCAATATACCCTATCTTGTTTAATAAAGTTTATGATGTCAAAATTTGAAAATGTAGGAATCTTGTTTTTTTTTAGCCCGCCTTGTTTTTCTTCTCGCCCTATCGCATTATATTTGGAGTCTGCGGAGGATGTCATCCATAGAATTTACTTTCTGTGGTCTAATGTGTAATCCGAGCCAGAAAACCATTCTCCCCGTGGATCGATATAATGCAAATGAAGTCATACTTTATATGAATATCTATATCATAACTGACACTTGTGACCTGTAAACAGTATGCGTGCACAGTTGCATCCGGGACGCGGCAACGCCAGGGAGTACTCGTACATATATCAACATTTGCCAACTTTTATGAAATATTAAATTGATCGTATCTGCCTTCTTGTACTGTACAGTATGAAATCAAAGTAAACAGACTTGTGGCGTTTTTTTCTCGGCTCAGGAGAATATGTTATTGTGATATAACTGGTCTTTATTCTGATATTCCAGATGAACAGGCAATTCCTCTTCTGTTTGGTGCTTTTGACAATACCGGCACTGACAGTGCAAAGTAAGGTTTAATTCCTGTACATTTAGAGTATATACTGTATTTATGATGATATGGGTTCGGAGAAATCATTTTTTTCTCATGTTTCTTGTTGTTTTCCTCTCTCTGCTCTGATAAAAATTTCTTTGCTAAAGGCGTCATATCATTTTTTCATTTTAATGCCAGTTGATGTGACATTTTGGAAGGAACATATACGCTCGGATGTTTATATTTTTTTCATACAGGTCTTAAAACGTCTGTTAGCTATTTTCAGCCCCCCAGAAAGGCATATGTTGGGGGTAAACGGTAATTGGAAATGACTGGAGACATACAACTTGATACACTTGTGTTTCAGTGTGCCCTGATGGGTTTGAAGAGGTTGACGGGAGGTGCTTCTGTGCCTCCACCACGGAGAGAACCTTCGAAATGGCTATGTACGACTGTATGTACAAAGCTCCAGGTAGCTCCCTAGTTGTGATCGACGACGCGGAAGACAGGGAAGACGCTATGTTTGGACTTAGTGGACCTGTGCCGTAAGTTTCGTCATATCTTTGTTGAATTCTCTTCTGTGAAAGATGGTAACATGCTACGTAATGAAAACATAGGTTGAGATACAATCATTAGCCATGCATTCCAACCATAGACTCCCTTCTGTTTATATTAACTAGTGACCAAAATGTAGCTACATTTACCTGTTGCTGTAGGTCAAATTCTGGGAATTCTGTTATTGTTTCAAACCGTCTAAATTGTGCAGCTTGGCTTAAGTGATCACTACAGCTACTGGAAAACAGAAAAGTAGATTCCAGTCACTATCACCTGTGTCCTTTTTGTTTTACAGATACTGGATCAACCCGAACAGTTTAGATGTGGATTTCAACACCCCACCTGAGTAGGGAACACATTTTACTTCTGTACTATAAGTGTTTAATCGTGCTTCAGCTTTCCTTGAGCAGTCGGTACAGAAAAATGATTGACAATGTGTTTTTCTTTGCAGTGTTGAGAACTGTTACATCTGTGAAGCGCCCCGTAAGTAAGGATTTTTGTCTTAGGAGCGAACGAAGAAGTCCTGTATTGTGTCTTTCCATCGTCTCATAAATGATACATTTCATATTGTTTATGGTTATTATTGATGACTATCAGAATGTTTCTTTAGAAATTGTCACATGGGTATGTTATCACTTTTACCACACCTTTATGTACTGTTTTATGTACTGTGATGTACGAGTAGATGTAATATAGTCACTATTGTCACTGTTGATGTTATTAGCAACGCGACTATTTGTCATCATTTGGTGAAGCAGATTGTATAAATATCATGCATGTCTTTTTCTTCTAGAATGCCCTCCAACAACCCCTCTGCCTACAGGTAAGCTACGTTTTGTCCATCATACACTTGTACTTTGAAGAAGCTCTGAATCCCTTTTTATACGTCGAGAACTTTGTATTGCACTTATATTGTCAAGTTTTACCTTTATATCAAATGTATCAATGGTATCGGTAGACAGAATATAGAGTACATTAATTACCAGGATGCATGTGTTGTGCCTGTAGCATATCCTCTGCAGGATTGATAGAGAAATGTGATACATATCCTCTTCGCATTGTAATGTAATGTAATGTAAATTCAGACATTCAAAGTATGCAAATTAGGCTATATTTAGGTAAAATGTCACAGTCTGATTGTGGTAAATGGTTGCATCATAACATTGTGATCAAGGCAGGCCATCAACAATACGACATGTACATGAAATGGAACTCTGAAGTAGATAATGAGATCTGCACTGAGTGGTTTTGTAAAGATTGTTCACAAAGACATAATGTTTTACCGGCATACAGTTACTTAATCTTGTTTTTTAGTCTTTGATTACGGAGCCGCAGTCAGTGCGTACGACAATCTCGAGGCCACACTGGGCCCTGAGATCTCTGCGGAGCTTGGGATGGGTTCCTTCCGCCAAGACCTGGACCTGTACGCAGGGTATGACGGCAACCAACTCGCCAACCTCCCCAACATCTCCGGCATCATCATCCAACCTGAGCGCTGGGCTGTATGCTACGCCAGCGGTGAAGGCGTCATCACAGGACTGTTCCTACCAGAAACCAGGAACTTCGACCCAAATGTTGGGCTACCAGGTGTGTTTGCCAGTACTAGTAGTCATAATACACTTTCAAATTGTCTAAGCTATATGGGATAGTATGGTGGTGAGTTTCAATTGTTGATCAAGGAAAATTTTCCAATAGTTCACGGAATGACCACATTTTGAAAGAATAGCCTATTCTGCATCAGCAAATGTCAGTAAAGTTCTGTTTACTATCATGCCTAATGTGTACAAGTGTCAATCATTTCTTCATAAAATTACGAGTTATGAAATCTGATTAAATCAAGGGATTGTGCACTACATGGGTGTTACATTATGACAAAGCTATAATGGCTGTCTTGATTGATCCAATATCCCCAACCTGTAGCATGCATATTAAACAGTTACAAGTATATAAAGGAAAGACTAACTTGGCAAAAGATATAGATCCATCCCAAACATAACAGTTTTGTATATTCTACTATTGTTGTATTTTCTCTAGTGTCTGGAGATATTGTGTGATTACCAATTCCACGTTAGTGACCCACAGTTAATAGATGTTTGATTTTTGTGACCTAGCTATAGTCGTGTTTTTGCAATGTTTTTTTTCTATATTTCTTTGTAGTCGAGCTGCCAAGCTCCGCCGTCGCAGTGGTCAGGGACAACTACCCACTGTTCTTCAACCGGTACCTGTCAAACCTGGAAACAGACTATGCCAACTCGCGCGACGACGTGGACTTTGACGAGGTTACGTACGGACCGGACGCCAACTGCCCCTATCCCCCGCGCACCGAGCTGGGAGGCGGGTTTGACTTGGACCGCATCCCCCCAGCCCTTTGCTTCCCCATCATTGAGCGTGAAGTCGTAGACCCTGACCCTGCCGCTCGCGCCATGATTGTCATTGTCACCATTGAAGTTGTCGGTGATACTATCTGGATTGAGATTCTCGTGTTTAGGACCCGTTAAGAGGACGGGACTAACATTAAGTCCACAAACCCATGAGCAAAGTACATTAGCAAACCAATAAGATATGTCTGCAGGCTGAGTTTAAAGGGAAAGTCGGTTCCAAAAAGTCATTTGAACGCAAATTCAACCAAAAGTTGTTAATGGTCAATACAGATCAACAAGTTTCTTCAGCTACAACTCATACAAATCAAGCATTTTAAAACACACTGCTAATTCTAGTACATAGTACATGGTACTGAGCTCATAGGAAAATTGTGGATAATGTTTTTGCTGTTATACCAACTAAATCTCAAGGGGATATCTTAAACGTACACTCGTGTATCTCCTTACTTTGCGCAAATATTACTGCGACCATTGCTGCCAAATGCAAACATTACTCAAGAAATGCGTACAAGCCAACTAAGAAACTTTGATTCTCCTTTTCCTTTGAAAATCACACATGAGCAAGAAAATCAACAATATCAGTGCTAACACATCTACATTTGTAATTCTATACCTTCGCACTGCTGAAGTGTATATGGATATTTCACATGGACATGAGATAGTAAAACATCAACCTGTGATAGTGTAAAACATACACCCTTATGTTCAGATCAGTAAAACAATTAATTGTAACCTGATGAAAGAAGATCATGTAGACAGTTTAGTTTTTCAACACTTGCTTCATCACTGTGATTCAAAACTAATAACATATTCAGTAAGCAATGCCAAGAATCTGTATTTCAATCTACTCTTATGGCTATACTATACTATACTATACTATACTATACTATACTATACTATACTATACTATACTATACAAAAGTTGGTTAGAGATTGTACAAGCATAAGAAATGTTTAAAGCATAGACCAATGGATGTAACTTCACTCAAGCTAAAGTATAATAGTTTACGCTTTACACAGTCATGTTATTTATAAACCTTATGCGATTGGAAATATATACATCAGATATATACACCAGGATAGTTATTCATAATAAGTCTAACACCATAAGGAAAACATCATTATCTACATCATTGAAACAAAAAAAAAACAATGACGAGTTTAGTAAAGAACATATTATTAAACATCACAGCGCCCTGGAAAGTTGTCCTATGCAACACATACACATGTACTTTCCATTGGGGTTTGATTTGTTATCATTTTGGAGAATATCAAAACCAGAGTTATACTTACAGAAGCATAAAATATCTACGACCAATATAGACTACATGAAGCACACACCAGTGCAGTGTTTGAATTAATTTAGAGTAAACAATGGAAACATGTACTTTGTAGAATATCTAAAAGTAACATCACAGCACACTGGAGAGTCATCCTATGCAACACATACAAATCAGTTTGGGGAATATCAAAACCAGAGTTATACTTATAGAAACATAAAATATCTACAAGCAATATGTAGACTACATGTACATGAAGCACACACCAGTGCAGTGCTTGAATTAATTTAGAGTATACAAGGGAGACATATATATTTGTAGAATATCTAAAAGTAACGGTTGTAAGGTGAAACATAACACAGGATATATATAAAATTTAAATTCTTATTTAGCACTAGAGATATCAATTACTTATGATATTGGTAAAGGTATATTTGATGATATATGCTTATGCGCCACAGCTTGCTGCTTTTGGGAACTTGCTTCTATCCTCAATAAAAATATAGAAATAGAATATTGCTTGTCATTCTTTTGTACTGATTGGTAGAAGTATTTTACCTGATATATTTGTTAAGACAGAACAACTCCTTACAAGGTGTCTCTGTCTTATAGGTCACACCCCCAATGTCAAACTTAAGTTACATTCCATCCCCATCATCAGCTACTGACAGGCCGGTGCATTTTGTCAGTTGCATACAGGTTTTGTACTAACTTCGAATTAGCGAGCACAAGACATGGTAGTGTGTTCGGCACAGGACCAAGAGGTCCCGGGTTCGAATCCTACCCATGTCACCGATCTTGTGCCTTTGGGAAACGCACTTTACACGACTTTCCTCACTTCACTCAGGTGGAAATGAGTACCTAGCTTCGGTTAGGGACGTCCCTCAGATAGGATGTTAAGTGGAGGTCCCGTGTACGTTTGGGGAGAGCCACACCCCACGCAAGTTAAAAAACCCACCGCACTTATAGAAAAGAGTAAGGGACCTTACCGGTGTGAGTGGTTCAAACCTTACAGAAGAGAAGCTACAGGCCACCCTAGAAAACTTCTTCCAAAATAGTTTATTTCAAGACACTAATACTTTTTGGCTATTAAATATACAAAACAAACAAACAAACAGAATGTAAACAAAATGTCTCACTACTATTTACAATTGTTTCATTAAATGAGAAACAAAGCAACATAATTTCTGTCAGATAAAATATCTTGTGAATTATCCTCTCTAAAGCATTTGTAGGTACATGTATTTATTAATATTAGCAATATAACAATTGTCATGATAAACACAATGGTTTACTTCTAAACTACATTGTATACATGTATAAGACACTTTTCAAAAAAAGAGTATTATAAAAGTAAAAAGGTCTATATACAACCCTCAAGTTTAGATAGTAACTGTATCACCTAAAGTCTATTCACAGATGTCACCGCTGCACCGTATCAAACTTTAACACTCTAAAAACGAGCAAAAACTTCTTATGCGGTACTATACATAATATTGCACATTTTCTGTATGTGTGACTGAATGATATAAAAACTAAATGCATGTACTGTAATACTGTTTCATCAATTTTCAATCACTGTGTCTGATTGTGAAAATATCCTCTGCAAATGTCAGTATTGACATTGTTTAATAACAATAAGGAAAATAAAAATACTTTCCTAAAAGCTGATCCAATACACAATATTCATACTGTGTAAAATTTATCAGTGTAAACTGTTACAGATATGTAATCTAAAAGCACTGAGCACAGATACCCACAAACAAATGACATACCTCCATCTTTTTTGGGTAAGACTAAGATGACAAAAACATAGGAGGCAGTCTTCTCCTTCTTAATACCCCGTGTTACAAGACTTAGTACATGTATGTGTATGTTTATCTATTTGAGCAAAAAATACATAACTGCTTTCCATTACCAAGTTTCCAGTGTAATTTCTACACTTACTTGCCGATACTCTCCTCCACAAAAGAAATTCCACAGTTCCACACTAGTCTGGTGAAGTATATAATTTTCTACTACATGTACATAAATATGGCTTTTCAGTAAGCGACTGAGTACACATTTTCATCCCAGGGCTCGAAATACTGGGTGCATGTGCACCTTAGTGCACCCAAATTTAGACCTATGCACCCATTTTTATGTGGGTGCACCAGTGCACCCAAATATTTTCATAGGTATACATCTGTAAAGATGTAAATATAATAGTAGTATACAACATATTCTTAACATGTGACAAGTGTCAGAAAATCATTGATATAGCACTTTTCTTGAGAAATGAAAAAAACATCAGTTTTTGCTGACAATATTTCATCTTATATGGTGCACCTAAAATATTTCTTGTGCACGCAATTTTTTTAGGTTGGGTGCACCAGTGCACCTATTCCCAAAAATGAATTTTGAGCCCTGCATCTCTATGAGGTTTAATAAGGAGGAGGTTTATTGAGAAAAAAACTCTCCTTTAGCTGCCCACCCGAGGGTGACAGCTATCATTCCAGGAGAGAGTGATGGATTTTGACATGAGATTGGGTCTCGTAGTGTTCTGTTTTTCTCCTTCATCTTGTCCTCAGAATTCTCCGCTT
Organism: Branchiostoma belcheri; assembly: GCF_001625305.1. Lineage (NCBI taxonomy): Eukaryota > Metazoa > Chordata > Leptocardii > Amphioxiformes > Branchiostomatidae > Branchiostoma > Branchiostoma belcheri. The sequence goes on along the minus strand of NW_017804254.1, from coordinate 714,032 downwards.
CCAGAGAAGTAGTCGCTGGCGAACTCCAGGAATCCCAGGGAGATGTTACCCTCTGTATCCACCTTCACAGGAAACGTGATGGCAACCTTGTCTTTTTTTGGAAGCACTGCATGACCTGTCAATCACATTCAGACCATGGTGGGAAATTTAATTAGTTTAGACTTTATCCAACAAATCATTTTAGTTATCTATAGAAGTCCTTTGACAACTTTGAACACGGATGAAAAAGAAAGATACATATGTATCATAATTGACATAAACATAGTTGTACTTACCTACTATGGGTCTTATTGTACATTTTAAACATTTATTCCACTAGGCCAGGTTGATTTGATTACAATGTAAATGTACAATGTATGTGCATATATTTTTGTCCATTTCCAAAAAAATTCTAACCATACTGTAAAGTATACAAAGCAACTGTAAAGTGTACAAAGCATCTGGAAAAGCAGCAAATAATGATACTGCACAAAATATTGAAAAATGATACTAGTATCTGTTATAGCATGCCAATATCAATTACAAAGGAAGAGAAGAAATTGTGAAGAAATGAACATGAAAAGTCTATTATTCGCCATACCGTGCTCTGTGTGTTCATGGAGTTAACTCCATGGTGTGTTTAGTCATTTGTTTAACCTTTCTGATCACGAAGACTTCATAATGAAGGCAACTTTTTTTTGGTCAAACTTTTTTATTTGCCCGCTTGCAACAGTTTCGGGGTTTCCAGAGGACGTCATCCACACAATCAAAACAACATGGCCTTACATCTATTTCTAGGCCATGTATGCATGGATCCATGCTCTCTCTATATACATGCAGAGCCCCAACTCACCTGTGTCCAGGCTAAATCTCCAGCTGTGCCAGGGACATCGCACACACAGAGTCTTGTCTGGAAGCTCCTCAATGTCACCAAGATGCAGGGGTCCACCTGAACATGGGAGATAAGAATTCAACATGAAACTATTCTAACATTATTATATAATAGTTATCTAGCTGAATAACAGCAAAGACTCACATAGACTAATGTGAATACATAGTACATATTACCCATGTAGTTGACGTACAATACTGTAGAGTTGAAGAGATAGACTGTCTACCCTCTAGTCCTGCCAGAAGGCTACAAATACAATGAACCTAATGCAGTCATAACTTGAGTTGTCAATTGACTTAAGTTCAGCTATCATCCATGGTCAGATAAAAATGGCAATGTGGTCTTGTGGCTTAGGGTTGTTGATTCAGAATCTGAAGGTTCTGGGTTCGAATCCCTGGCAGGGCTGTCCTTAAGGGACAGACACTTAACACCTATTTCCACACTCGACTCGGTAAAAATGAGTACACTGTACAGTATCTTGCTTTAGGTAGGGGAATTTCCGTGTTTGAGGAGAACCACACCTTTAGTAATTTAAATATCCCAACAGTACATTGTACCTCACTTATTGAAGTCTATTAGGGGTCCTTTATGGTGTGAGTGATACAAGAACTTGAAGAAGGAACTGAAAAATACCAGCCGTATACTCACCCATATGTGGACATCTCTCCTGTATGGCGTACACCGTCTCCCCGTGTCGGAACAGAGCGATCTTCTCCTCGTTGATGTGAACCAGCGAGCCTGACGGCGCGCTCTCACGCCGCTTCAGCTTGGGTCGGCTGTACTTCCCCTTCTGTTTGGGGTCCGACCAGTCATACAGATCTGGGGGGAAGGGTGTCATCATTACTTGAAAGAGAACAAGAAGAACTGAAGGACATTGACACTGTTTTAAAAACTTTTCCGACACCGTCTGCCACGGCACTTTATCCTATTAATTACTTAGTATTGGAATACAGCCATCTAGTGCAAATTTGTATGAGTTTTAATCTCAATACAGTGGTGTACAAAGAACAAAAATACGGGAAGGTATGGAATTTTACATATTCTCTCAGGACATTTATATTATAATATGCTAGTCTTTGATATACTTATGGTGCCATTGAGTGCAGTACTGAATACACAGTGGTACCAGTGGAAATGTACTAGTAGAGGCTGAAGAACTGTTTTGTTTTGTTTTGTTTAGTTTTGTTTTGTTTGGATCAAGGAGCTTTGATTTTTAACCTCCTTATACATGTTTTATTTCAGGTTTAAATACATGCACATGTTAGAACATCATGTTTTAGAAATAAGAATCATATGCGAGCACAAAAATCATATGAACAAGTTGGTCACTGGCTGCAAAGTATATGCATTATTAACATACACTCAACTCTAATGCAATTATTATTACTTGGAACAAATGAAACAAGCTACTACTACATGTATGATTGTTAAATCCTAATCTTTGCTGATGACACAAAAATGCTTCATTTCACACATTTGTAACCTTGATTGACAAGTAATTTAATAAATGAAACAATAACAAAAGGCAGGGTTTGACAGACATCCCTGTCTAGATTGTCTAGACAATGTGTAATTTGAAAACTGTCATGCAAATATGAAAACAATGGTACATAACCTATTGTCCAGAAAACATAACCTATTGTCCATGCGTCAACTAAAGAAAGAAACAATTACTGTGTTCTCAAGACAAATAGATGTACCAATCACTGTGATGGGACCAATCAACGTGAACCAAACTTATTCAAAATTGTGCCATTTGTAGGTAGTTTTTAGAAAAAAGTGTCTGAAACAAGTAGACCTAGAAAGCCCACAGAAATATGATTTGAATATAGCCAGTCTATAGAATTCGAAATTTACAGGCAAAACAATCGTCACTGTCCTGTAATCTTTTTTGGAAAAAATGTTTCAGTGAAAACAAGGAGGTTGATTTTAAACCTCCTTGGTGAAAAATAGAATAGAACCAAATTTGTCCGCGTCCGGACATGTCCTAGTGCATGTACACACACACGCACACATGCATAAATCTTAGAGGGTTTGCCTCAGTTCATGTAGCACATATGTCTAGTGCAAAATTCAAAACACAAACAAAATTTGGTATCTATGTAAGAAACCAGGAGGAGACACTAGAAACCCCTTGGTCCCGGGCCGGATTCGAACTCACGGCTCCCGGGCCACAGGCAGACGCTCTAACTGAGTGAGCCAAAAGGTCTAGACCCCTTGGCTGGGTCAGTTGGTAGCGCCTATAAACCCCCAACTGTTACATCTACAGTGGTTTCGCTTGTCTTGTTGCCGGGGGCTACGTACTGACTTTTAACAGCCCCCTCCCCCTTTCCTCAATTCACTTCAGAAAAAAGAACTTTCCTAACGTGACAGACATGTTACGTACCCACATTTACAACAGGAAATGGATCACCTACCTGAAATGTGCACATTTTCTACTTTGAAGAAAAGGTAATCGTCCGAGAGACTCATGAAAATCCACAAATTTTCACCACTTTCCTCACGCTCGAGATGTTTGCTGTTTACAAACCACCCGCCACGTTACGTCATCAGTCTCCCTCGAACTCTCGCGAGACTCCCAACGCATATGCAGCTCACGCGCGCCGCCTTGCAGTTTTAGTCTACATTGCAGGTACAACAGGTGTAAAGTTACTGAATGTTTGCGAAGAGATCGATCACGTCGTAATAACTCGTGATAACTTGTCTATATTTCATAAATATCACGTTTGTTAGATTCTGGCCATCACCAAGCATCAATCTCCTCTCCCCAAAAAGTTTTAGATGCTGTTGTTTACATGCTCACTAGCGACATCTAGCAACCCTGACCTGTATTACAGCGACAGCTGCTATGGTTACATTGTAAACACCCGCGAGGCCCCAGCACAACAACTGCGGGTACAGGTGGACCTAATTAAATCCCGCTTTCCACACAGCGACTATTGTTGAAAGGTAAGTTGTAAATTCCCACTCGGCAGCACGTTAAAAGAGCGATAAGACGACAAAGTAAAACAAACTTCTGTTCCGTGGTAAGGAGAGATTTGCAACAGGTGCCGATGATACTTTTTGTTGCGTGTTTGGTTTGCGTGATGAATGAAAGGAGCTGTGGGGAGGGGGGCCATATTTCTTTTAGTACTCAAGTCACCCTAGCACTCTTTTTGAGTTTTACGATAATGTATCGGTGTTAATGACTTCAAGATTGTCGTTAAGGTGATAGTTGCGAGAGAGGAACATAATGACATCATAGTCAAGTGGTAACAACATTTCGAGAGGCAAAAGTATTGAAGCGTGACAATTCCTGGCGTGGCCTTTTACACCCGAGTGCTTCCTAACTCCAGCCACGCAAATACGGCCTGTATTTCAGTAATCCTATCATTATTTAGCAGTGCATTATCCCCTACTTTTATTTCCTTACGATACCGCTAAAATATTGCAATATTGCTTAAAAGAGCCATGTCGGCTTGGATGACATTATGAGCCTGCGATGTTGTTGTGTTGTGTGTACATGTGTAGCAACCATGAAACTTGATCTTCTTTGTTTACAAAATATCAGTGTGAGGTTGGTTGTTGTGTCTTAGGGGTTTGCCAATCTGAAATCAGAAAATGTTCACTATACTACCTACCTGATAAACCTAATGCTACTACTGTGAGGTTGATTGTTGTGTCTAGAGATCTGCCATTGAACCAAGAAGCTTTCATTTTTCTGATGAAAGCTCCTTGACGTGATTGAACTGGACGATCAATGCAAGTCTGTCATTGTAATTTCAAAGTCCTTAGAAACACATCACAACTTTTAAGTCTACCAAAAGTAGTCGTTATAGGGCGCTCTTTGGAATTTAGTTCCGAAGAACATGAACGGTTCTCATATTCTGGAAAGTTATTAACTCCCCCATATCCATTCTGTGTTTTAGTACAGGTCTGCCAATGAAAGATAATGAAGTAGAACTAAACAACCCAAAAAAATAGAAGCTATATGATTCAATGGTAAAGTTTATCCATCACAGGCTTTTTTAAAGTAACTTAAGTTAGAAACACATAAAATGTACCAGACTGTGACAAATGTATTTAACTCCTGACTTGCAGACAGCCATGGCACCCAGGAGCTCCAAACCCCGCCACAAGTCTGCAGTCCTGCCGGGAACGGCTGATACAGACGTGACGTTACCTGACGGCATCATGTGTATCTGTGAGCTGTGTGACTGTGGACGCCACAAGCACCACAAGGTAGGAGCACGTCTGCAGAACGTACTGCACCTGTGCAAAATCCGTAATAAAATTGTGTATAGCACTTCCATAGAACTAATTCTCATATAAGGTTGTTTAACCTCATTAATATGTAAGGTTAACATTCCATTTATAGTTTTCAAATGTCATGTTGGAAAAGATGTCATCTGCAGCAGACAAAATTTGACCAAAGTTGACCAAAAACCCAACGAAAACCGAGAAAATTCAGGGCTTCGCGCAGGCACAGTAATTGTAACAAATCTGCTGACTTGCTCAAGGTAGCCGGGACTTCCACAAGTTTTAGTCCAAAGCTTGTATACAAGTGTCATGATGTAACAGCCAGCAAGTGGTAGGCAAAAAGCAGGTGGTATTTGTGGATGAAAAGTTGCATATGCTTACCAATAATTTGCATATGCCTGAACCAATAATTGATATAAACAAAAACAGTGATCACTTGTATCAAGGAGCTTCAACAAGATATATTTAGTCCTTACTTGTATGCATTGATGGCCAAAGCTTCATAATTAAGTAGTGGCTAAAGATTATTAAAGTGCTAAGATGAATTTTTTCTGCTTCCATCTGAATCAGGGATGCAAGAAAGTTCGAGGCACAGGAATACAGGGGAAGCTGGGGGAGTGCTCACTCAGTCACTACCAGGAGACGTTCAAACATCACAGAGTTCGGCCGCGCATGTCCAGACGCCCCCCGCCCACTGCACGCGACCCCCGACCTGCGCGTATGGACTTCATGACCGTCCAGAAGAACGACTACCAGCTGCCGGGGGTCACAGGTCGCATCGGACTCATCAAACAGGAGGACAACTACGAATTACCCAACATGCCTTTGGAGGGGATGACAGAATACAGGTAGGGTACATGTTTTTTTTTTCTTTTGCAAAGTTGATATTAGAATGTCGGGGTCATGTGGCGCAACAGCAGCGTGCGCGACTCAGAATCAAGAGGTCCTGCCATGCCAGACCTACTTTGTGCCCTTGGGAAAGGCACTTTACACGACTTTCCCCACCAGACTCAAGTGAAAATTAGTATTGTCTGTCCAGTATTCGTTTCTGTGTGCGGGACACAACACCAGCAACAGCTGCCTCTGTTCCACGTGTATTGCACTGTTGCATTATTTCAATAAATCAGAATGTCAACTTTGCATTGAGCTAATAGCCTGGTTACCAAACTAAGTTTAGCTGCCGAGTTTCTTTTATCCTATTCTGCAAATAACAAATTGAACAAACTACCAATGGCTGGTCTGAGAATGGTCTTTTTTTGCGGAGACAATGAAAGAGACTCAGCAGGTAATTAAATGGGTAAAATTAATTACTTTACCTATTTTTTAAATCAAATCAGACTATACTGAACTTTCAACAACATCAGTTTATTGTAAAGGATTAAGCTGAAACTCTTAACAGTTTCTTACTAATACTAGTCTTTAATCCTGTTGTCAAACTAGCTGAAATCAAATTGGTATGATCTGGTCTTGAATGTGGTTTAATTAAGCAAGTATCAGATGACATGTCTAATAAAGCGTTTGATACCTTGAAACCTCCCAGGAAGGAGTTTTTGGAGAAGTCATCATCCCCCGCCCACCTGACGCGCCCTGTCACCACCCACCAACCAACCAGACACAAGCTGGACTCCCGCACCGCCAACCGAGACTTCTTCAAACCATGGGTGCCGCAGCCTCGCTTCCAGTTTGGTGAACTTCCCACTTTCACAGGTAAAACAGGGCTCTGTACTGACTCTAAGCCATTGTTTCTACATATAGGGTGTTTGTGTCTGTTATCTCACAGTTCTATGCTCAGGTAGATGAAACTGGAAGAACCAAACTTATGCGTCAATGAAGGTTAGACACCCAGATAATGAGATACACAAAGCAATTACTCAAGCAACTGGATAGATTTTGAAATTCAAGCGTATTATTGTCATAAATACAAGAATCTGAACATATGTATATTGTTAAAACAGTATGTCTACAAGTTCAAATTTACTTTCAACTTCTAGATTCAATGACATTGAGTTATAACTTATAGTACTTAGTAAGTGACCTAAGTGCAAACAGTTTCTTGAGAGACTATACAATTTGTCAGAAATCTTGGGCACCTTAAACTTGATTGTGAACTTCAAGATAATGTCTATGAAAGGAAACAAAACAATCAGGTAATTTTTGTCAATTTTAGGAAATGCAACCATTTGAACATGATTTAACGCGACATTTGAAAAATTTTTTCCCAGGGTCCATCCTGTACCCAAACCCTGCTGACTCCAAGAAGCACCTGAAGTCTGTGACCATGGCCGACTTCCCGGAGAAACTGGGTGGGAAAACGGAGCTGGTCAAGTCTAAACCTGACAACATCCTCCTGGAGGGGAGCCACGACCTGGAGACCACCAACATGAAGACGTACCGCGGACACCGGGACGCCGCGCCGGCTACACGCGCCCCCGCACGCGACCAGGAGATGGTCATACCCAGGAGAGGTCAGGAACAGTTCACATCAGCATGTCGGTAGAACATACTGCACCTGTACAAAACCCGTAGTGTATTGTACATAGCACTTTGGCTGAATGTCTCACATAAGGTCATATTTGCATATATATTAAGTTGAAATCCCGACAGTAGTTTCCAAATGTTGTGTCTGAAAAGATATCAGATCTGTAATGGGAAAAATTCTGATGCAACATTGACCAAACGTCCATCGAAAACTGTGAAAAGCAGGGTTTTGCGCAGGCGCAGTACATTCTGCCGACATGCTGTTCAAATTCATCCCACTTCTTTTGGTGTATAAAGACAGTGCCCATCTCTGTTTCTATCAGCCCTTAGGCCACACAAGCTACTACAACAGGGGGCAGGCTAGTTCCAGTTTGGTTGGGGAAAAAAAGAAGAAACAAATTTAAAACAAAAATTCCATGAACTTATTTTTTTCTATAAATAAAGTAAATATTACATTAGGTGGAATACAATGAATAATAGCATTCAGCCAAGTTCATCCGTTCATGGTAGATACTATACAATTTCATATACTAAGTAACTTATTACATGAAATTAAATGCCTTGTATAATGCTTTAGTTGTGAACTTGTCACATTTAGTTACAAAAGGTGTGGCAACAGTATTTTAAAAGTTGACAGAATCATGATGACAATACATGTACTTTATCTAACCACAGGTGACAAAAACATGCAGACCAAGTATCAGTTTGACTTCAAGGGTAAGAGACAGCCTCGTACCAAGATGTGCACGCCGGCGCCTGAAACCATCCGGCTGACAATGCACTCCCGCATGCGTAACTTCGAGACAGAGCAGATGGGGTCGTTCCCGGGTTACGACGCACGCGTACACCCGCGACCTGACCTTATTAGGAAGGAACAGGTGAGTTAGTTGATCACCATGTTCACTTGGGCCTCAGTTTACAGAATCTTGCAATGAGCCCTTTTGCATTAATGTTGTAAATCTTGCAAGAGGGCTCATTATTGTCAAGCTAAGTGGACTGAGCACTGATCAAGCTAGGTGTTACTGATTCACTATGCACTGAGTATATATTATATATTCGGCATTACTGCTGACAATGTGATCCCAAATGTGAAGTAATTCTGACACACATTGATTATTGAACAATATCTAAAGTATGTATGTCACATATTGGACTTGTGCAGCAATTTGTTATCTACACATCATAGCTACATGTATCACTATGCCAATCATAATGCAAACTTTCACCAAGCAATCACAAATTGGAATGGCAGCATTATGGTTGGCTTTACTTAACACTTATCAAAGTCAACAACACTGTTGAGAACAACACCATTAAGATGTTTTAATTAACTTTCTTCCAGGAGTACCAGACGGATCCAAACCTGCCGTTTGAGGGGACGACCATCACGATGCAGGACTTCCGTACGCAGGACGTCCGCGGTGCATACAACGCCCCCGCCCTCCAGCCTCAGCCCAGTCTGAAACCCACCAACGCCAAACTGGACGGGACCACCATGAACGACACCTTCTTCAAAGACTGGGGCACCTCGCCGCGCGTACGCTTCGGGGATTTCCACGAGGGGCACTACGTCCCGCCGCTCAGGAAGTTTGAGGGGTACTCCACGACGAAACACGAGTTTGTCCCGCTGAAGGCGGAGAAAGTGACCAACTACAAACCGGAGAACAAGCCGGTGGCTTCCCTGGGCGAACAGGACCTGACCACCATATACAAGCAGGACTTCCTCCCTGTGGAGAAGCCCATGTGCCGGGCGGAGGAGTACCTCCTCAAGAAACAACTCAAGACCATGAAGAAAAAGGCAGCACAACCAGCAGCTTAAATTATTTGGGTTGATTTAAATAATTGTTTCTACTGTTAATAGATTTTAATGCTTGGTAGGTTCAATTTTGTTGTTAAGGCTACCAGTCACATTTGTTTAAAACTATATTCAAAGGCACAAGATCTTAAAAATGGCTCTTGTATCCAATAAGATTAGTCAATCAAATTGTTGTGTATCATTGAACTGCATAACTTTGTCTCTTCTACTGTCAAAGTTATGCATAGATTTGAATAAAGCATATAACACAGAGAACAACACTATAATTTTGAAGGGAAATATGTTATATGGTTATATAGGAGTTCAGAAGTAAATTTGATGTGTATAATTTTTATTGTATAATGGCAAAGATTGTGATGCTTTATTTGGCAGTAAATTTTATGTTGACATCCCTATTTTTATTAGATGTTACCTTGTATGTGATTTTATAGTGCACAATCATGATGATATTGTATAATCATGAGGATGTTGTATAATCAAGTGCATTACCCAGTGACTTTGAATACACTGGCATCTGTATACCCAATTTGATCTAAGTCTTCCAGAAAGAAGTACTTATCAGCTTCCAACAAGAAATGCTGAGTATGATTTATATTCCAACGAGGGTTAGTGATCAGTGCACTAATTCAAATAGTGATTTTTCTAGAAACTTCGAGCATAAAAACTTTGTAAGCTAGAAATCTAGAATTGATGTGGAAATGCTGCAAGATTTTGCTTGGCACATAATGTATATTACTTGGTACAAATCACTGTCTTACTATTGTACAGTTGACTGCTGTATTTGCTACAATGTGCAACAGTGATAGTGGTTGCAATACATGTACTTTTCTGGAACAATAATACCAACTCCAGTTCCAATAATAACAATTCCAGATGGAGTACTACAAAAAAAAAACATCAAAAAGTATGTGTGACAGTCTTTAAGCGTAACAAACTTGTCACCAATGGAGCTTTCTTTATGCGACTGACATGCAACAGACATCCAGTCGTCTTCCAATGCTGCTATGTTTGAAGAATATTTTGAGAAATGATATGTAGATGATTTTAGAAATCTCTAAATTTGTAATGAAATATATTTATAGCCTTGATGAATTCATGTACATGTATATCACATGGAATGGTGATGGCTTTTTGTATAAATATAAACACATTTTGAAGATATTTTCTTGTGGCTTGATCGTATGATAGAGATACTATCAGTTAATTATCTAATCATATACAGAATGGCTGTAATATAGTCATGATAGTGCAGACGTGAAACACGTTTTCTGACCGAATATGAGGAGGCTGACTGACTAACTGAAGACCTATGTCATGCTGTTAACGGAATTAGTTTTCAGTCGCTTGAAGTCAAAGTTGCCAGTACCAGACTTCTACCTTGACTAGCCCCTGGAACGAAAAATCGAAATGCGGTGCCTGAGACGAGTTGTCAACAAGACCAGACGAGACAAAATCAGAAACAATCAGACAGATGGTAGGAGTAAATCCAGTACGACAGTTCATTGACCAACAACAAATGACGTGGTTTAGTCACATTGTAAGGATGCCACCACAAAAATTACCACAGAGCATACAAGTCAGAACAACAGAAAATCTGGAACCAAGGCCAGGGGTCATCCTAGGAAGTCATGGATAGCGAGTGTGAAGGACACCCTGACTAGGTATGGCATAACTACAACAACAGCCTCCAGACTAGCCGTTCTCCGCCGACTGTTCCAACTGTACCCAACGGTCAAATACAATCTTCATTTGCCCGAAGGCTAATTGCTAACGTACAGTATCAGTCTGAGAGCAAGTAAAGTGGCGTCGTGTGGTGTGGTACATCACTGGACTCTGAAACGGGGAGACCCGGGTTCGATTCTGGGTCGTACCCGAACATGTCCGAACATGCGCCGCGACGTTGTACCCTTGGGAAAGGTACTTTACACGACTTTCCTCACTTCACTCAGGTGTAGATGAGTACCTAGCTTCGGCTAGGGACGTCCCTCGGATAGGACGTTAAATGGAGGTCCCGTGTTTGGGACAGCCACACCCCACGCACGTTAAAGAACCCACCACACTTATCGAAAAGAGTAGGGGACCTTCCCGGTGTGAGTGTTTCAAACCTTACAGTTTGGTCTCAGGTTTGACATCTTTGAAGAGGTGATAGTCACCTGTTATGTCAATCCTTCCACAAATGTGGTAAATCGTCATAAATAAATAAATAAAGTAAAGCAGTAGGAAACTTTACAGCTACTGTCACTTACTACGACTACGCTGCCAAATGCTATTACAAATATCAGGTTTGAAAATAATTAGACTAAGGGATAGATGAGATGAGAGGAAGTTTTGGATGAGAGAGACACTGAAACAGCGAAAGCTTCAAGATACATACATGTACAATGTATGTAACTCGTAAGGTCAATGTTCTGAACGACATTAGCCCAGACTTCCTCCCCAATCAGTCTAAAAACCGCTGTACTGTCGAGTTGTAATCAGATTTGGCGTAGTGGAGTTTCTTCCCAGAAAGGTTAAGTATATGAATTGGATTTACTGTGTGCCCGATACCATAACTTAATCACACCAAGCCCTGGTGCGTCGCCTTACGTTAGCTTTTAGTTTTATATTCTATCGCGGGGAGAGGTCATTCAATCTTGGAGGTCGAGACCCTCCATGTTAATGTCCAATTACAATCTACCGGACGAGGCTTTCGCTTATTGTTCAGGGAGTCACAGACAGATTCTAAGAAACATAACTCGATAGGAAAAGTAAATGTGACATTTCCTTGATCAACTAATGCACTACATAGAGCCAGGTGCACTTAGGCCACAGCAAGTAATTTTTAAGGATGGCATCAGCGCGCGCATTTATTTCCGTCTGATTTTGGAAAAAAAGAACAAGAAATTTTGTTGCTCTCTGACAGATGTCAACATGGCCGGCGGAAAATGGTCAAATATGTCTGTTGCCATGCCGGAACGTGGATGGCAGATAAATATGAAGAGAGGAGACAAGACAAGGCTCCGATTTAATGTTTTGTCTTTCACTTTGATGAAGTGATTTATCTCATTCCTTTTATATATCATATCATGGTGGCTGTGTATATGTGAATCAAAACCATGTGTACAACTATTGAAATAGTTGGCAGTAAACTTAGCATAGATATCATTTCTTGTTTGTAAGGTTTATGATGTCAAAATTGGAAAATGTATGAACCTTGCCTCTTTGGCCCGCCTTGTTTTTTCACCCTATCGCATTAGATTTGAAGTCTGCGGAGGATGTCATCCATAAAATTTACTTGCTGTGGCCTTATAAGATTTTGCTGGCTAAGGGGATTGCAAGCTGTTGACAGGCTCTATTGTTAGTGACTTGTATGCGTGAAAAAATAGTGCTTTCTTCTAAGGGAATAATCTATCAAGCTATCACTGAGAACGCTCTCAACATATTACCCCAGTATGTAAAAGTAAGCCATGGCTCAGGCAGCATAAGGCCACACCGACTTAATTTTATGGATGACATCCGCGCGCGCATTGATTTTCACCTGTTCTCATAGCAAAAGAGGCTCTAGTTAGCAACATTATGGAGGCCATTGAGAATGCCTGTGGCTTATCGTATACGTCGCAATGTACTGCCATACCATACCAGCTATGTATTCCTGTGGTTTAGAAGCATTTTTATTTTTGGCCGGAATTTTTTTATTCGCCCGCGCGCACTAGTTTGGGGGTCTTCAGAGGATGTCATCCATAAAATTAAGGCGGTGTGGCCTAATTGAGAATCTGAGCAAAGGCCACTGAGAATGCCTGTGGGTTGTTGTACCTTGTATTTAGTTGTGAAGATGTGTATATACACACGGGGACTTGTTACAAAACCTTCATGTAAAGCTGACGCAGTTCATCTCGATCTCATGCTGTGTTTTGTCTGCCTATTTATACCTAAGAAATGTACCAGTAAGACAAATCCTGGTCAACAGGGACAGATATATTTATATAGAATGCCCCAGATATGATGGTTTACGTAACATGCAACTCATTCACATTTCTCCACTCAAGTACAACAAATTTCAAGAGACTCGATGGTATAGACAGATTTGAATATATCTTAAATTGCAATAACTCTCACAATATAGGGGAAAAGACTGCTTTGTTATTAGAAAAAATATGATTAGCTTATGCTATCCCTTGTTGTCTTAGTGATTAGGATGTTAAATTTTATTCTATACCTTTTTTGTGCTATGTTCAATAGTTGTTGCCATACATAGTACCACGTACAATTATCGCACAATAAAGTGCTTGTACATTCAACACACTAGGTAAGAGGTTATCCTAAAATGAGTCCCAGAGACGTCGACCCAGTTTGCGTCTGCCACTAACGGATTGCGTACCAAAGAAGGTAAAAAAAAACTAATTACACCCAACGCCATTGCCATTCAATCTCCATTATAGCTTACCACAATATACCTCATTACTGAAATCTAATAAAGAATGATAAAGTTTTGACTTGATAGGTAATTCTAATTAAAGTTAGTGTCGCAGTACGGTAAGGTAAATCTTTTGATGACACCATAGGGATCATACCGTTTAATAACAATTTACGATTAGGTAATAAAGAAGTTAAAGATCAAGAAGAGTAATGATGGTGATGATGATGACCACTATCTTCTCTGATGGATCAACGGACATAATCGGATAAACGGATTCTCAGAAACCTGGAAGCACTGACTTGAAAAACAACAGTATATAAAAAGGCCAGCATAATTTTATAGTTTGAAACACAGAGCAATTTGTACAAATTGCACTGACTCATTTAGTATCTAAATTAAGTACAAGGAATCAGGCCTGGCCGGTTTAAAAGTATCAAATTGGTCAAATTGTGGTTTGAGGACATTCATGAAAGCATACAGAAGGTCACAATCCATTTCCTTGTTTATTCGTTTATCACCTTCGCCAAGAAGGTTATGTTTTCGGTAGCGTTCGTCTCTCTCTCTCTCTCTCTCTCTCTCTCTCTCTCTCTCTGTGTGTGTGTGTGTGTGTGTGTGTGTGTGTGTGTGTGTGTGTGTGTGTGTGTGTGTGTGTGTGTGTGTGTGTGTGTGTGTGTGTGTGTGTGTGCGTGTGTGTGTCAACACGATAACTCGAGAAGGCTTCAATAGATTGCCTTGATATTTGGTAGGTGGGTAGGTCTTGATGATGAGAGCTCGAAATGATTATATTTTGAGCCAAACGGTAGCTTGTTTTATTCTTTTAATCGGGATCATACTAAAATATAGCATAATCAGTTTCTCTCATTCCAGGCCCATTTTCATTCCTACAGAGGAACCCCTCCCTTGACTGGCTTCATTCTCTACTGGCAGTTCAGCAGTTCAAACATATACACATTTTACCGCTACTAAACGCTGCATGTATCTTTAAAATACTGTACTACGTCACTGGGACATCTAGTGCTAGATTTAATCTCTTTGTGTAAATACCTTCCGCCTGAGTGATTGTCAGACTGGGTATACTTACGCGACGTGGCGTTTACTTAAGTTTAAAGAATAACGCGAAGAAAGAGCGCTTTTTGTTCTCATCTAGGGGAACGTAGTCGGCTAGAGGATCATGGGATTACCTTTTCTTATCAGTAACAAGCTGCTTCATCTTCCTCACGTCTACTTAAGGCTGACTCAAGAGTACGCCTGGGCGTTCTTCGTTGGATTTGATTGTTATAGTTACACGGCGTGTTGGCTGGTAACGACAAGGTAAGGTCTCTCTAAGGACAAGCGGGTTCAAGACAATTGCTCTGGGGCAGTCGGGGTCTGAAAAGTACCCAGTTGCAAGACCTGTTTACGACTTTCCAGCCTTAGCCACTAGTGACGGCCGTGCATTTAGATGTCACAATAATGAATATTCCTGATTCATGTTTTTGCTTGTCTTGCTTGTAATGCTTTACTCGTGTGAGTCTGACATTGAACTCTGGTCTTCATTTTGATCTTGATTTTAGGACCTTAGGATAGAACCACGACATAGGTACTAGTAATAGATTCAGAGGTCTTTTTTCGTGTTCATGGGCCCTTTTTAAAAAAAACTTTTCTTTCTAAGTGTATTCAAGTCTTGTTTCAAGTCATGTTGTGTCAGTTGTGCAGGTAAACATACAACAGGCAGTTTTCGTCAAATAGCCCCCCCCCCCATTTGGGTTCAGCTGCTCTAGCATGCAGGTCATTGTGCAGGAGAAAGAGTTATGGTCCCAGGACAAATCCTTGGGGAACGCTGTTATCAAAGATGCTTTCTGTGGTGTAAAGTCAGTGCCCTGGATATATATCAAAACGGCTTTTGAGGTCAGGAGGATTCTGGAATAGGAGAAAAAACTGTCATCCGTAAGCCGAGGTCTGTACATTACTGTGTAGCACATTCTTCTCCGTTTCATAGCGTGTCTTCCAGGTGCAAAGTACATAAACGGGGATCTTGTTTGATGGAGCGTTGGTGTCAGTATGGGAGTCTGTGAAAACTTTTGTAGGTCTGTGGTGATGTTTCATGCATGTCATGAATGCTAGTTGTAGTAGTAGACTGTTTTGTACTTCAAGCATGTTTGTAGCCCTATTGAATTGCACAGCTTTTACAAAACATTATACAAATTGCGCCACATAATGATTAAAATACACGACACACATTATAGATTTTAAAGTACACACTTATAAATTAGTCAATGATACTTATAAAATTCTTGTATATAATTATTAAATACTTATACAACTTGTAACCTATTTGTTAAATAGCTGCACAAATGTATGTTACGTATAAAGGCTACTATTATACCTACTTCTAAAATAAATTGCAGATCAGGTTCGGTTTGGATGTATGTATGATTGTATGGGCACAATTGTAAGACAATTGTACTCTTAGTATCTGAAATTCAAGCAGTAAATAATGATTACAACTTCATGTTGGAGCGGGCGAACTTCCGTTAGGTTATCCCGTTAATGAATGCACCCGTGGATTCATTTGAATGTTTCCATTTCATATCAATTGAACATGAGTGTACGTTACATACAGAGCTATTCAATCTGCTCTCAACTGCAGATTGCAAGAGTGTCGCATAATGGCAACTGATCAACAATATCAAAGGTAAACCGCGACTCGTGTCCTGTACATTCTACAATCCTCTCGCAGCGGATAATCTTGGTTTTATCGACCACTTGTGAGCTGACTGAGGTACATAATATCAGAGTCAAGTTAATTGCAAGTCAAGTTTATTGCGCAACAATTGCATTGGATACAACGTATGGCAAAAATAACTATAAACTATTTCTACTAGTGTACTAATCTAACTTCAATACATGTATACATGTTATAATGGAACATTGCATTTCACATTGCTATGACATGGTTTCTCTTTTGTAAAGCATTATGTACATTTTGACCTATATAAACAGATACAGAGTCGGGGCATGATAAAAGCATGTTGAAAAGTTCTCTAGTTGTCCCAGGTAGCGTTATTTTGTTCTTACATGATGTCATTGGTTGTTTTTTTTCCTTTCTTCGTCATAGCAAGGAGATATCATTATGAAATGGTACTCATCTTCAACTTTGTCAACAGGCAGGACACATTCTTTTCTCGGCTGATATCTTTTATCAGATCCCAAGTGCTGCTTCCCCCTCCTACAGTCATAACACACATTCCTCATCCTGAAATATTTCTCCACCAACATAATCGAATTTTCGGTCATCAGTTCCAGCCTGACATTAATACTTATTTACGTCCCCATCGAGATCATAACCAATAAATCTGCATGGTTAAGTTATTACACTTTCGTTTTCTAGCATCGCGATCGCTCATAACCATTAGGGGCAATGTGGACAAATGTCCTTTTCCGTGACGCATGCATCACATTTTTCTATCAAGGCAAGGAGAGAAAATTGTTTCTTCGCAGAGTGGACGCAATTTTTTTAGTGTTTTTTTTAAGTGGATCGATGACCTGGCGTTGAGCTATCGTGTGTTATATCAGATACAACTGTCACGCTCTCCATGCAAAATGGGAGACATACATCAAAGAACAATTGTTGAGAGGATAGACGGACGGTCATTCGTAGCCTCTACCAGACTAAAAGCGCAGGTTGAAAACTGTGGAATTTAGACAAATAGGGAGAATAATTGGCCAAGTGAGTTTAGCCAGCGTAGAGTTCATTTGCCTGCTCAGGGGGAAGTTAACTCTCCGCCTACGGACTGACTTTTCCTTGCTTGCCAATTATTCTTTTTGCCGAATTCTACGATCCGTATCCCCGTAGGAAGGCCTGGTGGAGGCTACATCATTCGGATCAATTACACTTTTACTAAAATGTCGGTTTGATGATACTGTAATCAGCAAGTTAAATTTGAAGCGACCAGTGGCATGTTTTGATTTCATTTCTTGTTATTTCATGAACGTTGGGCGTGTAGAAACTTTGACAGATGACACCTTTGACAGATCGGTGACGACGCAAAGGACCTCTAGTCATTATAGTGGTGTATTGCAAATACACGCTCTCTGGGAAGCGTACGTGTTGGACATATTTTCTACACGACAAAATATATGTGAGATGATCTGAGTTAGTTGCACATACACAAGAAGATTATTACTGAATGACGAGTATTAATTGAGTAGAAAGGAAAGCCATTGTTATCTACACCATACAGCTACGTTTTAATCCTTCTTAACCTCTTGTGGCCATTAACTTTCTTCCTATCTTTAAGTGATTAAATACCGTATCAAACAAATGGCTAATTAATGATCTATTCGTCACAGACAACATCATTAAGGAGACATCATGCAAAAAGTTACACTTCCTTCCTTATCATCTTTAAGGTTATGACTTTTCACGAAAGCCACTGACAATAATTACAAATTAATTACATGTTCATTTTATCGCAGATTTGCGTATCTTACATCTGAATCTGCGATAATTTGGTAAGCGGATGGACCAACATTTCTAAATTGGCAACTGGAAACAATTTAATGCTGCCAGCATACTAGTATTCATCATCGTCAAAGACAATAAACAGGGTGCCATCACACTCAGTTATCATTATTACCACGGTGGATTACGAAAGAGACGCCTGGACATACATAATCGTCACAAACATTAGTCATACAAAATTACAAGATTAATCTTCGTTACTTAGGGAGGAAATCCGTTTTGCATTACGGAGATTAAATCTAAGTCTCCTCGTGTGGATTTATGTCAGGCCTTTGGTGACCTCATTAGTGTATCGGAGGAATGGAGGTGTCGTTTCTTTGTACTGTTTGATCGATTTGGGTCAGCGGAAGAGCCGGTCTCAAGCATGAAGCAAAACCGCGGTTTGATCATCAACATGTTGACTACGCTCGATTGGCCCCTACTTGTGGAGAGGAGACGAAATGCTCGCCTACACATGTTTTATAAAATCACATATAATATTGTGGCTATGCATATGCCTCTGGACAGTAAGGGTCTACTAGCACCCTCTGGCACGGAAAACAGTTTGGCATTTTATCCACCAGCTTCAAGAGTAGATTATCACTTAAACTCCTTTTTCCCCAGAACAGTAAAGGAGTGGAACAAACTGCCGGAAAACATTGTTAGAGCTAAAACACTAGAGACTTTTAAAAATGCTATAAACAGTATGTAGTTCCGAACATCAGTTACGGGTACTCACCGCCACCCTGCTTTGGGTGGCGGACAGGGAGTGGCGCCCCTGCCCATTGAGGAGCTGTAGACCACAACAGATATACCACAACATATATATACATTTACATATACATTTATATTATACATTTGCGACCACCCCTATCAAAAACCCCTACCCCCACCGTGCTGAAGCCCTCAAACTAGTGAGGTTAGCGCGTAAAGGGAAGAAGAAGAAGAAGATTCATTCACAATACGGGACGCTCACTCAGAAACTCTGGCACAATCAGTGTACCTAAAGGCCGGACTAAGACACTTAGCAATTCTTTTCTTCATTGCGCTGTTCATCTCATAACAAGACAATTTACCAGTAGTGTTATAGTATCTAGCTAAATACTTCGTGGTAACCGCGTATTATGTATAGATTTTAATTGTGTAATCGTTTTCGAAATGTTTTAATAGTGTGCTAGCTATTTTTCATGTGAACAATGAAAGAGTGTAACAAATCATTGTTTTTATGCGTAATTATGTACATATGTAATAAGGACGAAATTCGGGTATCAGCCCGCGAGAGCTTTACCGAATAAAATTTGATTTTGAATTTGAATTTGAATACAGGCGTTAACGGCATCCAATGAAATGCCAGGACAGCAAACAAAAATATTCTGGATGAGAAAATTTGTGTGATCAACGTTTACTGCCATTTCTTAGCACATTTCAGCGTCATTTCATACGAGGTGTCTCTTTATTTTGAGGGCACCGCCCATACAACGTTACAATCAACCTACGATACGAAACATGAGCAACCGTTTTCTGACAGCGACATCACATTTTCTTTGCCTCACAGATATCGCAGTGTGCCATGGGTTGTGATTCAACTTACTACATTAAAAAGAGACCAGGAAGTTGACTTTGAAAAAGCTTTGGATGCCTTTGACAAAGTCGTTGACTGATGACAATGTTGAAAGTTATCTTTCGAGAATATATCTTGTTGTCATGCAAGAAGTCAAGCTGCTAGGAGCTATGAAACCAAATCCCATAAACTAATGTTGCATTTCTTCATCCAATTATACATCATTGGATTATTGGTGGTCTTCATTGTATTCTTAATCATTCCGTTCGTAATGGATTTTCCGATTAGGAAGCAAGGACCTCATATTTTCGAACACAGAAGACCTTCCTAGGGCGTGTTTTTTTAAAAGGATGTATATAAAAGATAGATCATTCCAAAAGCGAGGCCAAATCATCCATACATGGCTATATTGTAACTCAAATACTGTTATAGATAGTATTCCATAGTTATGACTGCAGAATATATTGTTCTTGTAGTCTTGTTAATTCACTTCCACACATTGTAAGATTTTACGACTGCCGAGCAATAAAGTTCATTCATTCATTCATTGTTCCTTGAAAAACTAACAAGCTAAGTGTTTTCTAATAGTGCATAGGTATGTCCTTGTAGCAGCTGTAGTATCATATTGCTACAACTTTAATCAGTGTTTGGTGTTTCTCAGGAGAACCAACCATTGTTCACCAGTGAAGAACATGTACAGGCCCTGCGGTACAGTCAAGATTCTGGATGCGGGCTGTCAGATATTGTTCAACGGATCGCAACGTCAACACAAAGAACGTGCTGTGGCCTGGGAAAAAATTGTCATTCCTTCAAGTACAAGAGTTATCGACTCAAGGATTGAGGTGTCTAAAAACTCATTCTTTCCGGGAACTATCACAGAGTGGCACTCGCTGTCACCGGCATTATCATTAGATATATGTTAGATGTTCAAAGATTAGGCGTAACAAGTCGTTCGGTGTAATGTAGCCAGCTGCCGCCGCGCCGCGTGCCTGCGAAGGACGGATATACTGGATATACAAATACAGATACAGAAAATGAAATGTTGCTTCCAAAGCTCTACTTCCTCTTGAAGATGGTTTGAGAAATCTGTTTGGTTGCCTCCTTCAGTCAATGATTTGAATGCAAACCACATTGACACCGTAAAACCAGATAAAGATAGAACAACGCATCTACGTACCCAATACTCCACTCGGTTCATTTTTGCTTTAAATGAAGGATAATCACTTTACGATTGACAAGCTTTTACCAATCAGAACATCTAATTTGGGCACGGCAGAAGGTGGTGGGGAGGGCTTTAGTACCATTTACCAGGTCACGCCTTGAGAACTGCACATTCCGCAAATTAAGTGAATTACTAGACAATTACGCGTAGCGTATCTACCGCTGGGTTTTGACTAATAACGTTTTGGCAGCTGAGGCCGATATCAAACCAACCGTAGTTCAATTAATCATATCGTAAGTTACTTTGTAGCATGCAGTCAGTCATTACTACAGTAACGGTATATCAACGATGAGGGCTGGCGGTAAGCTTTCTACTCATGTACATGTATACAGTCTCGCGCACTGAACTGCATCGCTCTGGTTCCTCTTTATGTTTCTATTCACTGTAAATAACATGATTTAACGAAGGCGCCGATGCATCTCTTTAAAGGATTTCGGGTTTGCACCACTGAGGTTGTTGACAAGGGAACGACTGTATCATCAGTGTTGTAAAAGGGCGAGCTCCATGTCCTAACATCACTCTGATATACAGCTGCTGAAAGGGAGGCATTTGGGGGTTCGAAGAAAAGGAACCTCTTTCATCGACTGCATTCAAAGACTGCATTCAAAAGAAGAAGAAGTCAAACCCATAATAGCAAACGTAGCACAGTGGTAGTATTAGGTGATCAGACAGCAGTCGTATGTCTACTATTGCTTTGCCTCACTTTATTTGACACTGTACGACAAAGTAGCCTTCGGGCATGGTTTTGCAAACAAATGGTGAATACGTTGAGAGAGTGATCATGATGTCCTCCGTCAAGCTTCTTGGAATTGTGGTCAGTAACGACCTTAAATCTTAAAACCGGGGACCTCATGTGGAGTACATGCTAGGAAAGGTCCAACCGCGCATACACTACGTATACCTGCGCGTAGCTAGGCGTGCTGCCCTACCCGCGGAAGTACTAACTGCAAATCTACAAGTCCTTTATCCGACCTGTGTTGGAGTATGGTTCCCCCATCTGGGCGCGTTGTCTCTCAGACGAGGTGGAAAGAGTTCAGAAGCTGTGCCTCAGGATTTGTGGAGTTCCCCATGGATACTTGCCCACTTTCGAGTCCAGGAGGAGGGAGGCTTCACTAAGAGAACCGAAACGGATACTTCAAGACCCCTCCCACCCCTGCAATGACTTTAGTCCACCTAGAGAGAACACGGCGTGCAATCTTAGGAGGAACTAACCCAAAGATATGGGTTAGCCCTATTCCTATATTGAGTTGAAGTAAAACACACTTTTGAATTCTGCCAAAAGCCTTATGGGTAAAGATGTCTGTTGCTATGCCGGAACATGGATGGCAGATAAATATGAAGAGATGAGACGAGACAATTTAATGATTTAATGTTGTCTTTGATGCAGTGATTTATTTCATTCCTATTATATGTAATGTTGGCTGTGTGTATGTGACGTTCCCACTGAATCAAAACGATTGAAAACTTTTATTTTTCAAAATTGTTTCTGTGAGAAATGGATGTTGTAATAGTCGGCAGTTGACAGCACAATATAGGTATCACTTCACAATATAGGTTTTATTTATGACGATTTACCACATTTGTGGAAGGATTGACATAACAGGTGACTATCACCTTTTCAAAGATGTCAAACCTGAGACCAGACTGTAATGTTTGAACCACTCACACCGGGAAGGTCCCCTACTCTTTTCGATAAGTGTGGTGGGTTCTTTAACGTGCGTGGGGTGTGGCTCTCCCAAACACGGGACCTCCATTTAACGTCCTATCCGAGGGACGTCCCTAGCCGAAGCTAGGTACTCATTTTCACCTGAGTGAAGTGAGGAAAGTCGTGTAAAGTACCTTTCCCAAGGGTACAACGTCGGGGCGCATGTTCGGACTTGTTCGGGTACGACACGGAATCGAACCCGGGTCTCTCCGTTTCATAGTCCAGTGATGTACCACTACACCAGACGACGCCACAAAAGTGGCGGTTTTACAATCGCATTAGGTTTAACAAGGATTATGATCTTGATTTTGGCCCGCTTTGTTTTTTTTTTACCCTATCGCATTAGATTTGGAGTCTGCAAAGGATGTCATCCATTAATATAAAATTTACTTGCTGTGGCCTAAGTATGGCCTAAGTTTGTTATATACTGCCACTGCAGTGTAATTGATTGGGTACAAGATAACATGTGCATACAAGCAGGGCGCGACCGTTGTAACATAATGAGGGCTATATTGTTGTATTTTGGCACGAGAATAGATTTTTTGCAATATCCTGTAGAATATTATGTCTGCTGGATGTCACTCACACATGAGGTAACTGTTGTGAGCGCTGTTTCTGTCGCTAGTTTTGATACAACCAGGAGATGCCCTTATCAGTACACCAGTCATTAGGCCATGTTGATTTAATCATATATATGACATCCCCTAGGAACCCCAAAACTGATGCGAGCATGCAAATAAAAAAGTTTGGGAAAAATTGAGAAAATCTATGTGGTCATGGAGGTTGAATAAATGACTAAACACACAGAGTAAGGTATGGCGAATAATAGATTCTTCATTTTTATTTCTCGCATTTTCTTCCTTGCATATGGGATTGATTTTGGCATTCTACGACATTAGTATTATTTTCCAATATTTGTTTTGTAACCTACTGCATATATACTTGCTCATTTTGCAGCTGTTTTGTACGATCTACAGTATGGTCGAAAACTTTTTTTGTTTTGTTTTGGAAACGGATAAAAATTCATGCACGCGTGGATGTCATCCATATGCGAGTAATCACAATCAACATGGCCTCATAGGAAACAATTTGCCTAGCAAGAGGCCACGAGATCGCCAGAAATTGCACAACCCACGACCACGTGCGTCAGTGAAGGGTACTGTAGAGGGCAATTGGCGTAAAACAGCCAGACCTCGGTGAACTTTATGAGTCAGGAACAATGTTACGGAATGAAAAATGATGGAATAATTTTTCCTGTTCAAACTTCCCTGGCTCGTTAATTCTGAGAAGTTCTGACCTGGAATATCTAGCTCACTTGGACAGAAAACTCAAGAGACGTTGTTATCAAATTTAGTTATTTATCTCATTTCTTTTAGTTCAGAAAAGAATAATTTCAGTTAAAACATGCGTAACAAGCACATTTACCTGTGTTAACAGTTGGCATAATCATAAGTAGTAATAGTAGTATCCATATAACCTCTTACTAGTGAAAAAATGGATTAACATCCCTTCAACTGATTTTTTTACTAGTAGGATAATTAAGAAAAAACTCGTACCTATCAGGTCTTGTTGATGTGCTAAAGTAGTACACATTGGCTGGTACGTACATACGGTTAGCCATATATATGCCTGTGTTTCTAAGTGTAAATTATCATGGCTGAGCGATTATTTCAGCATGAAACTTTTTATAGTTTTCTGTGTATTCATGTTTGCGTTGTTGTTGACACCATTCAATTTCTTTATCATTCAACTGGCAGCTCTACAGTAGCAAACACTGGAAGAGTTTTTAGATAAATATAGCATTTTCATTTAATATTTGTACAAAACCAAGCCACTACCCAGTGTTGACGTCACGCTTCAAAGAAGTCACGTGACAAGCCTCACTGGGCTAGTCTGCTGAGGAAGACCAGAGTGACTGGTCGAAAAGCTCTAGGTGAGAGAATTTTTTGTGTTGCATGGACCAAAAAGTTTTAACTTTAAACACCACTACTATAATATTAACGGCACATTTACACCGTAATACTGAACGCAACAGCAAGAAAAAGGTGATCCCTGGAATACATATACATGTACTTTGAAATTGTTTCAAGAAGTGAGAAAGGATGAAGTTTCCAGCAGTATAAGAAGAGTGATGGCTACACCTGTATCAACCCTTTCACGTTAATGTTCGTGGTTCACTCGGAATAAATCATGAGATCATTTTTGTAGCGTTGCCTGTTGTCGAGAAAATGCACCACTCCAAGCCACTCCGTAAATCAGAACTAGATGGATTTATCAAGCTAGGGGCGGTTTTCACAGGATATGGTAGTCCCACAGACTGGTCATTAGCTTTTAATGCATAAGAAGTTGTGTGATATAAGTTGTGTGTGGATGCCTCAGGCTCGTGGAGTATCATAACGAGCGTCTGTTTCCTTCAAAACGATGAGAAGCAAGCGTCAGTCTTCCCCCCATGATTGCTTGCTGTAAATCATGTACCTATCTGCCAGCGCACAGGTCAATGCACACTGACTACTCATGTACAAAAATCAATACGAAAATGCAATAAAACACTTCTGGCAAAGTCATTTCAACAGTCCTTTGACGTTATGATTTCTCCAACCATCACATGTAAGATGGCAGGGTGTTACTCATCGTCCTTACTGTAATGCATTACTGCAAGAATATATCCTTCATAAAATAAAACGTATTGCTTTTCTTTGAAGCAATGGACTCTCTAACTGAAGTAAATTTTCAATTGCCGTTTCAGTATTCGGTGTGCATCTCACCACGAATATCATTTGTCTTAATTCAAGGAGGCTTTTAGTCCTGACGCAAAGAAAGGACGTTTTCAGCGAAACAGATTAGACGGTTCGTTTTAAGCAATATACATCATTCACGTGTTTTGTGTGCCAGTATAACAGGATTGTGAGAACAAGTATCTGTATCGATATAGCCGGTATAACCGCCCTTCGTCGTAACACACCAGCTTCGCAGGCATGCGGCGCGGCGGCAGCTGGCTACATTACACTGAACGACTTATTACACCTAAAAATTGAACATCTAGCTCTAAACATGGTTTGAACCTATCCAAATGATAACGTCCCTACTGTACTTGGTGACAGCGAGTTCCATTCTGCAATAGTTCTAGGGAAAAAATGAGTTTTTGAACACCTCAATCCTTGTTGTGACGGTGGAGGATTGAAGAGATTCTTTTGCTTCTTTGAGCAACATCAACAAAAGCTCTGCCATGTATCACACAACTTGGAATCGTCAAAATACATAATACCTTGAGGACTTAAGCCTTGTCAGACATAGCCGGCTATGGCATCCTGAACTCCTGCCGAACTCCTCCCAACCATGGTTAGGAGTAAGTCGGGAGTAAGGTCGGCAAGAGTTCGCAGAGGTCGGCTACTGGTCGGCTGCGCCAGCCGAATAACGGTTCACAATGTTTAAAACATTCGGGTGTTGCCGAGACGTTCAGGCGTTCTTGGTTGGTGTTTGGAAGTAGGTCGGGGCATGGATAGCAGTGAAAATTGATTAGAATTTAACTCAAATTCGATTCGACTCGTATAGAAAGGTATAGGCTTGCCCTAAATCTGGTCGGGGGTCGGGGGAAGGTCCTGAATCTGTGACAGGGGCTTCAGATTTGAACGAAATGGCGCTATGAACTCAAGAAAATACTGACCAAAACACATTGTTTTAGACACGTACACGTGATTTCAATCCCTTTGATCTATGAATTTCATCAGACAAAGCCTAACGCCAATCGCAAAGGGCTATCGGTACAGGGGAGTGACTGATTTTGTTATTACAGGGCACCATTGCAAAGCATCACATCATAGCCTGCCCATAATAGATACCTGCGTTCCAAACCATTGAACAAAACATATGACAAAACGTCTGGAACGCTGTTTGTCATGTTGACGCCTTGGGAAATTTTCCCACGCAAAACAATTTGGGAACAACAAGGGTTAAGAGATACCATTATTTCTACTAGTAATAGTAGACTCGCGATATGGAAAGATTATTTTTGAACGTAGCAAATATTTGGTTTGCCAATCCTGTTGTTTTACGGCAATTTTTTTTTATTCCAACATGTAATCACCAGACGTGGTGACGACACACTCAAGTTTTTTCAACTTATATTAATGCCGCCACCAACACAGGGGACAAATACATGACAGGACAATACTCATTTACACCTGAGCTGAGTGAGGAAAGTCGTGTAAAGTGTCTTTCCAAAGGGCACGGCAAATTCTGCCATGTCAAGCCTATGAGGTTTGCTTTGAAATACCATGAATGCAGAAATTATGACAATGGAAGAAGAACCATCTGACTGATTTATGTTTAAAAATTAATATGGTGTAGCATGTTCCTTTTTTATTTGCTTCCCCTTTTTGTCATAACTTTATATAGAAGAAACAATACCAATCAATAATGGTAGTGAAGTGTGCGTAACCCAGATGTCTCTTTTTTTATTTTATTAATAAAGTGGCAGGTCATATTTCATTGATTTGGCGGTACTGCCTTTGGTATATAATTTAGCGCTCTATATTGCCGGTGAGCGGCCCTGACACACATTCAGGACCTTCCCCCCGAAATTGCCCCCGAACACCAGCCGACCAAAGATGGATGAAGTTTGGGAGCAGTCTCTAGCCGGATGTAGGCCACTCCGTACCTTAAACATGAACCGAGACGAATTAAATTTGAGTCAAATTTGACAACCGAACACTCCTGACTTACTCCCGAATGGTTGACTGGTGTTCTGCTGATGTTCTGCTGACAGTCGAGAACCATCCAATCATGTCCAAACCCCCGAAATGCTTAAGCAATTTGAAACATTGGGATAGCTCCGCCGATTAGTTAGCCTGGGTGCCATCCTTTTTGTGTGCTGGGGCTCCCATACTCATTCTTATGGAGGGAGTATGGGAGTCCCGGCATACAAATAGGATGGTACCCAGGCTAACGATTAGTAGCCGACCTCGCCGAATACCAGCCGACTTTGAGGGGAGGGGGCGTTCTTATTCATTCAATTATTCATTCAATCTCAAGGCGACTGGGCAGTCCCATTCAGCTTGCGGTAGCTGTTTTCGGGGGGGGGGCGATATTACTCAACCTTTTTTACACTCAGTCAAACAAAGAACAACATAAAGTATGCATAAAAACACAAAGTGCAATGCGGAGTCATAGTCCAAACAAACAGCCTTTCGGCTAGTGTTCAGGAGGCCAGATTCGTGAATGTGTTTGCAGCGCGAAAAAAAACACCCCCAGTCGATGCCCCGATCGATGAGTCCCCCTCTCACCTGACGCGTGGGACGGGAAGCCGGCTCACTTCGATAGGCTCTTCTACTTCTTCAGACGGCGCCACCACCTGTTAGAAATACGCGCTTGACATTTCGTCCTGGCTGTTCACACGGAAGAAACCTCACCGGTTCCACACGGGCCTTTCATACGGACATGTGTGGACGCGGATAACTTAACACCACTGAGAGAAGAAGGTAAATGTTGAATCTTAACCTGTGTATTCCTTCTATAATTTTCTCAATGTAGGAAGACCTTTATTGTACATTTCTGCTCATTGCGAACTAAGTACAGGTCAGGGCAAATAGCGATGGTAGACTAAAATATAGTAAAAGTACATATTTACAGGTTCTGCTTCTTCTCGCTTCTTAAGACAGTTGTAAATGTAAGAAAATATGGAGCTTATAGTACGAGGATTATTGAGTTTCATGAGGAATGTGATGTCGATTAGCAGATGTGAGATGACACTTCTATGAAATATCATAAAACTTGCAGAATGATTTTAGCGGACAGAGAGCACACATTGTAGTGCGCTTTCCAATGTTTCTCGTTACAACGGTTTTATAAAAGCGTATGTATTTGGAGACATGGCATTTTCTCTTAAATACTATGGGTCTCGACCGTAGAGCGTCCAACTACTATTGTGCATGCCTTCTACGTATAAGCCTTATGTTTTTTAGTGCAATGACGCCTTCGCTATTTTTATGTCATCCAAACACTATTAGTGTAAAAAAATCCCCATCTACCTAATAGTATTCTAATAGGGTTACGCTGTTTTATTGCTTTATGAGTCTATTATAACGTAATTTTGTTTTCTCACACGAGCCTTTTCTCAGTTAATACCTTGGAATATGGTTAGCGCCGTGACATCCATTCAGAGTGTCTTCCTTTCACAGATGAAGGGCCTCCATCTACAGACATACGTGCTACACCTTTACCACATGACAACCGACGCATTAGCTTACTCCAACTGAAGAACCGGCGATCCGTGCTGTCTACCTGCGTTATCTTTCTTTGCCATAACCGCTCTTGAACAGGTGTTTAGATTTGACTTGAAGGCACCGTAAGCCAAGATGAAATAAACTACATCTCACTCAACATCGGACCCAAATCCCGCCGACAACTGGAAAGAAAAGTATTGTCATTGACGGCAGGCGATAGTCATTACTAGTACCCATGACATACGTTATCTACAATTGAGGAAAAGAGAAAGGACATCGCAAGGACACTGAGAATGCCGCGGAAGGCAGCAAGCTTCAGATGGCGGGAAGGTGCAACCTTGCTTTTACTCTTCGGAGTCCTTCGAACAAGGTAAGTTTCAATTTTCATGATCAGTCTGAGTTTCTACCTCGTCTGTGTGGTGATAAGATTCATTTTCAAAGGATAAGGACAGTTCAGCTGCATATCTTGTGTGAAGCTTGTGAAGTGCCCTCTAAGTATTGTCCGAACTGCTCTCCGTTGTACTGATTCGAGTTTTTTTTTTTTTTTTTTGTATTCCAACATTTCATGACCAAACATGGCGACGGCACACTCAAGTTATAT
The DNA here is from genome assembly GCF_001625305.1 of Branchiostoma belcheri. Taxonomy (NCBI): domain Eukaryota; kingdom Metazoa; phylum Chordata; class Leptocardii; order Amphioxiformes; family Branchiostomatidae; genus Branchiostoma; species Branchiostoma belcheri. Next base: position 684,439 of record NW_017804254.1, on the reverse strand, counting down.
CAACTTATTTTATGCCGCCACTAACGCAGAGGATAAATACAGGACAGGACAATTCTCATTTTCACTTGAGTTAAGTGAGGAAAGTGCCTTTTTTATAAGGGCACATGCAAAGATCGGTGGCATGTCAGGACTCGAACCCGGCCCCTCTTGGTTCCCCGTCGAGCACTCTGCCGCAACGCCACACGACCCCACACTTTGCCTGACTGTGCACTTGTGAACCCTGGATGCCAGACTGGCGTACAGTATTGCAACACCGGTCGTACAAGGGATGCATAGATGGTGACGAGGTCTTCGGTGGGCAAATTGGAATGTTTCAGCTTCCGTAAAAAGAAGAGACGTCCGTTAGCTTTCCCTGTCATTATTGTATCCTGTGTCTCCCATTTTATAAGTCACTCTGAAGCCACACCCCCAAAAGGCGTCTCCTCTCCTGTAGCTCAATATGCATCAGCAGGACAACGTTATCACTCCTGATCTGTCTATCACAATTATCTATCACAATTTTCATCCTCCTTACCCATCGAAATCTGTTTCATGCCCACAATCCGTGTGTCTACTGTCTCTAAGCAGTCAATGCATCTTACGCCCACCTCTACCAACGGCATGTAGTTAACATGCAACTGAATAAACCATAACGCTATGGTACCGTTATTCCCAACCAACGTTATTCGCGGAGGTGTACGTTGCCCGATCTCTGGTGCATTCTTCATCACCTACGCAAATGTAAAAGACTTTTTGCCACGGACGTTTTAGACATTTGTTCTATGAATATGACCATTTCTACTTGTTCATGATGGAAAGATATAATATTTCCAAGTTGGATTTTGGAATTTCTCTTTGATTTCAATTATTCGAGAATGGATATGGAGTAGGAAACACATCCAGGTCTACTAGCAACAGCTAACCGACCAGTGAAGCTTGGCTCACATTTTTTGAGAAAGTCAAATATTTCATGATCATGTAACCAAAATGAAGAGTAAAAAGAGAACATTTCTGCACCGGGAAGTCAACCTTTGGGGCAACTTACCACCACATATCGAAACCTTATAAAAACCATCCACCATTTGTTGAAACAATGTTAACTCTGTAATTGGTTTGTATATTATAGTCCTTTCGTTTATAAGTTATTGAAAATTTCGTTTCGTGCCAGTATGCGTCTCACCATGTAATCTGTTATATGTATGTTTTGATTTTTTGTAATCTGAACCATATAAGACTAGCCATCAAAATAAAGGGTAGCTTAATAATGAAAACATAGTAGTACGTCTTCAACCTAGCCTGGGTACCATCCTGGTTAGTTTACGTCTCTACCAGGCTTCGGGAGGCGGCTGTAAAGAGTAGAAATCGGCCAAATTTAGAGATAGCATGCCAGGGGAGTTGGTTGGCTGGAGAGAACAGTTTGCCGCACCCGATGGAACTGTTCTCTCCAGCAGACCAACTCCCCTGGCATGCTATCTCTCTATTGGCCGATTTCTACTCTTTCCAGCTGCCTCCCGAAGCCCTGGTAGAGGCTAATCTTC
>NW_017804254.1:681518-682902 GCF_001625305.1 Branchiostoma belcheri | reverse complement strand
TCCACGGATATCTTAGACCGCGAAACACGCTGGTGGGAACGGGGTGTCAAAGAGGCAATATATGAAAGAATGTACAACCCCACCCTCAACAGGGAAGGGGGGCTACGAGTCGATCTTTCCGGCACTTGGGATTTGGCACTCCCAGCCCCGAGGACAGACAACACTTAAGCTCCTGTTCTGTATAACAGGAGCTGTCAGACTAATTTGCATCATTTTGTCTTGACTTGTCTAACTTTTGTTCCTTTTTCGACTTCCAAAAAATTGTCTTCACTTTATTTGCATATCAATAAACAGGTTGTACTTAAAAACCTGCTTTCCCCTCTGGTCTCTCAGTCACTGACGAAAGCTAGTGGATACTAGCTGAAACGTCTGACGTTTTCAAAATCATATCCAGTTGCTTGAGTAACTGTTTTTTGGCGCATAGCGCTATGGTACCTCTATTCCCAACTGCCAACGCTTTTCGCGGAGGTGTACGTTGCCCGATCTCTGGTGCATTCTTCATCACCTACGCAAATATAAAAGACTTTTTTGTCACGGACGTTTTAGACATTTGTTCTATGAATATGACCATTTCTACTTGTTCATGATGGAAAGATATATTCCAACTTGGATTTTGGAATTTCTCTTTGATTTCAATTATTTGAGAATGGAGATAGAGTAGGAAAACTCATCCAGGTCTACTGCAATAACTAACCGACCAGTGAAGCTTGGCTCACATTTTTTTTGAGAAAGTCAAAGATTTTATAATCATATAACCAAAATGAAGAGTAAAAAGAGAACATTTCAGCACCGGTAAGTCAACCTTTGGAGCAACTTACCACCACATATCGAAACCTTATAAAAACCATCCATCATTTGTTGAAACAATGTTAACTCTGTAATTGGTTTGTATATTATGTTATATTCGTTTGTAAATATTGAAAGTTTCGTTTCGTGCCAGTATGCGCCTTACCATGTAATCTGTTATATGTATGTTTTGATTTTGTGTAATCTGAACCATATAAGACTAGCCATCAAAATAAAGGGTAGCTTAATAATGAAAACATAGTAGTACGTCTTCAACCTAGCCTGGGTACCATCCTGGTTAGTTTACGTCTCTACCAGGCTTCGGGAGGCGGCTGTAAAGAGTAGAAATCGGCCAAATTTAGAGATAGCATGCCAGGGGAGTTGGTTGGCTGGAGAGAACAGTTTGCCGCACCCGATCGAACTGTTCTCTCCAGCAGACCAACTCCCCTGGCATGCTATCTCTCTATTGGCCGATTTCTACTCTTTCCAGCTGCCTCCCGAAGCCTGGTAGAGGCTAATCTTCAACCTGGACTTAACACAAAATACATATGACACCTAATTTACCTTCCGCTGAAGGGAGGAAGTTACGAAGAATGTG
>NW_017804254.1:674968-681498 GCF_001625305.1 Branchiostoma belcheri | reverse complement strand
CCACTCCAAGCCACTCCGTAAATCAGAACTAGATGGATTTATCAAGCTAGGGGCGGTTTTCACAGGATATGGTAGTCCCACAGACTGGTCATTAGCTTTTAATGCATAAGAAGTTGTGTGATATAAGTTGTGTGTGGATGCCTCAGGCTCGTGGAGTATCATAACGAGCGTCTGTTTCCTTCAAAACGATGAGAAGCAAGCGTCAGTCTTCCCCCATGATTGCTTGCTGTAAATCATGTACCTATCTGCCAGCGCACAGGTCACTGCACACTGACTACTCATGTACAAAAATCAATACGAAAATGCAATAAAACACTTCTGGCAAAGTCATTTCAACAGTCCTTTGACGTTATGATTTCTCCAACCATCAGATGTAAGATGGCAGGGTGTTACTCATCGTCCTTACTGTAATACATTGCTGCAAGAATATATCCTTCATAAAATAAAACGTATTGCTTTTCGTCTAGAAGCAATGGACTCTCTAACTGAAGTAAATTTCCAATTGCCGTTTCAGTATTCGGTGTGCATCTCACCACGAATATCATTTGTCTTAATTCAAGGAGGCTTTTAGTCCTGACGCAAAGAAAGAACGTTTTCAGCGAAACAGATTAGACGTTTCGTTTTAAGCAATATACATCATTCACGGTGTTTTGTGTGCCAGTATAACAGGATTGTGAGAACAAGTATCTGTATCGATATAGCCGGTATATATAACCTCCCTTCGTCGTAACACACCAGCTTCGCAGGCATGCGGCGCGGCGGCAGCTGGCTACATTACACTGAACGACTTATTACACCTAAAAATTGAACATCTAGCTCTAAACATGGTTTGAACCTATCCAAATGATAACGTCCCTACTGTACTTGGTGACAGCGAGTTCCATTCTGCAATAGTTCTAGGGAAAAAATGAGTTTTTGAACACCTCAATCCTTGTTGTGACGGTGGAGGATTGAAGAGATTCTTTTGCTTCTTTGAGCAACATCAATAAAGCTCTGTCATGCATCACACCACTTGGAACCGTCAAAATACATAAGACCTTGATGACTTAAGCCCCTGTCAGACATAGCCGGCTATGGCATCCTGAACTCCTGCCGAACTCCTCCCAACCATGGTTAGGAGTAGGTCGGGAGTAAGGTCGGCAAGAGTTCGGAGAGGTCGGCTACTGGTCGGCTGCGCCAGCCATGGTTCACAATGTTTAAAACATTCGGGTGTTGCCGAGAGGTTCAGCCGTTCTTGGTTGGTGTTTGGAAGTAGATCGGGGCATGGATAGCAGTGAAATTTGATTAAAACTCCAATTCGATTCGATTTGTATAGAAAGGTAGGCTTGCCCCGAATCTGGTCGGGGGTCAGGGGAAGGTCCGGAATCTGTGATAGGGGCTTCAAATGGCGCTGAATATGAACTCAACAAAATACTGACCAAAACACATTGTTTTAGACACGTGATTTCAATGCCTTTGATCTATGGATTTCATCAGACAAAGCCTAACGCCAATCGCAAAGGGCTATCGGTACGGTACAGGGGAGTGACTGATTTTGTTATTACAGGGCGCCATTGCAAAGCATCACATCATAGCCTGCCCATAATAGATACCTGCGTTCCAAACCATTGGACAAAACATATGACAAAACGTCTGGAACGCTGTTTGTCATGTTGACGCCTTGGGAAATTTTCCCACGCAAAACAATTTGGGAACAACAAGGGTTAAGAGATACCATTATTTCTACTAGTAATAGTAGACTCGCGATATGGAAAGATTATTTTTGAATGTAGCAAATGTTTGGTTTATTGTTTTACGGCAAATTCTGCCACTGTCAAGCCAAAGAGGTTTGCTTTGAAATGCCATTAATGCAGAAATTATGACAATGGATGAATGAATGAATGAATGAAGACCTTTATTGTGCGCAAATACCCACTGGGTTCAGTACAGGTCACAGGAAAGACGTCACAGATTGCAATGAGTATATACAATGTACAATCTAGCACTAATTTTATGTACTATGTACATATAGTCTAATAATTACGATAATTTGGCTATGGAAGAAGAACCATTTGACTGACTTATCTTTTAAAAGTTAATTTGGTGTAGCATGTTCCTTTTTTATTTGCTTCCCCCTTTTTGTCATAACTTTATATAGAAGAAACAATACCAATCAATTATGGTAGTGAAGTGTGCGTAACCCAGATGTCTCTTTTTTATTTTATTAATAAAGTGGCAGGTCATATTTCATTGATTTGGCGCTACTGCCTTTGGTATATAATTTAGAGCCCTATATTTCCGGTGAGCGGCCCTGACACACATTCGGGACCTTCCCCCCGAAATTGCCCCCGAACACCAGCCGACCAAAGATGGATGAAGTTTGGGAGCAGTCTCTAGCCGGATGTAGGCCACTCCGTACCTTAAACATGAACCGAAATGAATCAAATTAAATTTGAGTCAAATTTGACCGCCGAACACTCCTGACTTACTCCCGAATAGTTGACTGGTGTTCGGCTGGTGTTCTGCTGACAGTCGAAAACCATCCAACCATGTCCAAACCCCTGAAATGTTTAAACATTTTGAAACATTGGGCTAGCGCAGCTGATTAGTTAGCCTGGGTGCCATCCTATTAGTATGCTGGGGCTCCCATACTCATTCTTGTGGAGGGAGTATGGGAGTCCCGGCATACAAATAGGATGGTACCCAGGCTAACGATTAGTAGCCGACCTCGCCGAATACCAGCCGACTTTGAGGGGAGGGGGCGTTCTTATTCATTCAATTATTCATTCAATCTCAAGGCGGCTGGGTAGCCCCATTCAGCTTGCGGTAGCTGTTTTCGGGGGGGGGGCATATTACTCAACCTTTTTTTACACTCAGTCAAGCAAAGAACAATATAAAGTATGCATAAAAACACAAAGTGCAATGCGGAGTCATAGTCCTTTCGGCTAGTGTTCAGGAGGCCAGATTCGTGAATGTGTTTGCAGCGCGAAAAAAACACCCCCAGTTTTGGTATGCCCCGATCGATGAGTCCCCCTCTCACCTGACGCGTGGGACGGGAAGCCGTCTCACTTCGATAGGCTCTTCTACTTCTTCAGACGGCGCCACCTGTTAGAAATGCGCGCTTGACATTTCGTCCTGGGTGTTCACACGGAAGAAACCTCACCGGTTCCACACGGGCCTTTCATACGGAACATGTGTGGACGCGGATAACTTAACACCACTGAGAGAAGAAGGTAAATGTTGAATCTTAACCTGTGTATTCCTTCTATAATTTTCTCAATGTAGAAAGACCTTTATTGTACATTTCTGCTCATTGCGAACTAAGTACAGGTCAGGGCATCGCGAGCAGAACCAACTTCTACAGGCTCTCGTTCTTCCCCCGCACCATCAGGGAATGGAATGAACTTGAGCCTGGTGCGGCGGAGGCGGGGTCTCTTGCCCAGTTCAAATCTGAACTGGCGAGGACCCTGCTGCATTGAGCCACCCCATCATGTCTTGTATATATGTAAATATTACTAACGCACTAATGCACTTGTCCCGTCTTTAGCACACACAAAATCAGTTGTCTTATGTTCCCTTCTCATTTATCCTTGTTTTACCTTGTTTTATGTACTGGATCACAATTGTAACTAATCAATGCGTAACGGCTGCCAATAATCCTACATGGTAGGGCTAGGCAGTAACGGAGATGATGAGGGCAAATAGCGATGGTAGACTAAAATATAGTAAAAGTACATATTTACAGGTTCTGCTTCTTCTCGCTTCTTAAGACAGTTGTAAATGTAAGAACATATGGAGCTGATAGTACGAGGATTATCGAGTTTCATGAGGAATGTGATGTCGATTAGCAGATGACACTCCTATGAAATACCATAAAACTTGCAGCATGATTTTAGCGGACAGAGAGCACACATTGTAGTGCGCTTTTCAATTGTTTCACGTTACAATGGTTTTATAAAAGCGTATGTATTTCGAGACGTAGAATTTTTTTAATACTATGGGTTTCGATCGTAGAGCTTCCAAGTATTGTGCATGCCTTCTACGTAAGCCTTATGGTCTGTTTTGCTGTTTTTATGTCATCCAAACACCCTTGGTATAAAGAAATCCCCAATATCGTCAAGGCAATTCTACCTATTCTGATAGGGTTACGTTGTTTTATTGCTAGTGTTTTGAGGAGTCTATAATTTTATTACGTGATTTGGTTTTCTCCCACGAGCGTCTTATATCAATTAATACCTTGGAATATGGTTAGCGCTGTGACATCCATTCAGAGTGTATTCCTTTCACAGATGAAGGGCCTCCATCTACAGCCATACGTGCTACACCTTTACCACATGACAACCGACGCATTAGCTTACTCCAACTGAAGAGCAGGCGATCCATGCAGTCTACCTGTGTTATCTTTCTTTGCCATAAACGCTATTGGACAGGTGCTTAGATTTGACTGGACGACACCGTAAGCCGAGATGAAATAAACTACATCTCACTCAACATCGGACCCAAATCCCGCCGACAACTGGAAAGAAAAGTATTGTCATTGACGGCAGGCGATAACCATTACTAGTACCCATGCCATACGTTATCTACAGTTGAGGGAAAGAGAAAGGACATCACAAGGACACTGAGAATGCCGCGGAAGGCAAACTTCAGATGGCGCGAAGGTGCAACCCTGCTTCTGCTCTTTGGAGTCCTACGAACAAGGTAAGTTTTAATTTTCATGATCAGTCTGAGTTTCTACCTCGTCTGTGTGGTGATAAGATTCATTTTCAAAGGATAAGGACAGTTAAGCTGCATATCTTGTGTGAAGCTTGTGAAGTGCCCTCTAAGTATTGTCCGAACTGCTCTCCGTTGTACTGCTTCGAGTTTTTTTTTTTTGTATTCCAACATTTCATGACCAAACATGGCGACGGCACACTCAAGTTATATCAACTTATTTATGCCGCCACTAACGCAGAGGATAAATACAGGACAGGACAATTCTCATTTTCACTTAAGTGAGGAAAGTGCCTTTCCTAAGGGCACATGCAAAGATCGGTGGCATGTAAGGACTCGAACCCGGCCCCTCTTGGTTCCCCGTCGAGCACTCTGCCGCAACGCCACACGACCCCACACTTCGAGTTTGCCTGACTGTGCACTTGTGAACCCCGGATGCCAGACTGGCGTACAGTATTGCAACACCGGTCGTACAAGGGATGCATAGAAGGTGCCGAGGTCTTCGGTGGGCAAATTGGAATGTTTCAGCTTCCGTAAAAAGAAGAGACGTCCGTTAGCTTTCCCTGTCATTATTGTATCCTGTGTCTCCCATTTTATAAGTCACTCTGAAGCCACACCCCCAAAAGGCGTCTCCTCTCCTGTAGCTCAATATGCATCAGCAGGACAACGTTATCACTCCTGATCTGTCTATCACAATTTCTCTATCACAATTTTCATCCTCCTTACCCATCGAAATCTGTTTCATGCCCACAATCCGTGTGTCTACTGTCTCTAAGCAGTCAATGCATCTTACGCCCACCTCTACCAACGGCATGTAGTTAACATTCAATTGAATAAACCATAGCGCTATGTCGATGAAGGTTAGACATCCAGGTAATACGATACGCCAAAAAACAGTTACTCAAGCAACTGGATATGATTTTGAAAACGTCAGACGTTTCAGCTAGTATCCACTAGCTTTCGTCAGTGACTGAGAGACCAGAGGGGAAAGCAGGTTTTTAAGTACAACCTGTTTATTGATATGCAAATAAAGTGAAGACAATTTTTTGGAAGTCGAAAAAGGAACAAAAGTTAGACAAGTCAAGACAAAATGATGCAAATTAGTCTGACAGCTCCTGTTATACAGAACAGGAGCTTAAGTGTTGTCTGTCCTCGGGGCTGGGAGTGCCAAATCCCAAGTGCCGGAAAGATCGACTCGTAGCCCCCCTTCCCTCAGACAAAGACTGGTACACCCTAAGGACCGACCTCACAAAGGTACCAAGGCGAATGTTATTTACAGACTCAAATGTGAGGAGCCCAATTGTAACAACACCTACATTGGAGAGACAAGTCGACCGCTCAAAGTAAGATACAAAGAACATTGCCGACCTAGTGCCAACGGCTACTCCTTAGCTATTTTCCACCACCTACAACACAACCAGGGTCACTCTTTCAAACTCGAGTCCACGGATATCTTAGACCGCGAAACACGCTGGTGGGAACGGGGTGTCAAAGAGGCAATATATGAAAGAATGTACAACCCCACCCTCAACAGGGAAGGGGGGCTACGAGTCGATCTTTCCGGCACTTGGGATTTGGCACTCCCAGCCCCGAGGACAGACAACACTTAAGCTCCTGTTCTGTATAACAGGAGCTGTCAGACTAATTTGCATCATTTTTGTCTTGACTTGTCTAACTTTTGTTCCTTTTTCGACTTCCAAAAAATTGTCTTCACTTTATTTGCATATCAATAAAGGTTGTACTTAAAACCTAGCTTCCCTCTGTCTCTCAGTCACTGACGAAAGCTAGTGGATACTAGCTGAAACGTCTGACGTTTTCAAATCATATCCAGTTGCTTG
>NW_017804254.1:673296-674948 GCF_001625305.1 Branchiostoma belcheri | reverse complement strand
GAAGGGAGGAAGTTACGAAGAATGTGCCAAAGCCTACACCCCATCTTAAAGGCTCGACAAAAGTACCGCTCCGCTCGGACAGATAACGTTAGATGATTTACTCGTCACTAGTCCTTATTTACGACAATCGCGACACATCAAAGAAGCATTTCCCGTAGGCAAGCATCTTCTTTATCTCGTTTGAGAGTTCCGTAAGGAGGGGGAATTGAGATTGGGAGTACCTTGTGTACATAATGGCCTATTTGATCACCAGACCGTGCATCTTGTTTAGGGCTGTGATTGTTGTCATTACGGGGATAACGTCAGTGGGGAAAAGTGCTCTGCAGAATAATCAAGTCTCCGTCTCGGGTTGTTAAACATTATCATTACGAGACAGTAATCAAACGATGATTCACTCACTTATCGTAAACTTGACTAGCGCAGGACTATTTTTTGTATCAAGATTTTATCCATAAAATTCTTGACATCCACAAGATAGATCCCTTCGTAAACTTAAGCTGGCGTGAAATCTTAAAACATCCGACTGAAATCTGTACTCTGGGGAAATAGAGGGAGGCATCTGATGCCTTCATTTGTTCTCATAAAACTGAAGTACTTTTTCCCAATTAAATAGAACTCTTTCATTACCTGTGGCCATGGCTCGTACATTTATAACAATATTTAATAGATAAATGCCGGCGCCACAAGGTTGACCATCTTCGGCCGAATTTCTTCTATCGTCAAAAGGTCGAGAACTTTCAAAGTCGTCAGAGAGTCGGGCGTATTAATATTTCTTTGCTTGTCCCATGTGATTTACCCAATCACATGGGACATGGCTTGATGATCTTCTAACATCTGCCGACCTATATAAGGCCACAGCAAGTAATTTTTATGGATGACGTCCTCTGGAGCCCCTAAATCTAATGCGAGAGCGCGAAACAAAACAAGAAGGGCCGAAAAAAACAAGATGCCTATATTCAAAACATACAAAGGGACGACAAATGTTAGGACACAAATTGAATGAGATAACACAGTGTAACAACCAACAAGTCTTTTATTCGTCATGGAAACAGCAATAAATCAGTGCAACAGCAGTTGTCGTCCTGTCCGGTTTCTTTCCTTTCATCACCTCTTCCAATCTTGCGATTTAATTTGCGGCACTGTGGTGACTCTTTGGTCATATATAGTTACAGGAAGCGGAATTTCTTGGGATTTTTTTCTGGGAACACTCCAAAATCAATGCGTGGACGTCGTCCATAAAAATCCAAGTCCAAGAAGACACGGACCGTATTGCGGCCGAATGTGTTGAGCGAGGTGTTCTCCTGCTATGTGGCACCGACTTATCAAAGGCATCCAATGTAATTTCGAAATAAAAATTAAAAAAAAACATCTGAATGAGGAAACCTGCTTGATATTGACATTTACTGCAGTTTCTTATCACATTTTCGTCATCATTTAATCTTAAAGCATTTGAAATAGCCCCAAAACCAACTACGTGAGGTGTTTCTTTATTTTCGGGGTACCACCCATAAATACCCAGCCTACGATACAAAACAAGCAACTGTTTTCCGTCAACGACATCGCATTTTTGTCTTACATATATCATATATCATATAGGATTTATTCAACTACATTGAAAGAATGACCGAATTAACAGAAAGTTGACTTTGTAA
>NW_017804254.1:672105-673276 GCF_001625305.1 Branchiostoma belcheri | reverse complement strand
AGAGACATAGATAGATATAGATATATGCATGTAGATAGATAGCAAAAAGACCAAATGGTCGTCACGATTGCATCGCAAGCTATTAATAAAAGAGTTTGAAATATACATGTGTGGTTTGAGACCGTACGAAAAGCCTGTGTAGGTGGAATTCCCAATTCGAGAACTATGGTAGAACTCCATCAAATACTATATTTTACCTTCCATCTAAGAGTAATGTTCTTGTATTGAAGTGGCACTTTTTTTAAACTGTGACCATGGAGGTTTTCTGATTGAAACCTACTAGGGAAAACATACTGAATTGAATTATGTCAGAGCGACATTACACTGAAGGGAGTCTTGGTGATTCCAATCTACGAAGCGGGAATCCTGAGACATCTGTTTTATGTTATCTACAAATCCACCGGCGGCGATAGAAATAAATATCTTTATCCTCGTCTCAAGCTTTAAACGCACGGATCACGAGACGTGCATGCAAAGGACAAATGAAATGTATTCTTCTAAATGAAATCCCATTTAAAGACCTGTAAAAATGATCAAGTGTCAGTTGATAAAGCTTTGTACAAAAAAAGGAAACAATACCATGGGTAATCAAATGTACAGTTTGTCGCTATACATAAAAGCTATCACAAACTAGAAAGGCCAATATTTGCTTTGGAGCAAATACAGCGATGGGTTCACCACATTTTACGACATGGCAGGGAAAGAATGAGAAACACAAGGGAAAACAATGATTTACATTGATATAACTATAATATGAAGTAAAATACAACTAAAACAACAGTTGGATAGCTATTCCCTACTTTATTGGTTAGGATTTTTAATTGCATAATGCAAACTGTTGATTTTCAAAATAAAAAAAAAACGTCCATGCCCCGCATTCCAATGCTGGAGCAGGAAAGCTTGAAATACCTACCAAAACACTTGAATACAGACATACTGTCAGTATGGAAATGCTTCTGTGCAGGTGTTAATCAAGTTAAATCCCAACAGCCAATCAGCAAGAAGAATAGAGGAAAGCTGCATGCCTATTGGTTGATGCCCTGCATTCCATTGTGATGACTCATGCCCAAACGTGGTAAACAAGGCACACTAATACAGTAATACATTTGCTATAACACAGCCAAAAAACTCAAATAAAACCATTACTAAAAGACCTGTATCACAATAATTT
>NW_017804254.1:653280-672085 GCF_001625305.1 Branchiostoma belcheri | reverse complement strand
GTGCAGGTGGAAATGATCTATGCAGGTGTTAATCAAGTTAAATCCCAACAGCCAATCAGCAAGAAGAATAGAGGAAAGCTGCATGCCTATTGGTTGATGCCCTGCATTCCATTGTGATGACTCATGCCCAAACGTGGTAAACAAGGCACACTAATACAGTAATACATTTGCTATAACACAGCCAAAAAACTCAAATAAAACCATTCTAAAAGCCTGTATCACAATAATTTAAAAAGACGCCTAGGGGTATTTGCCCACTGTACCTCCATACCAAATTTCAGGACCTTGGGCCCTAAAATGAAGAAGCTGAATCCATTTAAAAAATGGCAGGAGGAGGAGAAGAAGAAGAAACATCAGAAAAAGCAATATGGTTTCACCACACCACTTCGTGGTGTGGTGAACCCATAATGACAAAACACTTTAAACCTTGCATCTAGTGCATCTAGAGAAACAGCCATACGTGTTCTGAATCAACCTGCAGTGTCGCAGTTAGAGGTATTTTCAACCCAACGGACATCCTGTATCTCAAATCTTGCCAGTGGAATATATACATATATATATATATATATATATAAGCTGTCCCTATGTATTTAGTTCACTCTTTGGAAAGCTCATACCCAAAGGATGAAAAACTAATTAGAAAAAAAAACATATTGACGGCTAGGTCTTGTTTAATGTTACATAAGTTTCAGTTACAGGTACAGATAGGGTAGGGTTGAGTTCGTTATAGGGTACGCGCAAACAAAGAAAAGTTTTCCGTTTTCGATCGAGCCAAGTAGTAGCGTTCATTATTAAGATTCTTTTTTTATACTATCATGAAAGTTCATCGGTGTTGGTAGTTACATGTTTATAGTTTAGATTCAACACAAAACGTTTTCTCACCTAGAGTCAAAGGTATCTGGTCAAAGGTGTCTGGTAGACGACATCGTGGGCTGGCATCGTCAAAGGTTTCTCACCTAGGCTGGCATCGTCAAAAGTTTTCTCACCTAGAGTCAAAGGCTGGCATTTCTCACAAAGGCTGGCATCTTCAAAAGTTTTCTCACCTAGAGTCAAAGGTATTTGGGTCAAAGGTATCTAGTAGACGACATCGTGGGTTGGCATCGTCTACCAGATTCCTTTGACCCAGTGTTGACGTCACACTTCAAAGAAGCCACGTGACAAGCCTCACTGGGTCAGTCTACTGAGGAAGACCAGAGTGACTGAAAGCTCTAGGTGTTGTATCTAAAGTTTTAACTTTTTGTGTTGTATCTAAAGTTTTAACTTTTTGTGTTGTATCTAAAGTTTTAACTTTTTGTGTTGTATCTAAAGTTTTAACTTTTTGTGTTGTATCTAAAGTTTTAACTCTAAACAAGATTTTTTTTTTCCTTAGTTCTCAGGGAGCTCCGACCCTTGAGAGCCATCTCGTTAGCCGAGGATACGACAGGTTCTTGCGACCTTCCTTCGGCGGTAAGTCGTCTTTGCGACTTGTACGTTGATATAAAGTAGGTTTCGATTGACCTATTTCTTGCTTGCAAATCCCTTATATATAAATGTGTTACAGGTGGACTCTGTTCGATTGCCGATAAATTCTTCCCCGTCCTGCTAAATCTTATTAAAAATTTATTTATTCTTAATCCAAGCAGGAAACCGTGTATTGTATTGGATTCGATTCGTATAAAATCACCACAAACTAACTAATGAAAGGAAACACTAGCTGCCAGAAAGACTACACAAGAGACACACATACACTTTTAGGTGGGGAAACAATGGTCTATTCTCCGTATTCTTAGATCCTTTCACATTTTACACTATTAAAGAATTAATAATCGTCCACCGGCTACTTTTATGACCATGATCGTAATGTAGCTTAATCTCTAAGCAGATCTTTTGGTGGCTGTAAAGACAGCATCAAATCGTATTCATTTTCCAGACATCATTTGCCACGCGTAATGATACCGATGAAAACAAAAAGCCTGACATACGACAAACGCCACAAAAGATGTAAAAAAATAAGCCGAATCCTAAGCCTCTGCTTGGAGAGTGAATGTAGCCAAGCAGATCCTTTGGTGGCTGCAAAGACAGCGTCAAATTGGCCAGACTGTATCCATTTGCCAGACAACATTTGCTACGCGGAAATATACCAGTTCAAAAAAAAAAAGCTTGACATACAAACGCCACAAAAGATGTAAAAAAATAAGCCGAATCCTAAGCCTCTGCTTGGAGAGTGAATGTAGCCAAGCAGATCCTTTGGTGGCTGCAAAGACAGCGTCAAATTGGCCAGACTGTATCCATTTGCCAGACAACATTTGCTACGCGAAAATATACCAGTTCAAAAAGAAAGCCTGACATAAAACGCTTGAAAACACCAAAAATAAGCCGAATCCTAAACTTCTGCATGGAGATATGTAATTGTAATTGTTGTGCAATCTTCATCCCGGCCACATGAGCAACAACTTACTTATCATCATTAATATCATTGATAACCTTGAACAGTATCAATGCCAATATGTTTTCGCGTCACGCATCATTAGAGCTGTATTGGGACATAAATATAGGTATGACGGATATCTGATTTCTGTGAAATTGTTATTGATTGGATTTTCTTCTAACCTGATTTGTAGGTCCCCCGGTAGAGGTGGAAATGAGCATGACGATTTCCAGTATAGATCAGATCTCGGAGGTCAACATGGTGAGCAGTCCAACTTTATTTAGTACCCAATGTTTCATTGTACGACATGTACCCTTCATATAGTGGAACAATAGGGACACAAGCATACGAACTATCAAATTATTCCTTTTTTATCCCTATTTTCCTTGTAATGCATGAACATGTTATGAAGTAATTGTTTAATATTTTGATTATTGTGAACAAAAATCAACGATATTGTTCACTTACGTGTACAAGCAAGAGACACTAACTGAACTAAGAATCTTGGAACCATGCAGCTAGTTTAAATTGTACTTTTAACACAAGAACTTGGCCTGTACAATTACAGTCTTTGTCAAGGAATGGACAATCCACAACTTCTGTAATGTCACGTGTGCAGGATCATAGGTTACAGAAAGTCTGTAGCGTCCCCCGTCTGGCAATCCTTTGGACCATCATAAGACTTGGTGTTATCCGCACACTGTTCTACCGTACGGAAACGATTAGCACTGACTCTAAAGATCTAGAGGCATCACATTACACAGAATTATAGGCGTTAAGAAAGTGTGGGTAGCCAACTTGGGCAATAGACAAGACCGCTAGACCTCACTCACTCACTCACTGTGTCGAGCTCGCTTGGAATCTTCTCATGACTATCTTCCTCCATTGCTGCCTGTCATACATTGCTGCAGGCAATTGGTTTAGGTTTATTGCAATGTCAGCTTCTAGCTGTTTAATATAAGTCAAGTGTGGTCTTCCGTGGTTTTCGTTTCCATGACTCGGGTTCCGAAGTAAGAGTTTGTGTACTACCTCATCATTTTTCCTCAACAAGTGGTCTACAAAACGTAGTCTCCTTTGACGTATTGTTTCAGCAATCGGCAGTATGTTCCTGTAAAGCTCACGGTTTGAAATTCTTTGTCTCCATGAAATGTTTATTAAGACATTTTCAGCATTCTAGTGTATGGGCCATTTAACCTTCTCTCCATGCCTTTTTTGTAGACCTGCATCACGACAGTGCACATCCTTACAGGAAGTTGTATGGAGTTATGTATGGGCTGAAAGTCCTAAAGAAATATTGGACCACTCATCGTGCCATTAGAATATAGATAAGGCTTATATACTCGTAAGAGCTTGTATCTGGAGGTATGCTTCGCTGGAGATAGATTGGCTAAATTTTACGCTAATAAATTTGACACCATCACACTGCCAAGGCAATTTACCAATGTACAACTCTTCCGCAAATTACAATCAATAAAAGTAGAAAAGCAGATGTATGCCTTTGAAAGAATGATAAAAAGAGGGAGAAGTGTTTTGGTCCACCGAGTGTTTTGGCGAACTCAGGTATAAATTCTCAGTGAACATATTACTATTGACATTCGCGGTCGTCACTGCGTCTGTCCTAAAGTTTGAACTCTGAAGTTTAATTCGTCAGAAGATATGGGGCTTCTTCGATTCACTCCTACTGACACGCGTCCATGGACATAGCAGATTGCAGCGGGCTCTAAATTAGTCCCATCGGAGCACCTACCGATATACTGCCCTTCAACGGCATCCAATATGTGAAATTATACAAGGTCACTACATTTATTACCTAATAAGAGTTCCGTTTTCGGTCGTTCTATCTTAAAATCGATTTTAGTTTTTTAGCATCACCAGTGTTATTCACATGGAACGACATATGTTTAGCCATGGATCGGAGGTGGGCACTTTGCCACGAAAAGGTTCAGAAATCTTTTCAAAAGAGGCTAGGAGATTTGACAGTAGAGACCAGGTAATAGGGTGGCTAGCTAAACTGTAGTCTTTTCCAGTAGATCAGTTAGTTCTATCTTGAAATCGATTGTATATCTTAGCATTTCCAGTGTTATTCACATCGAATGACATATGTTTAGCCCATGGAGGTGGGCACTTTGCCACGAAAAGGTTCAGAAATCTCTTCAATGGAGACTATAGGAGATTGGACAGTAGAGACCAGGTCACAGCGTAGCTAGCTAAACTGTAGTCTTTTCCAGTAGATCAGTCACGTCTGTCTATACCACTGGGACATATGCTCTTTAGTCTGCCACGTTTTTATCTCTCTTTTGGGCTTACATTTGTGGTAACACAGTAATACAACAATCCATCAAAGACAGTCTCACTTTTTCCCTTGAATCCCTGAAAGCGTCTATGTGCCTCAGGGTGCCTGTTTGATAAGTCACTAGAGTGGCAATGCACGAAAAGTTGGGTTTACCAAAGGTAGTAAATGTCAGTAAAGTCGGATAATGTTTACTTTGTAAAAAACAGCACTAGATTTATTATGGTAGTAAATAATAGCCAAGTCCGGTAATTTGGACTTAACAATGGTACTAAATAAAATTACCGGACTTGACTTTTATTTACTACCATTGTAAAGTAAGGTGCTGTTTACGAAGTAACCTTTACCCGGCTTTACTGGCATTTACTACCGTTGGTAAATCTAACTTTTCGTGCATTACGGTGAGCACTGTCACTGCCCTCAGATGCCTTCTGCATCGATACATCCATTTAAACCATTAGCAACAATATTATCTTTTCATCCATCGAGACAAAAATGCAGTTTTGCCTTAGTAATAACATTGGTTGCCGACTAATAATCTGGTGTATTTATGTTGTAGCTGTACGGAGTAATGCCGCATGTTGCCTAATACAATCAGTATAGCACAGTTGATTCCCAGATGTATCAGATGTCTGTTTGTATACCTTCTGATATCGTCTGAATACGTTTGTGTTTTAGATTTCGTTTGCAGTAATTCTGATGAAGACCCACCATACTGACGTGACCAGCGTTCTTATTTCAATCTATGAAGCTTTGAACTTCTTTTAACGACTCACATTTCGTTGGCACTTTGCCCACCGTTTCTTTCAACCGATCACTGGGGAGTATAAATGTCATGTAGCTGCTGTGCTCTTGCTAGATACATCAAAGTCCGTTTCCCTTCTCTTCTGCTGTACAGATGAGACATGTAACATATAGCGGTGCCGACAAAGGTGACAGACGGATCTTTTTATACAGACGAATCCTTTTATTCGCCACCTCAAAAGGTCTGTCGTCGTATCACTTAACCTTCAATATCCTTCAACATACTTTTGTCACAAAACCGTGTCTTTTCTTGCCCTTATTAGGGCACGGTCACATTTCCAAGCCGGGGCCCGGCCGGGTTGTTTGCGTGAACGAATTCGAAAAATAAATAATTCGTATTAATTAAGAGTATACACAAATAGTGCTCATGGTTAATTTTCTAAAACTTTTTTTTGTGTTTTGCTGTCTTGTGTCATAATTTTCGTTCCATACGACTGCCCGGCCGGGCCCCGGGATAGGAAATGTGACCGCGCCTTAAGCATCAGCGTTACTACATCGGAGTACGGCGGTATTTCTTTGGGAGTGTTTGCCTGTGTGTTTGCTTGTGTTTAAAGTTATTTTCAACTAAATGTGTGGCACAAGACTAAGGCGAATTGCCTAGCTATCAAATAACAAAAGGTCAGACACAGGAAGTTAGGTACCAGAAACTGGCCAGGAGCCAACAGTATGTTGTTGGTATAAGGTGCCAGTGGAAAATGCAAAGAAGTAAATAGAGATCTAGAAATTCACAAAAACAATTCATAAGACATTTATGTTCCCACAAAAACAATGAGTAAGGCAAGGTATTTTCCACTGGTAAGGTGACAGTAAAAAATTGCATAGACGTAAACAGAGAAAATCATAAGAACAATGAACAAAACAAGAAATTCACCAAAAAAACTAAATATTTCACGGAACTTAAAAGACAATGTATTATTTTGCATAATAATTGGTATACTGAGTCTGGCAACATTTCACGTAAAGGCTTGCACATCTATATACATCTAATACATTTCTCCTCCATAAGGCCTTGATATTATTAACCTTTTAACCAGCGGCTCTGAGATGAAGCGTATTGAAATACGAACTCCGTTATTTGTACCAAGGGTAATCTCGAAATAGACCAATTTCAGAAGATGCATGGCAATTTTGACAAGGGACGTTTTCCAGACACACTCGGCAATCTGTGAGGGTGCAGACATTTTCTCGTGAAGCTGGGTACGTCCCATTTGAACCTTCCGGCGTCTTTGGGGTATCAAGTAGAAATATGGATGTTAACACTCAGATTGGGCAATTGCAACAGTACTAATTATGGCCTGTCTAATCCACTCTTAACGTGTTTTTTTAGACATACAAATTGGGCTGTACGTACAGAATCTACTGATATTGTACGGAAAATATTTAATAAAAGCAAGTTGATCCCTTCGCAAAGAAGTTGAATAGAGCGGATACATTAACACATCAAAGTACATCCCTGCTTGACGTACGGTAAGAACACTTATAAGTAAGTGTGAAAAGGCACAGGGATGGATCTATGGTGAGTGAATTCCGCACTAGGCATATCTCAAGTGTTTGAGGCAGACCGTAAAGGATATTGATCTATACCACAAAAATAACCTGCTATAACCTACAAATATCAGCGATTCAGATGGATTGTCTTTCGCTAATGGAAATATACGAACAGAGCATCAGTCTTGAAAAGAATAAATGAAGGCATAAAAAGTTGTGCATTGTTGGGGCGTTCTGTCCATACTCCGTTGTAGAACTCATCTATTAATCCAAGACTTTCATGTTAGGATTTACCGGTATGTCAGATCCATAACACGCCAGGTCCTACCCTCCAAGCAAAGGTTTGGGTTATTTTTGCCGTGATTTTAGGCTTTTTTATCGGGAAAAAAATCCCAGTCTAAGACAGAAACCCCGTTAAAAAAAACTAAAAACACGCCAAAATAACCCAAAACCCAAACTTCTGCTTGGATAGTAGCTAGGCCCAGAGTTATCCTTAAGGGGGAAAGGGGGCTGTGGTAAAATGTCTTTGGGGACATGTTGGCCCTGGAGTCAAGGAACTGGCCTGTGTAGGCACTGGAAACAGTCTTTAAGCCCTGGAGGTCTTTCTAGACAAGACTTTCAGAACTAGAATGTAGACTCAGCAGCTCTCAGGCTCATCTAAACGTTTTTTTGTGGGACACAAAATCGTCTTTGACAAGAGACGGGTCTGGAATTTCGAAGTTCATGTAAGGTCATTAATTCACGTCACATCCCCATAGAGTTTAGTACCGACCATTGATATGGTTCGACGTCAAAATTGAAGGTCGGTAATTTGAAGTTAAACCGACGGCCCGTTTCACCCACCGACTCTAGCGTTATCCATCAAACCAGCTGTAAAAAGTGAAGCATGGGAAAAGGAGATAAGAAAGAGAGGAAACGAGCTTATGTCAGAAATGCCCGTTGACAGTCCTTAGATTGGAATTGACCGGTCAACCACGCTGAATGAGTCAATAATCTCCCAAATGACTAGTTTCTTCTAGTCACACAAGATGGAATCTCAGTGTTCCATATTCAGCTGAGTTATCTGTAGGTGGATAAACTTTTATTCCTTTGGTATAAAACTGAGTACGCTGAAGGTACATGACATATAGTTAACAAAATAATGTTGAAGGCTTTCAGATATTTCCAAAGTGGCTAAGATTTCACCTCATTTACCAGTATTTCGCCATGATGTTCTAACATTCCTAAGTTTGTATTATTTGGAATCTTAACTCTGACCATCTCCAAACACCACTGACTGATTATTGATTTACGTGCAATGTTATGTTTGATTATTATTTTATGTTATATTACTTTCTTGTTTAATTTTTCCATGGGCTCCTTTGGGAGCGACTGAAGGGACTACCCATGTGTTTAAAGATATATTTTCATAAATTAGTAAATGATATAACATGTAAATACAAAATAAAAAGAAACCCTTTACTGAGAATTTATTTCCGTAGCACTCAGTGTTCTCCAAAGAAACATAAGATGCCCCTCGCGTTTGGACGCTTATTTAAATAGATGCCAACTCGTCGACCATGATGGGACACTTAGGATTGACTTCATTGATCCTTCCAGGAAGAACGTTCGCAGTGAATGATAGATACTCATGGTCCATCAGAATCTTCCCCACTAGCATGAATAAAGATAAGGGGATTTTCAAAAGCAAAAGAAAGACGGATGGATGCGCTATCGATTTAAAGAAGATTAAACTTCGAATGAAAGCTCATCTGTATTGGTAGAATCCATAGTTAAAGAGTTTGACTTGTTCCAACACAAGAAGGAGAACTCACCATAAATTTTCGGCTGATCCCGTCAACCTTCGTCAGTCAGCGACTGCATCACAAATCTGACGACGGTTGACGGGATCAGCCGAAAATTTATGGTGAGTTCTCCTTCTTGTGTTGGAACAAGTCAAACTCTTTAACTAAAGATTAAACTTGCTTCTCATATATTGTTCGTAGTAATGTGGTTCATCATCTAAGTCCCTGTCACACATTCAGAACCTTCCCCCGACCATCAACTCACCAAGGTTGGCTGAAGATCGAGTGATGTCTGACCAGATGTAGGCCACGTCTGCCGTTCTCAAAGGGAAGAATTTGATGCAAGTTCATCTGTGTTGGTAGTAATCATAGTAAAACGTTAAACTTTATTCCAACACACAGTATACAGAGAGATCAAATTTTCAGCAGCCACTATCGCCTTCATCAGAGGCCATATATATCAGAGCACTTCAGCCTTCAGTTGATAGAGATGGTGGACGATATAAACTCCCTGGCACTTTTGATCAATTGCTTACGTCACGTATAAGTAAAGTCTCGTGTGAATAATGTCACGTGTTAATTAATCGCAACTCTCGCGAGATCACTTTGTGAAGTGATTGGTCATTAATTATCCTGATGAAGGCGACAGTGGTCACTAAAAATTTGATGTTGGAATAAAATTACACGTTTTACTATGAGAAGAATTGAAGACGACCACTGCTGACCTACTCCCAAACACAAGCCAACCACCAGCCAACCGAACCTCCCGTCCACACCAGAAAGCCCCTGTCACATATTTACGAGCGGTATGTCCTCCCGAACACTGGCTGAACCATATGGTTAGGACAAGGTCGGAGGAAAGTCGGCTGGGTCGATGGTGTTAAAAATGTTTCTAAATGGGCTTACTGATACGGAACTTTTTATGAAGAGTTCGTTGTCCGAAATGGTTAAATGGATGGAAGGGTTATGGATGGAATACGCGTTCAAGGCAATTTAGTACCCTTTATATAAAATATGGCTTCAACCATATTCAATGGTAGTTATTACGTGCAATCAAAGTTAGTTTATGTCTGTCATTGACTTTAGGTTACAAAGGTAGGAGACTTGTCTTTTCTTACATGTCAGGACACTTTAACCAAATACCAGTAATCCGTCACCCGGACGTCATTGAAAGCTTTTTGGTAAATGTCACCTGGTATTCAAACCCTTTTCCCTCAATTAGAAGCAATTTTTCTTTCCAGCCACCTATGGAACCTTAATGTACTGAAAATGGTGATACTTTACGGTCTGGTCGAAAAAAAGTCTATCAATCACAGCGATGCACTTAATATGGAATATGATATTTGAGTGCCACGCTTCTATTTTTAGTAATATAATTTCGTGGAGTCAAGGAAGTCTCGACTACTTATGCCGTAAATTATTTTTTTGGTTATTGGATTAAAAACTTTTATAAACTCCAAAGCCAGCTTTCCTCAGAAAGTTGACATTGAAAAAGGATAAACGTCAGCAAATACTTGATACTAAGCTTCAGTCTACTGACAGATAGGCAGTTAGGAAAAGTGGGGGGTCTTTCTTAATGATGATGGATGTCCTCCTCCTGGTGTCTTCGTTCCGCCCACCAAGAGAGACACAGGAGATAAAGGATGCTTATCTCTGATTGCATTAACCGGTCCGGTGAGATTTCAGTGATGATACTTTGCCTGAAGTCTACTTGCCTAAAGTTTACTTTCAACCGTAGTAATTATCTACCATTAGGCAAGTGTCGAAGTCTTTTATTTTGCACATCTGGCAAGATTTCGACGTACTCGTAAAGAGGTTCTTGAGGGTGTAATGCAAACTGTCATGCTGTCATTTCTGATCATCTGGGAGCCACACAAATAGGTTTGCCTTGAAGGGTGATTTGTCACTCTAAAGTATTTGTTTCTGTTATGTCTTATTGAATGGCGATTTTTAACGTTGAAAATGAACAACAGGTCCAGAAGCCTTCTGCACTGTTCTGTTAATGTTCTGTATAGACAAGTCTGATACTGAATCAGTGTGTATCGTACGTTTGTAATATTATACAAAGAGACCGCCCCCTCAAGCTCTTTCCTACCACATAATGTAACCCAACACCACAGGTTTCTGCTACAGCACCAGTTACCTTGGTGACAGACGTCTGGTCCAGGTCATTGACCTTATTTGTTTGGAGAAGAAGAAGAGGAAGAAAAAGAAGCAGAGCAAAAACAATATGTTTTCTTCTGTGAAGATAAACATAATAAAGTATCTATAGCTTTGCGTCTTATCAATGACCTGATCTCATTTTCAGGACTACACCATTACCGTGTTTCTGCGTCAGTACTGGAAGGACGAACGTCTGGCCTTCGCGGGGTCGAACCACAGCCTGAGTCTGGACGGCAGACTGGCCGAGAAGCTCTGGGTTCCCGACACGTTCATCCCCAACGCGAAGGAGTCCTTCCTGCATAAAGTTACCGTGGACAACAAACTCATCAGGCTGTACCCCGATGGAGGGATACTATACGGAATGAGGTAAATATTATTTTCTATGTCGTTCTGACTTTCTGTATAGTCACGTTGAGAAGGAACCAGAAGGATGGCGATTAGAAATAAAAATTAAAAAGAAGAAAAGAAGAAAAGAGAAAACAGCCAAGAAAACAGTTAATCACTTGGATATGATTTTGGAACGGTCAAACGTTTCAGGCACCACCTTTGGTCAGTGACACTGGCGAGGTCTTGAAAACAGCAGGCTTCCAAACACGAACTATTGATTGATGATGATATTCAAATACAGTGAAGACAGATTTTTGATAGTCAAACAGGAAATAAAAGTTAGACCTGGATGTCTAACCTTCATTTTTGTAAAATAGATATTGCATTAGGGTGGCAACATATACATTTAGTCATAACGAAAAGCAGAACAAACGATTTTAAACAGTCATTTTTATTGCCCTTGTTACGTACATGTAACATAAACTGGTCTGCCCAATATATTTTCTACCGACAACTCACCAGGGTCGCTGCTTTGCTATCACAGTAATGGCTTTGTTATATCTGATGTATTGTGCCCTTATGTTGACCTTACTGCTCGTAGATAGTGGTAGTAAGGCCACACCGACTTAATTTTATGGATGACATCCTCTGAAGACCCCCAAATTAGCGCGCGCGGGCGAATAAAAAAAATCCGGCCAAAAATAAAAATGCTACTAAACCGCTGGAATTGTGAATTAATTTTAGCAGTACATAGTGACAAGCCGGCACATTCTGGCTTTTTGCGGAATTCATGAATCGTGAAACTCGCCTTCGGCAGCCTGGGTGCCATCCTCCAGAGTTACCATCGGCTCCGTATTATCGCTAACTACCATGGACTACCCAGGCCTAGAGCCAGCCCAGAGCCTCGGAAGACGTAATCTTTGTTTTTTTTTCTTTTTGAGAACAGGCGAAAATCCATGCGCGCGCGGATGTCATCCATAGAATTAAGTCGGTATGGCCTAACAGGAAAATATATTCAGGACGACAGGTAAATGATAAATCAAATTTGTCTGCAGGGTTCGCCACTGATCCACGTTGAGCCATCTGCCTGTTTTTCTACAATTTGCAGTCCTGGCCATTATACGTTTATAGACATCTATAGATCCATAAATCTACTTTGAAGTTACGTGCAATTTGTGTGTCATTCTAAGTACCAGAAACTTCGGAAGAGATTGAGTACTATATGATGGAATAACAAATGCTTTGGCAGTGTGCCTTAAAACTACAGGGGCGGAAACCTAATATTATTAGGGCCGAACTATCTGTCTCAGATAATATCAGCTATATGATAGACAGTACTGTCAGTTATGGTTATCCGATCACTGGATACACTGGATACTGTTTGGTCGTTACATGTATTTGAACGAACCAAATTACTTTAGTATGTGACCAACTTACGGATGGATATGACTGCATATGACTGCATCTTTCTTACTGCATATGCGCTAAGCCTGTTCCCATAACATACCCAACTTCTCACACACGCATGTGTCTACCGTAAAGTTTTTAAAACCTGTAACAAAAATTAAGTGACGGTAAACGACAAAACTCTGGAAATCAGTGTGAAGCAGAAACTGATAAAAATCAGAATGTATGAAATCTGATGTGAAGAAAAACCTACCATTTGTTATCTACATGGCACGTATCCAACTTTCGTGGGATCCCAATTATAGGAGCCCAGTCTAAACTGTTCTGTATTCTACCTGTCTACAGGATCACTGCAAAGGCGGAATGCAACATGGATCTCAAGAAGTATCCGATGGATTCGCAAAACTGCACATTGGGATTTGAAAGTTGTACGTACCAATACTTCTCTATACTCTGTTTGGTGTTTTTATAATTTATCATAACATAGTTTCCATGTTTGAAGCAAACGGTCACTAACTTCAGACACCCTTTTACATTTTTCTCAGACGGCTATAAGACGGAAGATATTCGGTTTCGCTGGAAGGCTGGCAACAACTCTATTTACGGCGTAGAGAGTTTACAGCTTCAGCAGTTCAAAATCGGTTCCTATAACGTCATTAATGGCATGGCTACTTATGAATCAGGTACAGCAACAGCTTTCTTTTTTCTTTCAATGTGTTGAATGAAAAATGAATGATTTTGAACAGCGTCTTTTTTGGTAATAATTGGGAGTAAGCTGAATGACATGTCGAGGGAGGTCTTGGTATCAACTCATCAAAACATACGCCCGGCACGCCAGTTATTTTAACCATTCGACAAGAAGGTTAATATGTTTTCGATTTTTCCATGGTGAAGTTGCTGTGTTACCAATCTGGGTCTGTATGTATGTCAACGTACAGTATAACTCGAGAAGCTGTGGATCGATATTCGTGATATTTGGTAGGTGTCTAGGGGTCGCAAAGAGGAAGGTCAAGTTCGATAATGGGCCTCCTAGCGGGAGTAAGGTGAATTTGAACATCATCAAACATAACTTATTTAAATCAGGACCTCATTTGCAAAATCTATGCAACCTTCACTTCCTGAATGGCACTTATTTAGCCTCTACCAGGCACCGCGGATCGCTGGAAAATCGTGGGTCGCAAATTGGAGCTTCTATGGCCCTGGATCTTCTCTGGTATACTATCCCTTTATTTCGGCCAATTTCTACTATTTTTCCAGCGATCCGCGGTGCCTGGTAGAGGCTAGCACTTATTTACACCAGAAAATTTTGTATATAATGTTTTATACTTAATGTTACACTATTCAGCTCTAATTCCATGCATATATGTTTTGATGTTCTATTCCTACCCCCACAGGTGATTATTCCAATGTGAAGTTTTGCTTCCTGCTGCATCGCCAGGCGTTCTACTTCATCTTCCAGACGTACATCCCGTCCATCCTGCTGGTGGTCCTGTCCTGGGTCTCCTTCTGGATCAACGCCGAGGCTGTTCCGGCTAGAGTAGCTCTTGGTCAGTCACACATTCAGAATCTTCCTCAGAACGCCAGCAACACCAAGGTTGGCTGAAGGCTGGGAGCAGTCTGAGCAAATTTAGGCCATACCTTACTTTCTATCGAATCGAATTTGAGTTGAAGTTGAGTCAACTTTGACTTCCAAACACGCCCCAACCTACTCCCCAACACCAGCCAACCATGGCCGTTGCCGTCTACACCCGAAATCAGTGTTCCCGTGTTCGGGAGGGCTATGTGTAGCAGTACTTAACATGTGACCTTTAAACCTGAACCAGTCGTGGAACAATATAGATCACTGACAGAGGGTGCCAGATAGAACGAGCTACGTCACGTACATATACATTAAACAAAGAGTTTGACACTTATGGCATTCCATTATACGGCCGAAAAGGACCATGTTATTATATTTACCGAAGGAAAATTCTTCTTCTTCCGTTCCAATTACTGACCTGGCCAATGACCTGAACCAGACCGTCTGTCACCATGGTAACTGTTGTTGGGTTACATAATGTTGCAATTTTATAGTAGGGGGGATTTAAACTCCTGTCACCATATATGTGAAAGTGTTTGTGTAAGAATTAACAGAGCAGACCATGTGCGAAGGTAAACATTATGCATTTGCTTTGCAAATGTTACCTTTCTAGTAATTTTTTGTGTGTGTTATCAAAAGAAACAAAGCTGTCTTTCCTTCGAATTTGCTTCGAATTCTCTCTGTGACAGACTGTGTGTAACGTATTCGAATCTATGATCTCTACTAATGAACATGTACCGGTTGCCGCAGGTATCACCACTGTGTTGACCATGACCACACTGATCGGAGGCGCCCGAGCCACCATGCCTAAGATCTCCTACATCAAGGCCATCGACGTCTACCTGATCACGTGTTTCCTGTTACCTTCGCCGCGCTGGTGGAGTACGCAGCCGTCAACTTCCGGTCTTCTGTCAAGAAGATGAAGGAGGCAAAACGCAAGATGGCAACTGATAAGAAGTGTAAACATAAGGTACTTTCCTTGGGCTTAAGTCAATGAGATGGGCAGAGGCCATGGAACAGAATTCTTTGGTTATACGAGGCTGCTGCCACGAATGAAATACTTGAATATCCTGAGCAAAAGTCTGTACAATGTTGGGAACGTAGAACTTAGCTGTGAAATGACATGGGCACCGTCAATGCAATATGTTGTTGCACTAACCAAACTTACTTAGTACGTACTTATCCTCCTCATCCCTTGCGAGACATGAGGCCATGACTTTTTTCTTTCCATCTGGGTCTGTCATTGGTCACCTTCTTTTTACTGATCGCCAAGATAATCCCATGGACGCCAGGTTATCCGTCACAGTTCTTCTCAGGTGGTTTTGGGTCTGCCTTTGTTTCTTTTCTCTGAAAATGTTTGCATCTGGTCAACCACAGAAGAGTACATGTAGGTCAGCCACATGCACACTGGCTATAAGTTGGATCCTTCACAGTTTTAATATTCATGTTTGTATGGAGCTCTACCTTAATATTGTTCTCGAAAACTCAAGGGTTAAGTGAGTCAACTTACTATGACTGGAAAGTACACCTTTTGTATTGCCCTTACGTTACATAATGGGCCTTTATAAATACATGACAGAGTCACTAATCATACTAGACTAAATATTGTATCAAAACATTGTTTCAGTTAAGAGCAAATGTGACTGCCCTGCACTGCGTGGATGAGATGGAGAACAACCACGACAAACGGCACACGATTCTGGACATCAACATGGCAGACGACGGGACCGTGGGGCAGAATGCGGGCATGGACGGGCAGAGACTGCGGAGGAATACGTCAAAGAAGATCGGAGTGACTTTCGCCAACGGGGTTCGACAGATCGTCAGAAGCGTATCTCAGGTACTGGTTGGTTATATTAAAAAGCATGGTTGTTTTTAGGACAGTGTGAATGATGGCGTTTTTTCGTCTCAGCTCTGTTTCCTCTTCCCCTTCAAATACCAATAAAGTCAATAATCTGGGCCAGACGTCTGTCAGACACACTGTGATATTGAGTTACATTATGTAGCAGGACAGAGTTGGAGGGACTGGTCACTATTTGCTGTATGAATGTGTTTTAGCAGCAATAAACAGAGGAGTTAGGATAGAGACAATATGAAGGTAAACATTATGCATTTGCTTTTCTTAAGTTTAACATTCTGCGCAAATGTAAAGTTTCCGTGTCTTGTTATATTGTTGAGAACGGACGAAATCGTGTGCTCAAATGCTGTAGCATCTTGGAATAATTGACGAAGTCCCTACAGATATAAAAAAATCACCACTCTTCGTGCATTATGGATTGCTGCACTTGGCCCTACTATTGCAGATTTCCCCTTGCAAGTGTTTCCTGGAATATGATCTCAGACTGAGATGCTGTATGTGCACTTACAATGATTGATTAGATTTGTCCTGACAGGGATCACAATGAGACACACGAAGTTTGAGTTGCACAGTGTACTAATGACTAGCTTTTCGTGCCCTCGTGGGCTCTCGCCAAAATACCCAACTGTCTTACAGCATTTTTGAAGCAAGAGTTCATGAAACTACACACCGTTACCGTGTTTCCGTGAGTGAGAGTTGATGATCCCTCTACAGTAGCTGTTGCTAATGGTTGCCTGTAGCTGTTAAAGCTTTCCTGCCTGTATTGCCTCATGCAGAAATGAGGCAGGAAGTATACAGACGACAGTTTGGTCTTCTCAAAGGGCGCCAATTACGTGTCGTCCCTTGTGGGGTCATTAAGTGGCTAACATCAATCCAAGGTTGTTGGAGACACATGGAATTCGGTATCGTCTGGCTTCACGTATTAAAAATAACGACTCAGAATATTTCATTCGTTAGCCCACAGTATGATTTCAGCATGATGCAAAGATAATTTTATTTCCTGTTTGAATGTATCGTGGTAACCTTTTCTAAACTTCAAAAAACTATAGCATATTTTCATGGTTACAAATTTTAATCAATTGCTACAGATGTATATGCTTATTTTAACGTGTTACAAATCTACCATAATACATTAATTGTATCGAATCCTGCACTACAAGTCGTTTAATGCAAATCATTTCAAGACAGTCTACTACTTGCTCATTCAGAAAACGTAGACATGATATAGAATACTAGCAATGGAGAGCACGACCGCTATGTATAATTCTTTCAACTTAAATAACCTTTCTTAACAGGCCCTGCCTGCCTTAAAGTGTTCTTGGAGAATACTTCCTTTTATGCCTGTGAGGATGATCCTTTTATCCATCAATATGGTAAAAGCACCTTGGGCCGCTGTCGGGGCTTCTTTCACGGTAGATCGATTTTCTTTCAGGCTAAAACCAACTAATCTAAACTTCATCACTCAAGTTCAGCTTTTCTATTAGGCGGAAATAGAATATCGTTTTAATCTGACGGTCTTATAGTGGAAAGAAATTTAACGAAATTTCGTCCTTTTTTTGTTGCAGACAGAATCTGATGATTAATTAGTACAGGGTTATCGTTTGCATTTTTCATTGTGATGCTTCGAGAAAAGAAAACTGAAAGGTATCGCAGATCGTTCGGTGGCTGCAAAGACAGCTAGTTAGCTCATTGTGGTACACATGTATTTTGTTTTGTTTTGTTTTGTTTCAGGTCCAAATGGTGCGAGCAGACGTGGCGTCCATCGACCGCTACTCCCGCTGGGGGTTTCCTCTGTGTTTTCTCGTCTTCAACCTGAGTTACTTCCTGCACTACACCGAGCCCTGGCAGGGATGGCTGACCTGAAGTGAAGCCACGATGCAAGCTGACATTTCTCCAAATATGCATGAAAGCAACGAAATGCAGAGCAATGCAATGTCCGTTGTAGTGAACTTTGTACGTTTTACCCGACGTTCAAGGGTTCAGACGTATAGAGCCCTAAAACCACTTCCTCTCAAGGTTAGCCAGTGTTCCAAATAGAGCCCAGAAAATAAGTTTACCCGGTACATTAGTGTTTTACGTTTTACAATTGGGTTTTACATTATGGAAGCAACTCTTTACAGCAAGTGGTGTAGCCATACCTCGAACACAAAAAAAGATGGCGGACTGGCCTGATCTCGTACCCAGGGTCATGTGATCGGTCGGGGTGTTTATGGATTTATACCTTACCACTTGTGAGATCATTTTTCACCGCTGGCAATACTATGGCGCCATAACCAATATGAAATGGGGACTTCTGATTGGTCGACCTACTCTAGCTATACGACAATGATATCTATTGCCTCTATACTGTAATGTATGGAATCAAACGAGGACAATGTGTAATAACGTGTATATAACAGTGCCATTTCTTTGTACAAAAATGTATGTCAAGCCATTGTTAATGTATACACAGCACCTACATATTGACCGTCTCTAAAGTAATAGACCGTTAGCAGTAGGCAATCTTGAGTTGGAATTGTAAGTGTAAACGGCGGTAGATTTAAAATCCAAGGTACACACGATCATTAAGTCTTTAGTAATGTAATGTAAGTAATGTAAGTCTATTGTGTTTGTAATAGTTTCTGCTATATATATTGCGAAGATGGTAGGATTGATGTGAACATGTACAAGTGATATTTTAAATAGGGGATAGAATGTT
>NW_017804254.1:564002-653260 GCF_001625305.1 Branchiostoma belcheri | reverse complement strand
TATATATATATATATATATATATATATATATATATATATATATATATATATATATATATATATATATATATATATATATATATATATATATATATATAGCTGGTCTTTGAAATGAGTCTAAATCATGTAAATTTACAGTGTTGTGTGATACACTGCAACACACTTCATCAGGCACATCCAAAGATTTTCACTGTAAATCAATGAAAACAGTATAATGACTTGATACAAAATGAACTCATCTTGTATGATTATGATTAATATGGTATTTCCTGATGAGAACAGATTAAAAGTGAGCCTCTGGGATTCTTCTGATAATACAATTGACGTCATCACAAGAAAAATAACTTCAGCCTAAAACCAATCAACTGGAAAACGGAATTTTGATTTAACAATTTAGTTGAAAGATGGTTTTGCAATGTTAATGTTAATTTATTAGAATAAGAATACAATGATCAAGTTATTTAGATGATGGTATCAGAAATTATGTAGTTCGCCATCATCAGACTGGCAAACATTTGTCCTTAAGATATAGTTAAATCTGCTTGTGGCAACAAATTTCTTGAAATATGTTGTACTTAAGCAAAACAAATGTGAATGGTTGTATAAACACACTTCAAATCTCAAACTATATTATTATAATGTATATGCGTCGATACCACTGTAAATATAAAAGTGACCCACCGAAAGCCTAGCAATTATCCTCATATGTATCGTCGTGATCAGATAGTTATAACTGCGTCATCATATAAAATACATATCTGAAGAAATATGTTTGTGCCAATGCTTGTGTGGCGAGTGATTTTTATTGCCCCGTAAGGCCATTGTGCAAAGAAATAGTCATGGAGACAGTATATTCTGTTTTAGATAGACAGATATCTTCAATATGCTCCTTTAACGCCCTGCTCGGATATCAGCGTACGTTGTAAAATTCATATCCGAATCCCTACAAAAGTGACACCGTATTGTAAATATCTGATATATCTCCGGAATTATAGAATGTAATAATACTCCGCTCAATGAAAAAAAAATGCATTAGAGTATCTATGGTAAAATTGAAATTCAATATAGCTAGTATATGGAGTAATAGTTAATGCATCTCCCCTTGTTGTTTTTTCTTGTACCAGTTACAGTTGTTAAGCTCGAGCCATTAAAGTTGATTTGATTTGATTTAGCGCTCTTGAGGCTGCGACCGCGTATCGCACACCTAAAGGAATGAGGCAGCTGGGCCCACTGACGAACACACCTAGACCTGTGTACAACGCACCTGATCCTGAGACCAAAGCTGCTACCCTGGCTACAATCATAGGAGCGATCCCAATGAGAAAAGTAAAAGTCACAAACAAGTATAAGACTCGGATGACATTTGAAACAAATTGACTCATTGTCTCAAGACATCAGGCGTTAGTTCCGGTCACTGCACTGACAAAGCAGTTGAATGCTGTTGCAAAGCATGTAAAATGGTACACGTCGCTATACTACAAGCGTTAGGGCACATTCAAAAAGGAGACTTTAATTCAGTCTGTAGCAGCCAGATGTTGCTTGGACTCACTTTCGTCACTTCACGTGAGGAACATCAAAAGTAGCAAGGTGTCATAGATACATAGACAGACAATGGCGTACAAAATAACACACAACGTGCAACATATACAAACTGTACATGCAGCGCCGCCTAGTAAAAGTATTTGAAATATCAAAGCCATAAGGCTGTTTTCGTTGCCTCTTGTGTGTGCTAGCTATAACTCCAGAAGTTGTAAGCAAATCTGAATGGCATAATGGACAAATCTTTTTCTAAGGTGAAGGCAACTCGAGATGTTTTGCTTGGCCAAATACTGTATCTGGGGAAGACAAAATATGTGATGACATGCCCTATTTTGAAGAACATGATTTGTTTGGTCAACCATGGAGACACCACCATCTCATCTTCAAACCCAGACTTATTTCAGGTGTTTATTATCATGGCTTGATTACTGCACCAGATAGGACATAACTGATACATATGGATAAGGTCTACATGACATGTGTGAAGTCGTTATTCTTTAAAGTTACGAATAAGATGCTAAAACGTGAAACTGAAACCAATTTTTAGAACGCATTTGATTCACAATTTACAAGGTAACACTCCCGGCAGAGAGCAAACATGACTTCCCAAGCCATTCAGAAGGCAACACGTACAAAACAAAACTGCTGATCATATATAGAACAATAATTAATGGTCAAAGTTATGTAGGTTTACTCATGTCATCTCATCTTGTCATCTTATCATTAAAAGACATCGTCTCTTTCCTGGTTCCCATGATGTCACATTTTAAAGATTCGATATGTTGATTGTACCCACTTTTCTCACTTCACGTGAGGACCATCTAGCCTGGGTACCACCTTTGTTATTTAGTCTACGTCCGCTACTACAGTCGCTACCACCAACTGTGGGAGCGGACATAAACTAACCAGCATATGGTACCCAGGCTTGGGAACATCAAAAGTAGCAAGCTGTCATAGATACATAGACAGACAATGCCATCCAAAGTGACACAAAACGCCAACGTGCAGCATACAAACTGTACATGCAGCGCCGCCTAGTAAAAGTATTTAAAATCAGAAAAGCTATACGTTGTTTTTGTGTGTATTAGCTATAACTCCAGAAGTTGTAAGCAAATCTGGCATAAAGGAACGATCTTTTTCTAAGGCCAAGGTAACTCCATGTTTGGTTTTGGCTGTATACAGAAGTTGTGATGACCTATTTTGAAGAACATGATTTGTTTGCTCAGAATCGGGTGATTATGGAGACACCACCAACTCATCTTCAAACCCAGACTTATTTCAGTTGTTTATTAATATGACATGATTACTGCACCAGATAGGACATGACTGATACATATGGATAAGGTCTACATGACATGTGTGAAGTACTTATTCTTTGAAGCTACGTACGAGTAAGATGCTAAAACGAGAAACTGAGCATAATTTTTAGAACGCATTTGATTCACAATTTACAAGGTAATACTAAAAGAACACTCCAGGCAGAGAGCAAAGTTAACATGACTTCCTGAGTCATTCAGAAGGCAACACGTACAAACAAAAGTGCTGATCATATATAGAACATTAACTAATGGTCAAATTTAATGTAACTCATGTCATCTCATCTTGTCATCTCATCTTCTCATTAAAAGACATCGTGTCTTTCCTGGTTCCCATGATGTCACTGTCACATTTTAAAGATTCGATATGTTAATTGTACCGACTTTTCTCAATTCACGTGAGGAGCATCTAGTCTGGGTATCATCCTGGTTACTTTACGTCCGCTCCCACAGTCGCTACCACCAACTCTGTGAGAGCGGACGTAAACTAACCAGGATGGTACCCAGGCTTGGGAACATCAAAAGTAGCAAGCTGTCATAGATACATAGACAGACAATGGTATACAAAATGACGCATGACGCCAACGTTGCAGCATACAAACTGTACATGCAGCGCCGCCTAGTAAAAGTATTTAAAATCAGAAAAACTATACGT
Source organism: Branchiostoma belcheri (assembly GCF_001625305.1). Lineage (NCBI taxonomy): Eukaryota > Metazoa > Chordata > Leptocardii > Amphioxiformes > Branchiostomatidae > Branchiostoma > Branchiostoma belcheri. The sequence goes on along the minus strand of NW_017804254.1, from coordinate 649,750 downwards.
TGGTTTTTGTGTGTATTAGCTATAACTCCAGAAGTTGTAAGCAAATCTGGCATAAAGGAACGATCTTTTTCTAAGGTCAAGGTAACTCCATGTTTGGTTTTGGCTGTATACAGAAGTTGTGATGACCTATTTTGAAGAACATGATTTGTTTGCTCAGCATCGGGTGATTATGGAGACACTACCAACTCATCTTCAAACCCAGACTTATTTCAGGTGTTTATTAACATGGCATGATTACTGCACAAGATAGGACATAACTGATACATATGGATAAGGTCTACATGACATGTGTAAAGTCGTTATTCTTAGAAACTAAGATGCTGATAAGGAAAGTGAGACAATTTTTAGAACGTATTTGACTCACAGATGTAATACCAGTACTGCAAGAACACCTCAGAGAGCAAGCGTAACTTTCTGAGTCAGTTAGAAGGCAACACGAACAAAACCGCTATGTTGACAAAGTTCCACCTGTAAACTAGGTCATTCCGATACCTGCGTAGTTGTGGAAGTGAATATTTATAGGTAGACAGATCGTGCATTTCAATGTTTACGTGATGCACTTTACAGGGATGTTTTAGGAACAAACAGGGGATCAGATGACATGACATGGTATGGAATCATTTATTTGTTCTATCCAGTCCGTCTTGTTTTGTTTCTGAAACTTTCCTTCGATCCGCATCACTAAAACATCGGGAAAAAGTTAATCTGGTCTAATAATATTTACCTCCTCAGAGAGATAAATTTGTTTTCAACTGGGAATATTCAGAAATGAAATGAACTGATCTGGAGGAACATTTGCGACTAGTCGTATTTTTAATCATGCTCTTTTCAAAACCATTTTCTGTAAAGATATCCTTTTTCTAAAGATCATTCTAAAAGGTCTAGGTGGTATATACATGTATATGTTGTAGTGGCTTTATTTTCTCTACTGGCACTGGAGGCATGTCACGTGAGTGTCCATCCTGAAATTAGTCGGGGTTTGTGAATAAATTGCATAGTTTGAAGACGAGCCAGCAGTGTCGCGTCAGACTCTCGCAATCGCTGCCGGCAGAAGAGGTCATCTCTGGCTACGGGTGTCGACGGAAAAATTGGACGGAAAGAAAGACCGAGGATACACACTGCGGCATACCGGCAGTTGTTCCAGCATTGCAGCAGATCACGGTAGCTTCGAGGGGACGTTGAAGAGTGGCGAAGAGGATAAGACGGCAGCTTTCATTCAAAGCTTTCGGATTCTCATCACCCAGAAGACAGGTAAAAGGACTTTGTTTCTTGGCTCCACCTTTACCTTCGTATGTACAAGTAAAAACATACCACTAACTCATCAGCAACCCTCGTTTTTGAGAACTCATCAAAAATTAAGACTTCAAAAGCACCTGATGAAATATTGACAACTTGGGTTAGCGGCGGTTGACAAGTTTTCAAGATGAATTCGAGATTTGAGTGCGGAGTTAGTGTTCTGGCCGTCCTTGCTTTTTTAGCTGTATCCGTTCTCTCAGCAGAGCAGGCGTGTTTCCCGACGTGCCAGTCAGAAAAGTTGACTTCTTGTGTGCCCAGGAACAAAATCGTTAACGACAACGGACCTCAATCTACAATCCATTTAAGATATAGGATGGAGTGCATCTCATGTAATGATAGTCACAAACTTTCTGCTGAAATTGTCAATAGGTTCGCAGGAAAGTGTTTCTCGGATGTGGAATGGCTCGCTTTAAGAGGTTTTCAACTCGGGATACTATCGTCGCAAAAACTAGCCATATTCGACTCCTCTTCCCTTACCAATCTTTTCCTTATTGATACAGGGATCACTGATATAGACACCGCCACATTCAAACATTTTGTAGCGTTAGAAAATTTAAATTTGGATGATAACAAGTTAACGCATCTTCGATGGAACTGGCATACCGCTTCTTATTCTCCGGATAAATATCACCTAGAACATCTTTCGATTTCAAACAATAGCATCTCCACATTAGACTCGGGATGTTTTCGAAATCTTAACCATCTTTTCTACTTAGATCTGGGGAAGAACGCCTTACGAGATGTGCATAGTCGCTGGTTCATTGGACTTGACGAACTGTCACACCTATATTTGGGTGAAAACAAAATTCAAACGATTCCATCTAAGGCCTTCGAGTTGTTGAAAGGACTCGAGCATTTGGACCTGAGTAACAACGACATAGAGTGTCTGGAAAGAAAAGCGTTCCTGAATATGGACAATCTAAGGACAGTCAAACTTAGTGGAAATAAACTTGTCTCCAAAGCAAACGCTGTCCATAATATGGCATGGAACATGATGCTGGCAACGTGTTACAGAAATATATACAGGATACTATTTGAGGCTGTTGGTATTGTTTTACACATCAAATATTATGGCACTGCCAAAACATTCGTCATTGATTGGTCTGATACTAGTGTATCACCCTTGGGGCATTGTGACCTGCTTCCAGAAGAGTCTCTGTTGGGTCATATTGCCACCTTTGCCCCCTTTGTCTTCATTGCAAAAACTAGTGAAAAACATGTAAACACGTAACATGTAAACACGTCTCTCACAAGTCAATGTTTAGAGGCATGGAAGGAGACAGGTGGCATAGCTCTAGATTTAAAAGGAGGATCCAGTTTACGGGTCTTTGGTGTAGAAACAAGCGGTACGTCAACTGTCCCCAGTGTAGGGCGCGTTAGCGTTGTAGCAACATGGCAGAAAAAGCAATCTCCCAACTCGGGAGGTTCGGAAAACAAAGGTTCTGTTTCGAGATTGACTTGTTTTGTTATCGTACGCGAAAACAAACGATCTTTGCTCTTCAACGTGCCAACAGACACGACATGTTTGGAGGAGTCTGTCAGGTCTGGCGATATTTCCATTTCAGAAACAAGTACAATGTTCATGAAAACATCAATGAACACGCACAGCAGAATGTTGAGATCAGAAAACACACCATCAACTGTAACATTGACACCCCAGACACAGAAAGAAACAGTGAATCCAACAGACAGATCAACACTATTTTCTTCTACACTAATCAATTCATCATCTAATGCGACTGGAGGTGCAAACTCAAAGATTCCAGTTACAGTAATAGTCGGCTCTGTAATAGCAGGAAAAATCATTATCATGTGTTTCATTCCTTTGTTGTGCTACGTAAGAAAAAGCGAAGTAGGGAGAATGCGGGAAATCTCCCTTTGCCAATGATAAATGTCTTAGAGGCCTTACAGAGTAACCCAATGTACCAAGGTAACACGACAAGAACACCCAATACAGACAGCATACATACAACCAGTCAAACCACAGACAGCAACATGTACAATCAGATCAATGAGGACGAAGTCTACGACCCATCGAGACACGAGTACAACGAAATAGAAGACGAGGGTGCCAGCGGTGTAAATGAGTCAGTTATAGACGCCAGTCAAACAGACGACAACATGTACAATCAAATAAATGAGGATGAAGTTTATTACGATCCATCGGGACACGAGTACTACGAAATAAAGGACGAGAACGCCAGTGGTGAAGGTAAGGAAGAATACGACGGAATAAATGACATGGATAATGCTCCTGGACAAACCTCACCAAACGAAGAGCATGAGAATTATGACGGGGACTCGACTGTGAGATTTTATGCTGCGACAGCTGAGGTCGAATTGCCGATATATAGAAATGTCGGCGCCGAAACTTTACTTTATAAATCGGGTACCAAGAAGGTAGCTTCCGTAAACCCAGGAATGGAGGGGTTGTCGGTTTCAGAGCCTACTGGTCGAGATCAAACCGTTTATGAATCGAACGAATGCTGGACGAATTGCACAGACATGTACATATCTGGGACAACAGACGATGTAGCTATCCGTGATGCTATCGAGCATGAGGAGACGAGACAGTTAGAAAGACAAGATGTCATCGCCGAAGACTCGACTCTCGAATGCGTCGAACCGGAACTGGAACAATGAGGATGTTGAATGCAAAAATAAATCAACATAGAATACGACGTTATGAACTTATGACACTTTTCCTTTTAGGGCTAGAATGTTCTCTGCTTCGTATAGTGTTAGTAAAACGATGAAACAAACAAATATGAAGGTTCCATTCTTTTGTTTTATTAACAAGCTTTATTTCATATATATATATAGACACATTTAAATGTTATTGCCTAACTTGTACATGCAAAGTGCTCTACAATTATGTACATATCAGACGCGGTGCATGTGTGCACGTAATTAACTACTTGAATATGTGCACGTTCTCCTTTCATGTTTAACACAATGGACACATCTGTGTATATCAATATGGACGCCTATATGTTTATTACGTGATATTGTCGTTTCTTGTAGTGAAAAATTTGTTGTATATAAAACAAAAAAAAGAGATTCGTGGATAATTTGTTCAAGAAAGAAAATACCATATCATTTGGTCGGTCGATGTTGAGTGCCTTTGAATATTTTTCACCTGTGAAACAAGCTAGTTGCATTTCTAAGGCATTTCTGTTTCCGTGCATTGCTTAGTCGGTGATTCACGCCAGCTAGCGGTTTCTATTTGCACTGCACGGCATAGACATCCAGGTTACGGTAGCAGACCACAGTTTTCGCCCTATGGGGTTTTTCTATAGTTAAGGACCCCAAGACTTCGACGCAGTAAAAAGTATAGCAGGGTGCACTTCACAAATACGAAAATCGAATATGTTTGAGAAGAAGGTACAAACTACAATATATCTAGAAACCAAAAAATCCTGTAGGCGTATCTGCTCGTAACCTACACTTTGAAATCACCCCCTACGGACGTGACCTGAACTGCAGCCGACTCACCCGGAAAGCCAGTTGCGCAATACGGCGCATTTATACACGAACTGCAAAACCTTCACAATTCAAATCACACAGTCTCAAACCCGATACATTCCTACACCACACAGCACAATTTACATCTGGCTGACACTCTTATTAGGCTTTCTACCCAGCCTTCAAGAATATTCGCTGCACTACTTTCTATACCGCGTCATCGACCCGGGGGTCCCCCATTAATACTGTGTCCTGCTACCTTACCATTGGATGCAGATTGACCAAAACAATTTGAGTGGCGCTACAGAGACGCCCACTAGCGGGTGGCTATTGCACTACACGATATAGAGCCAGTATGCTGATGTAGGTCACCATTTAATGTACATTTTGTGGAGGAACAGCCTTAGCAAAATGGAGTTTGACATTGTCCTCCAGTTATTTCGCCAAGTATCAAAAGGTACTAAAGGTACTTAGGGCCAAAGGGCACAAAACTATGACAGAGTTCGAAATCCAATAATAAACATTTAGAATGGAATGACACTATTGTTTATTGGATGTGTACATTTGATTACCATTTTACTAAGTTCCAGTATATATAACGCATCCCTTCCTTTCCTATGCCTGCTCACTGGCATCTGTTAATGCGTCCTATTGTAAACATACTTATACATGTATCTTATATTCCATCAAGGCCATATCTAATTATCATAAACAATATTTTCTTTTACATGATGATTTTACACAGTAGTATAGCGTGGTGCTCAAGAGTAGCTAACGCCATCGAATTACTTACAACCATTCTGTGTTGATAGATTCACACCTATTTTTTACTACTACTCAGTGGTAGGCACAGTACTGAACCCGAATGGCACACATGTCTTGTATATACATAATGGCACAGGTAATAAGTTGTACATATGTGGGTTCAGTCCCGGAAATCTTACACCTAGAGCTATAACCTCGTACATCCTTCCTTAAACGTGCACACAATCGTTGGTAAGACCCTTCAGTTGAATCTATAAGCCTATATACAAGGAAAGAAACTTTTGTCGAGTACACTTGAGGATCTTCTTCACTCATGACGACACAAAGCTGCTTGACTGACCTTTCTTTACAAAATAAAATCATGTATTCGAAGCAGCTACAGTTGCTCAACGTCGTATATACAGACCCTCCCTGACACAATACATTTGTAAAATACACCTACATGGTATCAGAATCATAAGATAGAGGGTTTCAGGTAGAATTAGACTGTAACGAAGTACAAAAGGGGTAGTGATCTTAATAATTCTGTTCAACATACTTTAACTATTTGCGAAATAAATTCGATTTCTGTAGCTGTCTTTTCCTTTGTAATGGAAGGCATGTCTCTTTGTCACCATTCATGAAAGAAGACCTTCATTTACCACGTGGAAGCGACACATAGCGACCCCATACGAAATGACCACTGATACCGGAACGGCCAATCTTAGGTTACTGACGATATCAAATAGGTGGGCATAGTCATAGACATTCAAGTTAAAATTCCTTTGCACTTTTCATATAAGCACTATATTACCATCTATTTACAGAACCTGTGCCTAACACGTCTATCAGTAACAACAATACCTTCTAATTACCACCCTAGAGCATCATGAGCTCTAAATACAAATATACCTGTTATTCGAACGCTAGAAATTTTTCTTCCATCTAGTAAACGTACATCCCCATTGCGATGTGATAAACCTACAATATCGTTATAAGCCGACCCCAGGTGTACTTTATTGTTAGCTTTGACACAAATTGTTCTAATTCTGCATTTCTTAACAACTAAACCATTGCAATTGATGGTTTGGTTGGCTAGCGCTTGACATCGTTGTCCGTTTTCCTTAACATTGGGTATCTGAGTTGTCATGCTCGCTACATGTAGAACCAACCAACCAACCAACCTATAAACAAACAAACAAAGAAGCAAACAAACAAATCACCATTTGGGACATCATCATAACGATAAAATCATTTCATTAATCATATACTAAATCTTAATACAACTTGGTTCGGACACCAAATTAAAGTCTATATTTATGTCGCGATCAGTTGCCCACGTTAAAAGAGCTTCTATTTACATTTCATAGCCCCTTATCCCAGTTTGCTCTAGTCTACGCCTTATACTCAGTCCTGACCAGCCAGACGTGCGAGCTGAGAGAATCTTTGTAACGGATTCAGTCCATCCTTCAACCCAGAACGGGACGACACGCATCAGTTAGGTGCCGTCCATTTCACCCAGGGTTCGTTGTAGTAGACGTAGTAGAAAATGTTGAAAAGAGAGTAACTTATCGGGAAGAGCCATCGGGAGTACTTGTCAATCACAGCAACACCGCCCTTCAGAGGCACCTGAAATGTACAACGTGAAGCATGAGACGTTTGCATGTATGTATGTATTCTTTATTTCGCACGTAAAGGATTCATCCTTTACTTTTTCAGTACAATTCATAAGAAGAGTGTGCTGTGGGAAGGCAGAGACCATCTGATCTATCCGAAACCTTCCCCACAACTAAACGAAAACAAGCAAGCAAGTAACTAACAAAATCGTTAAATCAACAGTTGAATTAACTTACAAAATATTAACAAATGATAAAAATTTACAAGATAACAACTAAATAAAACTGATAACACAAATGATTCTAGTCCGAACATACATTACTTTCAAACGTAATATGATGCTGAAAAACAACAATAAAGATAAGGGCAGATAAATTAATTTTAGCCTTCAAAAACCTCAGAGAATGAAAAGGTCTAGGGACAGAGGTCGCACCTGTGACACTTGTCTCATGAACGAACGCATTCCGTTCCGGAAGCTAAGGCCCATCTTTTTGGGACGATCCCCTTCGTCTTCAGATGTGTCCACGTCGACCTGAACTTTCTTGTTCCCAGCGTTGCCGTTGTCCACATCGATGTCTAGGATCGTGTGAACCCTCGATCCCCCTGCCGCCTCTGCGTTATTGAGTTTCTTCATGGAAACCTCATCGCCTTCCTGTGATTGAAAATGCAAATGGCCGTGCACGTTGTTAGGACTACTCTTATAACGAGAGCAATTGTTAGGTAGAATGTCAATTAGTGACAAGACAATTTTCCAAATGAGCACATTTGTTCAAGTGAGGTATGACAGCACTACTCAGATAACGAGAGCAATTGTTAGGTACAGTGTCCATCGATTAGTGACAAGACAATCATCCAAATAACCACGTTTGTTGTAGTGATATTGTATAAAAGACAAATAATGTACTTTGGGATACGTAAATACTATGTGCAACTAGAAAGGCCAAAATTTGCTAGGGAACAAATACAGCATATTTCAGTCCAACTGCCTCCCCATAATAGGGTCATTATCCAAATCACCACATTTGTTGTACATGTAGTGATATTGTATAAAAGACAAACAATGTGTTTTGAAATACGTCATTTTAAAGTAAATTTAATTTGATTTTTTTATTAAACAACACAAAGAGTACAAAACACAGTGGTGGGCAACTCTAGCACATTGCTAATTTAAGCCTCACCACTGACAAAGAAGAATACAATCCAAAACAAAATGAGAACAAAACAGAAAGTGGGTGCTCCAAATTAAAAAAAAATAACAGATAAAAATGATCAATATGTGAAATTGAATGATTTTGGTAGGCAGTTTAAACATAAGTAAATACTGTGTGCTAGTAGTTAGGAAACATCCACTACGTATAAACAACAATGAGCGTCATGGAAATATATCTGATACAAAAAGCACGATGTCGTGTCACCTCCTGGAGGCAAATCGGCTCTGGCACTGACATCTTCCTTCTTGTGGCCTTGGCTCGGGAAGACCGGAAGTTGACGGCTGCGTACTCCACCAGCGCGGCGAAGGTAAATAGGAAACACGTGATCAGGTAGACGTCGATGGCCTTGATGTAGGAGATCTTAGGCATGGTGGCTCGGGCGCCGCTGATCAGTGTGGTCATGGTCAGCACCGTGGTGATACCTGCCGTTTTCAAGAAGAAACCGTTACCAAATGCAGCGAGCATCCTATAGTAAATGATCATAGGACACATCGGGGTCTACGGTCTACGATAATAGCGGTCTACGGTGCAACTTTCAAACAGTTGGACTGGTTGGCCGAACTCCTAGTGCAATATTTATGAAAGGGGTAACCCTGACGATGAAAATAGCTGTTGCCTCGTCAGCAGCTGCTCGTCGGATATCTAAGGGTTCTTTATTCAAAATCTTTGGGATCAACATTAGAGCAACCGACGCATATTGATGTTATCTTTGCGAGTTGTGACAGTATTTTGAATATTTCATTGTCTTCCAGTGAGTGTTGGATGTTATGCCAAAGTGAAATAAGTAATATCATGTTACATTTTATACCTGTAAATATCATGTTACATTTCATGTTACATTTATACCTGTAAATATAAAGTTCATGCAAACTATGGCTAAAATAGCGCATTTCACACCTGTGAGAACATCGAATAGATACTATTATTACCATTGTTACGTATCTATTAAGCTAATTCCCTTTAATTTTTGGTCTGCAATTGCAGATTACAATGCACGGGTTCTTTTTAAATATTTTGCCACACACTGCATGCATCACAAGAGATCATCGTCATGACAGAGTCATCGTTGTCAGCGGCAATGAATAATCGTCTGTCGTTGATAAGTGTGGCGAATAGGACCAAAGGTGTCTCAGCAGATCTAAGACTTACCAAGGGCGACTCTGGCGGGTACAGCTTCTGAATTGATCCAGAAGGAGACCCAGGACAGGACCACCAGTAGGGTGGCCGGGAGGTACGTCTGGAAGATGAAGTAGAACGCCTGGCGATGCAGCTTGAAGCAGAAGCGAACATTGGAATGTTGTCCTGAGTCAGAGTCAAACAAAATATGGTATAAGATTTGTGATCATTCATGTTAAAACCTTGTGTTATATATATTTATCATCAGGCAAATAATTATACCTAAGAGGCCTTGCCTAGTACTACTTTCTTATCATTAGGCACACAGATTATACCTAAGGGAGCTTAGATCACATTTCTTAGTTTGTATCACTCCGCCTCACATGAAGTTAACAATATACTTTTGAGTCAAGCTCAACTTTCTGGTGTCGTCTATGATTGAATCTACAATAACCAGACCCTAATATCGCAACACCTTGACTCAACAGTTCGTTGAAGAAATGTATTTCACCATCCGTAATTACGAGAATAGAGCATTAACTAGAAAAATCAATACATCAGAAAAAAGTGTCCACAGCTCAGGTTTTCTCACCTTCCTCTGTTCCAGTAGAGGCATTGGGGTTGGGATGGGAGGAGCAAAACACATGGACATCACTGATCAGACATTCAACATAGCTGGAAAGCATTAGGTTTATGTTTACAAATGATTTGTTAACAATACGTTTATTAATCTTTGTACATTTTGTCATGCAACATTTCACTACAATCTTGCATATTTCATTTCAAAATGATGACTTTACAGTATCAATTAATTCTCCTTAATTATTCTTCAGAAAAAAAGAAACTTCATACTTTTTATAAAACTAATCTCCAAGCAGATCTTTTGCTAGCTGTAATACAGCATGCAATTTATAAATAAAGGCGTGAAGAAATAATCTTATTGACCTGATTGCATTAAATGACGTTATAACTTTGGCATTTTAATTCCTTTCAGACCCATCATTGCTTCCGCATACGAGCAGAATGTAATGAATTTTACATAATTTCTATTAGAACCACATTCGCACGTCACAAACTCTCATGCATTACAGCACAGCCATGCACAAAACCATAATACGAACACTGTCCTTAGCGAAAATAAGGCAATTAATGGCCATTTCCTGCCATCTGGGTCTGTCCGTACAAAATGGTACCATGAAATTTGTGTGTTACGAACATACCTGACTCGTATCTAGACGTTCCCTCTATGACGTTATATTCACCGATGATGAACTGTTGTAACTTTAGAGTCTCCACGCCGTAGATGGACGCATTCCCGTTCTTCCAGTGGAATATAATGTCGTCTGTTTTGTATCCATCTAAAAGCAACAAAGTTAAGTGAAGACGTTTCAGCTCAGAATCATATACACACTGTATGGTAAGCTGTACGTTGTTAACGTGGAATTCATGAATGTTTGGGTAACTTTCTTGTTCATTGTTCTTGAGAATAATGCACAAGATTTCTCATAAAATTTAATATTTTCTCTTGATGATAACCGTGAAACGTACCCAGTGATTATTTATGATACCTTAATTACTGCTCACGCGATCACGAGATAGCAGTATTTAATTATAAAGCTTTTGCTACTCTAATTGCTGTTACTTACAGCTTTCGAATTCCAGGGTACAGTTCTGTGAGTCCATGGGATACTTCTTCAAATCCATGTCACATGCAGCTTTTGCCGTGATTCTGGAAAAGGAGTGGTGAAACACTTAGCGAATTTCACTGGTATGATTTCCTGCCTGCACAATATTTAGTAAATGTCATCCCCTTTGCCAAGGAACAAGATCATTTGGCATCGTGTGGAGTAACAGCACTTCTTTCCTTAATTGATAACAGCTTTCTTCTTTTAGCTGAAGAAGCGGTGATACTGAATAGAATGAAACTACAGTTCATAGAACTTTTGATCCAGAATAAAAAAAAGTTATGGGTTTACTCCCCTCACATGTCCGATTTTGTGCCCTTGGCAACTATAAAGACACTTTCTGCGAATCTCCTCACTTCACTCAAGTGAAAATAAGTACCTACAAAATGTAGCTTCGAGTAGGAACGTCCTTTGGATAGGACGTTACGTGCGGGTTCACACCTCGAGCACGTTAAAGAACCCAACACACTTATCGAAAAAAGGAGCAGTCCGTCCCGGCATGAGAAGTTCATAACTATAACTACAGTCCTGCAGACGCTTCTGAGACATATTTAGGTCATATTAAGGCATATCATTACGAAATGGTAGTCATCTTCAACAGTAAGTTATATTCCCATCAACTGTAAGCATATCGTAATCTCCAAGCAGATTCTGTGGGGCAAGGGGAGTCTATATTGGCCGCCTGTAACCATTGGCTGCCATTGGTACGTTTCAGGGAGGCAAAAGATACAGGCGGCTAATATAGACTCCCCTTGCCCCACAGAATCTGCTTTGAAATTAAGCTCATCGTAACTCGGCCCCTGGGCGCGAAGTGAGAGCAGTTGGTCCACCCAATAACAATAAAAAAATCGAGCCTTCCTCCAGCTTTCCAGTTTTAGCAAATGTGGGACATTTGCTGCTGAGCTATCGGACAAACTAATGAGGTTGGATTCTAGTTCAGGGACATATAGTATGTCAGACTATCCATATCGATTAAATTCTACCTTGAATTGATACCGGTGATACCGACGGCAATCCGTACTTCATATTACGTTTTGTGGCACTTAGAATATGGTGTTAATGTTGCGTTCAATAGTTTCATCAGGTCGGTAAGTCATTGAATAAAGGGAATCACAACCAAGAGGCATTTCTTCTTAAGGCCAGTTCTCAATGAATTCTCAGAGAGGGAAGGTGACAGACGGTCACCGAAACGTTGGATGAATAAACTTCTTGGTAATGTAAAAAAGGAGTCTCTTCATTCAACGATTGTCATTTGGAAATGGCGCGTGCATATGCTGTTCATAACCGTAAATTGATACATCATTCAACTCTCAGATCTTGGAGGTGTAACGTAATCTTTCAATGTCACCCATGCAAAAATGGTAGTACAGTTCACGACTAGGTTTTGTGACTCTTACAATGTGGTGCCAGCCTTGCGTTCAACGGTTGTCAGTTTGTCATGACGCCAGCATATGCTATTCATAAACCATGAATTGAAATATCATTGAACTCTGTCAGACAGGGCCCTTGAAGGTGTAACGTAATTTTTCAATGTCACTCATGCACAATTCGGGGGGCCAAAATGGTAGAACAGACGCATGGTCATTAGTAGGTGCAACATAAACCATACAAATGAGTGGTGCAGGAGGATCGATGCATCATCTGGTTACTGCAATGCGGAGGAGATAAATTCCTACCGACAACAGCGGTAATTAGTCAGGCGGTTAATGGCCCGTGTATCGAGCCGCGGCACCTGCTGAGGACCACCATATAGCGGCGCAATCTGGCGACAATTAGGGCAGGAAGTGAGGACAGCTCGCCCAGCTGTTCTCACGTGCCTGGTCTAATGTTACCCACCTCCCTTTCAGATGTCACGGTAGTTGATGGAACCTGGCGGTTTTAACGCATGAGGGCTTGTACGTTGCCAAACATTCTTCAAACATCCACGAGTAATTTTGCATTACTGTGTGAACGTAGGTCAGTGATCTCCGGGAGGAGTATTGTGTTTAGTTATGTCCGTATAACTCATAATACCTTTGCTGCAGTGGAATGTAGTTGAAAAATTGAACATTATTAGATCTAAACCATGCAATCCCATTTACATGATTAATAAGGAAATGCCACAATGTCTTATTTTCAGAATTTTGTACTTTGAAACTTCTTTTTGTCTGGGTCTGTGTCTTCCCCCTATGTATCAAGATGCTTTTGATGGATTTAATTTAAATTTAGTTCACTGTACGTTATATTATAGCATAAGAGGATACAAACATATCGTAAACAACATCATCTCGAATGTTTGTGTCCGACGAACTTTTGTTCTTCCTCATAATTGGTTTGAAAGTAATTTTGCATTTTCAAAAAATCGTAATTTTTAATCGTGCCTGTTACAATTTTCTTCACACACAAAATGATGGAGTGAATTGTAATTAACCTCGTTGAGGGTCGTTGGGGCACCATGACTTGGTCCAATATCTTCCTCCGCTCAACCAGAATACGGACAACCAGTATATCAAAGTTTTTCCAGAGGTCTGAAACTTTAAAATGTTCCCGTGAATTGTTTCATCTTTTTACACAACCAAGTCTTGGTTGTTTAAAAAGAGCCTCTTTACTCACTTCAAAATGTTTCGAATACTTTCTGACATGTATCAGTAATCTGACATGTATTCTTCCCACGTTGACCGACACGGTTGGAATCACACACCAAAAGCCATTTTCAATGCTTTCATGAATGTTGCGGATCAAGTTAAAAGACCGGGCGCTGCGGTGTTCCAGTGTCTGATCAAAGTGTGGGGTTACGATTTAACCATGTTGCCTATCAGTTTACATGTCCAGCAGCTATTGAAGCTTTGTCCTGAGAACGAGCCGATGAATTCTGATCTGTACTTGTTGGCGAGTCGCCAGAAATCGCGCACACGCAGTCCGTTTCACTCCGCCTGTCCTGGGCATTAGCTTCGACTGAACTCTGCTCTTTGCGGCTCTGCTCTACTCTGATCTTTGTGTCTATAATACATCAAAAGCTGATACTCTTTCACGTTTCACGCTTTCAATGTATATGTAGGTATCCTTCCTACTAGAAAACCAAATTAGAAAGAAATTGCAACAGGACTCAGCAAAGTTCCAAATGAATGTCTGGTACGCTGTGCACTTAAATCTTCATAAAAAAACTTATATACTTTATATAAAACTACTTTATATAAAACTAATCTCCAAGCAGATCTTTCGGTGGTTGAAATAAAGTATCAAATTGGCAAGGCAGTATTCAATACTCCATCTGTTCGCGTGAAAACGAGTCCAAAAACCAAGCCTAAGCCTGATAAAAACGCATGAAACGAGCCCAAAATAAGCCTAAGCATAAACCTCTGCTTGGAGCGTATTATAAAACCAAATATGAGGAATATTTCATTCGATCATAATGATGTACATTTGTAATGAGAAGACAATTGGGTATTGGGTCCTTCCTAGTTTTTAAACGAAGTTTATGATTCTTCCGCCCAGCGCACTTCATTCAAATCTATGAGGCTGATCAATCTTCCGGATGGCATCTTCGAACCATCATGATGTGATTAGCACATATGTGATGTGCTCTACAGCCCAGCAGGTTACCCTATTTCACGCTGCGTTAGATATGTACGTCTGCCGGGATCTGCCAGTCGGAGATGCTTAACTTCAGATTGATCGATTTTAACAGTCAAAACCAAGCAGTTGAAAGGGATCATCATCTTTACCAACAGTGTCCGAGGAATACTATACAACCGAGCACCTAACCATCATGTTCACTACCACGTTTATGGGGTAATGATTTTACTTCAAAATCAATAAGATCCCCCCGTTGTTATCAGGTCACTAAACATATTACATGAATAGGGTCCCAACTACTTAGCTATTGATTAATTTTACGACATTAATCATTTCATTAGAGGGGCTGGTAATCCAAACAACTCATCTACAGACGCATGGGACTTTTCAGGATCCTGAGAGAGGCTCTCAATCAATGTGCATGACAAATCCCTTTCGACCGTCTCCATTCAACCGAGTTTACTAGATATGTCATCTGGGTTTATAGATTTTGGCTATGGTTGGGATCACCGACGGCCATTATATTTTCGGTAAGATGATTTTATCAATTTTACGACATATGTACAATTCTACGCTTCGTGTCCAAAGGGGAAGACGCTGCATCTCGTCGGTTTTTACTATCCTGGTCATCTGTGACATCTTCTGTTATCGACTTCTATCAGCAAAGATGGTCTCACGTAGTACCTGGAATAGGAACATCTGTGGAGATATGTTGACTCTTTTTAACGCATTGACAACATAACTTCCCAGGAATCATACTCAATTCTATTTAACCTCATTCCATAAAGTTGGATGAGTTCAGAAGCAGATTTACACTCTTTCAAACAACTTCCCATGAATTATGCCCAATTCAGTGTGAGCTCGTTCTGTAAGATTGGCTGAGTGCAGAGTAAGTTTTAGACGCTTCCAAATGTACCGATAATGCAACATTCCAGGAATCATAACCTGATTCTGTAAAATAAGTGCAGAGAAAGATTTAGACTTTTCAAATGTACCGACAACACAACTTCCCAGGATAATCATACCCAATTCTATCTAACCTGATTCCGTAAAATTGGTTGAGTTCAGAAACAGATTTAGACTCTTTTAAACGTATCTACTACATATCTCATAGGCAATTCTGTCCATCCTCATTCCTCAATATTAGTTGAGCCCGGGAAGATTTAGACTCTTTCAAAAGTATCAGTAACACAACTTCCCTGAAATCAAAAGCAAACACTGTCTAACCCTCATTCTGTGAGATTGGCTGAGGATTTAGACTCTTTCTTGTGTACCGCTAACACAGCATTCCAGGTATCAGAACTAAACTCTGTCTAACCTCATTCCGTAGAGTATCCCTCCGTCCGGATCTAGCCGGATCAGGCGGTTGTCCACTGTGACTTTATGCATGAAAGACTCCTTCGCGTTGGGGATGAACGTGTCGGGAACCCAGAGCTTCTCGGCCAGTCTGCCGTCTAGACTCAGACTCTGGTTGGCATTGGAGAACGCTAGGCGCCCATCTTTCCAATACTGGCGTAGGAAGACAGTAATGGTGTAATCCTGGAAATACAGACGGAAGGAAGAGTAAAATTAAACAAATTCATAGTGACCTCTATGGTTAAAGTTTCTATTTCTGAGAGGTTCCCTGTCAGGCCCACTCTCCAAGCAAAAGTTGATGGGGAAAGATCATTGCCTTTTTATATATGGCCCGTTTTTGTCGCTACCCCCACCAATCTTGGGTGCCCATTTGGACCTTCTCTGGCCAATGGATACGGCCTGGCCAATTTGATACTGTCTTTTGCCACCCTAGGATCCGCTTGGAGAGATCTGCTATGTCAGGTCGGGTGAGAAAGGTTTTCAAGAATTAACAAAAACAATGTGGACTTCGTGAGAATGTAGAGTCCCATTAGTCATGGTTTGTATCTTAGCTTAAGACAGTCGAGGGGTACATAGCTAACGGGTAGTACCCTATCTATAATTATCAATGCTTCTCTAAATCTAATCTTCATTGGAACCAAGATGTTCCTAGTATAACTTTACAAAATATACTTAATACTTGACAATAAGGCTCATCTATCTACTAGCAATCAAAACTTTATGTTGATGTTTTACTACTGGAATATCTTTCACGTGTATATTTTTATTTAATATTTCTGCGCAAAAAGAATCAGTACTACTGCCACGTCGATGAAAGTTGTTGGTGTGAAGAACTTTGACCTACTCTGACTTGGTGATGTAAAATATGCCTTTCTGCCATTGTAAATCATATACATTAACTCGTGGACCACTTCCTGTCCTTCCCCCAAAACGGCAATGATCTCTATGCAGAATCAATACTCGCTTGTCCTTGAAAACATCTGTCATACGTACTTGGCTGTTCAGGTTATACCAAAATCAATTCAATGGCAAATTTGTGCATGGAGTTTTCTAAGCCTTTCTAAGTTGTTCGACCTCTTTTTAGCCATTGACAAAACGCTCCGTTAAACAAATTCTGAGCAGGCAAAAGGAGCTGGATCAGATTTATGCTCGATGACCCTGACCTATACGTGCGCTAAATCCAACCTTATTAAACCTTTTCCATTGCAAATTGGAGCATAAGGTCAGTGTATATCATTTTTGGCAGACGCCAGACAGAATATAAGTGGTGAAAAAGCCGGGTAAAGTGTAGCTCCCATCTCGTCATCCAACTAAAGAATTTCGATACGTATGCTACATACGACAAGATGTCAAACTTTTACAATACAATAGGTTTTTATCATCTCGAAAATTCTCTCATTTATTCTCACACGCTTCGCTTTACTATTGATTCATTTTTCACTGCTAGTGGGGATGAGGTATCACAGATATTCGATTCTTCAATATTGCAATTACCCTGTATGCACGGCAGAAGTGTTCAAATGTCGACTTCCTCTGGTTTATGCATGCTGCTAAAAGTGATTCTAGAGCCCGTAGGACCGGCGGGCAACTACAATAAGATCCCCACGATTCATCTTCACTAACGGAGATAAAGTAGCGGGATTTGTCTTTCCATCTATCGCCTGGCTTCTTTCTGAATGCATGAAGAAACAAAATGAATTGACGTACTAAACCCTATCGACATGCTGGTTCTAGCGATACCTAACTATGGCAGCGTCTGTCTGTGTGCTTCAATGACTACAAGGACTATGGAGTGAATGAATGGATGTACAGATGAATAGATGGAAGGAAGGGCATTTTGATTGTACGGATGGTACGGTAATAGATGAGCGTATGTACAAATACATCACAAATGGATGCAATATGCTTTCGTAACCATCAGAAAGTCGGTATATATTAGTACAATATAAATCTACCAAATGTATATCATAAATGTGGCTAATACACAGCTTCGACCAACACAAAACGTGCAATCGCCAAAGTTTTTTTCCTTATAAGCATGCAAACTCTTTTCCTTGCCGTATCTCATCTAACTTATAAAATGACGACTCCTGCTGATTGTCGTGATATTCAGCAAAGTGATGTATGACTTGTTTTTTCTTCGGGATGTTTGAGCATAAAATGCTCAAATCACATTTGGTGAATACCAGTAACTTCCTCCAAGCCATGTCGCAGGAGGCAGCCCACAAAATCAATCCTTGTTACGTTCACTACAACTACTGCCTCTCAAGCTCTGGTCATCTAACCACACAATGGGGGGCTCGCCACACATCTGTGCATCGCTCGAAACATTTCGACATCCCAATAAAGTGGACACAAATAGACTTCATTTCCGTCATTTAGCGATAGCCCGCTGGTGCCGCTACTGGTGAGATCCTACTGCTGCATCGACCGGCATTGATGCCCGTCCTGTATCCAATCCACTCTAATCCACTACATGCATTAGCGCTGACCAAAGGTGACAGAGGTACAGCGTGTTACATCCTTCAGACCAGCCTATTCATCGTGTAGCTGCCAATCATATCTCTTCTCAATCGATAAGGCATAGTTGTTCTTGCCCCCCAGCTATTGCTGCTTCTTTTGTGGGATGTAGTTGCCCATGTATGTCACGATCTTGTGTCTCAGAGTAGTCATACTTTCATGTCGCGGGTATTTGTCATCAATTGAGCAAAGTCTGTAAAGCTGTAAAATGTAGTGCTTATACGTGTATATGTCAATATCTATAAAACCGCCCAGGGAGATCGATATGACTCGAGGGTTTATCTTTGTCATGTATTTCCGGTGCTTTGGCTGACGATTTGGTGCCTTGTTGAAATGGGCAGATTATGTGAATGCTGTTCGTCGACGCCTTTGAAGATTTACCATTATCATTAGGAACCCTATTGAGACAAGGGAAGCACTTTTTGACAATAATTCATTCTTGTGAAGTAGTGGGCGAGTGGAGAAGTTTGAGCCTACTAGACAGTGCTAGTGTGTCATTGGTGAAAAGTCCAGATGTGCTGTCATTTACAAACGATGCACACGTCCATACCAATTACAACATTTCAGACTGATTACTGTTTTAAAAACCAATTCATTATTAACTGATAAGATAATACTTCTGTTGAAGAAAGTGGCAAGTATCCAAATATATCAGACAAAAGTTATCAAATTCTATTACATATATCAAGCAACTCAAGTTCTCTGCTGAACAACTGATCATCTCGCAAAACTGACCCAGATCATTGATGGAAAAATCGTTGACGGCTGGTCCCAAGCGGACAATTCTCGTAAAATAAAAATGAAAAGGGGTTAAATTGTTCACCATGGCCATCTGTGCCGATAGCTACGAAGTACTATTGAATAGCCGGGCCGGGACGACAAATTGGATAATCCCTTACATAGTGTTATCATTGTCGTTATCCCCCATGTTGTGTCAACGGATTGGCGGCATCATAAAACACCAGGACAGCGGGCCTGGGCAGAGCATGTTATGACTGCATGGGCGGTTGAGAGTAGGATATGTATATACCATTGGTATGATTACTAAATGTACAAAGAAGTTTGGAAATATACATCATCGACACTACCAAATAGAGCAGGAATATTCACTCTAAACACTAAAATCGATCTTTTCGGCTCTGCTTCTCTGAGCTGGCATAATGCAAGGTAGAGGATACGTCTGCTGCATTCTTGTGAATAACTTTGTTCTTCGTGATCATCGCTTGCATTCAAAACACATCGTATAGCCTTGGAGGAAAAATCCCCCCCAAAGCCTTTAAACTTCTGCCAAATCTGGCACCCCTGGGAAGATGCTATCTGCAGGATTTAAGTTCAGGTAACTTCGTATGCTTTGGTCTGCTGCAATTCAAGCTGCGTATCTCGTATTGTTCTATACCTCAATGGTCCTATCTTTTAACCCAGGAATCTCGTTATTTGGTCAGGAAACATGTTGAAGTTCGCTCCGTTTGAATCAACTCCCCCCGCGGGGGCCACACCGTGAAATAGAGGTGAAGACCTATCAACGGTTAGGTTTCTGCATGGGGAGGCTGCAAGTACTTTCAAAGAGTTGCACAGGTGATAGTGTGCTTAAGGCAATCCTGTTACTCCAATCGTTGCTATTAGAATCCTATTATTTAGGCTGAATCATATCAAGGTCATGTATAGGGGTGCTTGTAGAGGTGATTCAAATCTGCCATAGTTGCACTGGGGACATGGAGGATTCCTTGTGTAATCTTGTACTTGATTGTTGCTAAGCCTTAGATTGCCTAATATGAGAGAAACTTGAGCTGTTCGTTACAACATACGCACACAAAAGTATTGAAATTGTGCCCTAACGGGGATGCTAATCGGAAATATCTGCGTTACGGTTACCTCATAGGATCACCGGGATCAGCATTTCAACCCCACCGCTCAGCGGTGTGACTGCAGGGAAGCAATTTTGATTAAACCTCCCGTCGGTTGGGAAGCCAAGTTAACTTCAAACAACCGGTGATCTTCGACTCACAAATGTAACGCAGGACATTTGACACTGATACAAATGTTACTTTCCACGAGACATGAACTTTTGCTGAGTGACAAAGAGCTACTTGAATATGGAGAGCCTTCAGATAGGACCCATAATGGTGTGAAAAGCTCGCAGCTTGCTTTTAAAGTAGGCCTGTAGTGAACCATATTCATCACTACAGCCCCTCGCTGCATCATAAACACGGTGGTGTCACGAAGGTGAGCAAGGAGTGAGCTCAATATCCTTTTCTGCGGGCACCAAGCCAGCTTTATACCTTACTGTATCCTGTGTAGATACTGGGTAGACGCTAGAAGTAAAATAGCCTCCATCAATCAAGTAATGTTTCTGGGGACTTTGGCAGTACTTCTTAACATAGTTTTGATGTGAATATTTCTTTTGCACTACTATATATGCCATTAAATATGATTATATGTATGAGCTTTATCGGAGAGTTCAAAACTTTAAACGATGTTCAGTAACATTCGTCGAAGGATGCCGCACGATTTTTTCTTTTATAGTTCCTTTTTATAATTGAAACCACGGACCATGACAAACACAGAAGGCTGGAACGTTCCAGTAGTTTAGAGTCTGGCAGCATTCCCAGCTTGAAGTGTGTTACCGAAAAATGAAGAAAATATAAATCAAACCAGCAGGACAGAATATGTTAAAGGAGTACTAACCTCCAGAAGGAGGTGCTATATTTCGACAGGCATTTATTTTTGGAATTGAAAAATGCATATTATTTTACAGTATACAATTAAATGCCCATTTTGCGCGCAAGTCTTAAAATGCATCGAATCCAGGACAAACTCTCCAAATACCCTCAAAACTATCCCAGAATACACCACGCTACCCCATTAGTGTCTATGTTTTAAACAAAAAGTTACGTTACAGACCTCATTTCGGGGGCGATAAGAAAAATTCATACCGTTTTGTGTTCTTTGGTATCTTACCAACCATCGCCCTTCTTGGTGTCCTTATCGCCCCTCATTTATGCCGCAAATATTGACGATGAAAAAACGGCGTAATCTAGTTATCCTTTCCAAAAGTGGCGTAATCTAATTATCTGTTCAAGTGATACTTACATGCAAATAAGTTGAGAAAATCAAAACACGCAGGATGAAACTGGCTCCCACTGTATTCGACATCCTGATATTATAATATCCAAGCCACAGGTCAAGCAAAGTAAAGCAAGTAATTTCTCAATAATCAGCTTGTTAGTGTGCTTGTCTCCTACCATTTTCGCCGAAAAATGTTTATGTTGACCTGAAGTGTATGTGTATTGCGTAAGCCAGAATTCCCGGATGTATCAATTGTGGTTCAGCATGGGGGAAAATGATATTAATATCACTTTACAAACATGCTCCGCTCAACTCGTACAAGCGAAATTATGTAAAACGTCGGCTAGTTATGTATTCATTGCAGCATGATGTATGAGAAAATAGCACTTCCTTCTGGAGGTTAGTACTCCTTTAACAACTCCGGGGAATGATAAAACGTTTTTTTTTTTTTGTAGTCGGAAGTTGAAACAATCCATAGAACGTTGCAACATGTCTGATATTCCAGACAGAACACGTTCATCGGATGAAACAAGAGGAAATGCTGACAACTATTCTTCATTTATTTCCAAGCTGAAGGAATTGCTCGTATCATAAACCAGAAATAAATAAATAATGTGTTTTATTTATTCGGTATAATAAAGTTTTCACAATTATGTTAATGCATTTTGTTTGGCTGCCCGTTGCATATTTTTAATTTGTATCTACAATGTAACGTGTATATTTTAATAACTTTGTATGTCACTTTGTTTATACTTTATTTAGATGTTTATGTATTGTTTCTTAATTTGTTTATGTGACAAATTGTACCCAATTCAGGGGATGCAGTTGTGCTTCCCCCTGCTGATGTACATTTGTAATAAGGCAATAAAATTATTATTTTCAAGATTAGTAACATTGTTTAATAATTCACACAAACCTTTGGTAGACATCAATGCACGCTACGTCAATGTTGAGATGCATTTAGCGCTCTAATCTAATTAAAACCACAAAATGGAATGACGAATGGGTGACCTTTCCAAAATGGACTGTTACTGAGTCACATAATCCTGACTCGGAATTGGCCCTAATCCCCGATCATGTCGCCAGAGAGTGGCCTATCCCATTTCTGTTACGTGGAATAATTTGTAATGTAACCTAGTAGGGTGATAAAAATGGTACATCAGATCGAATGATAGTGGAATTAGAGCTTGTTATTAACCTATGGATACTTCTGATGCCCCCTTTACGTACAGAGGTACTGGGTGATGTATTGCCATTATTTACTGCTACACCGTAGTTCTAACTGCACCGCACTGGAGACACCCTGAATGAACCGAGAAGGATGAAAAGTGGCACGTGGAAGAGGGTCTTAAATTAAGTAGAAGGAATCTTAGAAGAGCTACTGCAATGCAGTACAACGAAGATGAATTGTCTGTCGACTTGAGGTCCCGAAGAAGATGGGTTCTATCCTTTAAGAGTGTAAAACGATGTAGGCATCAGAGAGAGCTGGCCCGCAGGCATGTTGATGCCCTTGAGGGAGTCACGGAGGATGAAGCTTGTTCAAAAGTTAATGAAATCGTCGGGAGGAAAGCCGCCGAGGGATTGCCAAAGTCATCCGATATGTCGCAGTCGCCTTGATACAAAAGTCATTCAATGATGCGAGCACGAAGGAAGTGGGTAATTAATTTGTGCAGGGGTTAGAAATAGAACTATTCAAAACGGATACTGCCTTACATGTGCACAGAAAGTGGATACAAATAAAACTAAAAAAGTAACATTGCAAAGAAAATGCATAATGTTAACTTCGCATATGGTCTGCTCTGTTAATTCTTACTCAAACATATTCATATTTATTGTGAGTCTAATCCCTCCTGCTGTAAAATTGCAACATGATGTAACTCAACACTAGTTACCATGGTGAGAGACGTCTGGGTCAGGTCATTGACCTTATTGGTTTGGAGAATAAGAGGAAGAAGAGGAAACATAGCAAAAAGAATATGTTTTCCTTCGGTAAACATACTTACCTGCTTTATGTATCTATGACAAGTCCTGCGTTGAAGCGAAACAAATCTCTTCTTACCTTTTTGCCATTGCTAAGAAGCAAGAATACGTCTAATTCATTTAGTTACTTGAAAATGTAAATATGTAACGCTATCTGTATCTCTAATTTTTACTTAACCCAGTTGGTATATGTGTAAAATAATTCATTCATTCATTAAAACTTCTCCAGGTACGTATACGTCCATCATAGCTTTTATTTCAGTGTGCTCTTACATATGGGGAACAGACTTTAGATCATATGATTGCTTTCAACGTTTACCCACCCGCAACGTACTCGAAATATGATCTGAAATAACAATATATTGAAAGTTTATTGTAAATTCATGCCCGAGGCCTAATTGCAAGAACATGATAACAAACAAAAAAACAGTAAAAAATTATAATAAATGTTGTGTACGTGTTGTAATAAAAATATTATGTGTGCCTTAATCATTCTTAAAGCAATTACAGCATCTCAGCAGATCTTCGAAATGATGAGCAGATATTAGAAATTTGAGGTGATGAAGTGCTGTGAAAATAATATAGGGAAATAACCTTCATGTATTTGTATTCTCGTAAATCTGCTTTAATTAATTTATTGTTTATGCAACAATAAATCAAATCAAACTTTACTGTGTACAAAATTGGTAAAAAACACACTTTTTATAGAATCTATACCGTTGCTACATTAGATGCATACTAAGTAAAATGTTGATACTTATTATGTCCAGACTATGCGTGATGTACAAAATGACTAACAAACTGGTACCTGGACATACCAACCACTATCTGATACCAGAAAAGAACAAGAAACAGTCGTGCCTTCAAATATAAGAGTTATCACCCAAGAAATGACGTGTTCAGAAACGTGTATTTCCCAAGTTTTAAGAACTATCGTAGAGTGGAACTCGTTGCCACCTAGCTAGTACAGCTGGGGAATTATCACTAGAAAGCTTTAAACAACTCCTGCAATTAAATGTGCAAACTTGAGATTGTGTGTCGTTCGGTGTGATATAGCTAGCTGCCGCCGCGCCGCGTGCCTGTGAAGCTGGTGTGTTACGACGAAGGGAGGTTATACCGGCTATGCCGATACAGATGTGATCAATGTCTCGGCACGGAGTCGAACTTCAGACCCTGTGATCCATGACGAAAGAGCGGGCTGCTAACGACAGCACAGTGCTGCTTGTCTGTTAAATGTCACCCGCACGGACGTTTTTCGACCGAAATCCCTGTAATTATAGTTTTCACGTTCGGCGG
Organism: Branchiostoma belcheri; assembly: GCF_001625305.1. Classification (NCBI taxonomy): domain Eukaryota; kingdom Metazoa; phylum Chordata; class Leptocardii; order Amphioxiformes; family Branchiostomatidae; genus Branchiostoma; species Branchiostoma belcheri. The sequence goes on along the minus strand of NW_017804254.1, from coordinate 624,843 downwards.
ATTGAAATGGACCTTTCGTTCTAAGCCTTTCGTTATTAGCGTTGGGTGCATGTGGACTAATTGTGCCAATTGGATTTTAGCACAAGATACCATTAGTTCGGTAGGTAGATGCAGCTATTGACCGTTGCAAACAGTCGAGACAATTCCTAACAAAGACATGTAGGAGGCTGCAACGTTTACAATGATTAGATTACAGAGATGTCAAAGTCTCCTTATTATTGCATGCACAGTAGGATGGCGCTCGCCATGAGATAACCACGTCGGACAGTTTTAGGTTAATTGAACCCCTGTACAAAATTTACCGCGGCGTTCTCTGTAATTTGGCCCTTACCTGAGTACACATTCCAAGTAATGATCTAACCGAAGTCGCGTACGTGTACGGTTTCACGGGACTGCTATCATCTCTCTTCATTTCTCTTTTCTTTAACCCAACCTGCTTTATGTTCAATTCAATTCAGTTAATGTAGAGTGCTTATCGTTTATACTGCAAGTCAGTATGTGAATGTGCAAAGATCCGTCTGTGCAGAGGGCGTTCTCTGGAAACGTCCCCGCAAAACAAGATGGATAGACTGTCAAAATGTTTGATACCTCTGTTCTGGTCCAGTGATGAAGAATGTATGTCAGGCAGGTGTCGTGCCATACTACAGAAGTGACAAACGTATCAAGCCCTTCGGGACGCTATATTCGTATATTGGAATTGTTTTCTTCCGCCACATTAAATCAAAGAGCAATCATCTTTACTCTGTTCTCATGCCCGTTGGTCATTCGAGCCCTTCAAACACGTTCCCCGCATATCAGATGTAGTTCAAGGATAAATCAGTCATGTCTGATCTTTGATATTTGAAATATAAGTTATTGAATATCAAACTGCCTGAGGACTCGACAGAGTTATGGGTATCGGATAACTTTGAATGGTCAATTTATTAAACATGTGGCATTTTGTCTCAAACCGATACGAGTAACATTTATTTTCGCATAATTCAATGTACTGAAAGCTCGCAGCTTGCTGTTATGAAGTAGGCCTTTAATGAACTAGATACATCACTACAGCCACTTATGGCAGCATAAAAACGAAGGTGCAGCGAATCGAAGGACAAAACTGTAGTGCAGGTGGTAGTTCTCTTTTGGTTTTTCTCTGGCACGTTCACAGGTTTAAATTTAGTTGACTTAATGCACTTTTGAGTTGTGCTTTTGAGTTGACTTTATTTACTGTTGAGCTGATTTTGTACACTCTTGAGTTGACTTTTATGTTGTGTACCAATTTAACGTTGTATTAAGTTCTTTATTTTATGTCTCCAGTATGACTTTTGATTTGACTTGGATTAATGTTTATGTGACTTCTGTACTTCTGTACTAATGTTTATGCGAATGCTGATGTCCATATGGGCTGGGTGACAACCTCGACGTCGGAAGACACAATAATAAAATACATTCTTTCATTCATGTAAACTTAACCCTCATGCCCATTTTGACTCGTTTCAGACAAACAAAATAGGCTGAAAAAAGTCGTCTGTCTTCTACTTTAAATTTGCCTATTTCTGTTGTTTCAAATGGATATAGAGCTTTGCTGCTAAACTTTTCTGTGTGCCATCTAGTGTCTCTGCCACATTGCAGTGTAACTGTAGCACCCCTAACGATATTTTCATTACGACTGGTTAATGTTGTCGTTTGCCATCAGCGACCATATTGATATATATCGACTTAATGTAGTGTCGAGTATCGCAGTCGTGTGTTATCCTATTAGTTCCAAAATGTTTTCTTACCTATTTTGCTGACTTATAATTTCACCTCAACCAAATTACCATTTGAAATCAAACTTACATAGGGAATTGTTACTAAAGATCAAGCAAGTGGATACATTTTGAAAATGTCGGACGTTTCGAGTGGTCTGACAGTTTTCAAACTTCAAACAACTTCCTTGTGTATCTCACTACCTGGATGTCCAACCTTCATCGACGTTGAATCAAACTTGTTTTTGAAATTGACCATCTCTTAACACCATGTTTTTAGATTGAGGTTTAAACTTATTTGAAATAACGTTACATCATATTCGTTGACTATAGTTTGAAGCTATGTATAGTAGCATTGTATTATATACACTCTCATCCATTTTCATCTAAGGTTTATAATAGGCTTTGGATATACCACAATCAAATTTACAGTACCTTCATCCACGGCTTTGGGCATTCATTTCGTTTAGAAATGGTGATAATAAATGGCAAATAATAAGTACTTTGTTACTGCTGACTATATGAAATATGAGTACAGTTACTCGCCTTGGTCATGAATATAAGCATTTTCAGTATTATTGACTTAACTCTAATTGTAATTCAGGTTGCAGCATTGATTTATTATTTCAGCCTTATCGTACCGGAAGACAAAGCATTTGCAATTAGTGACTGTTGGGCAGGACAATGTGTGGATAATCAATTTTGAAGCGTTAGTGGAGATTAGGATCATGACAGGAAATTGAGTTAGTTCCATCAACTCGAAGTCGCAGTGAGCAAAATGTTGAAGAGGCTACCTATTCATTTGAAATGAAATTTGAAATTATTGAAATTACGACAGTGCAATACACGCGGAACAGAGGCAGCTGTTGCTGGTGTTGTATCCCGCACATAGAAACAAATACTGGACAAACAATACTCATTTTCACTTGAGTCTAGTGGGAAAAGTCGTTAAAGTGCCTTTCCCAAGGGCACAAGATTGGTGGCATGTCAGGACTCGAACCCGGGACCTCTTGATTCCGAGTCGCGCGCGCTGTCGTTGCGCCACACGACCCCACTTGGGATAGCGTATGAATCCCTAGAATTCCCTCAAATACCAAAACGCTCTAACAGAAGAGAATACGCAGCAAATGTGAAGCAAGTGTGAATGTGAACAAATCTGCCAATAGTGTCAAAACACAAGGACCGGTATGAGACTGTTCAGCAACTTTAGAACCTTCCCTCGACCACCAAGCAAGGTTGGCTGACGTTTGGGAACAGTCTGACCAGAATTTGAATTAGATTTGAATCAAACTTGACCACCCCCACCCCCAAACATGCCCCGAACACTGCTGACCTACACCCGAACGCCAGCCAACCATGGCCGACCCCCCGTCCACAGCCGAATGCTTTAAACATTTTGAAATAGCAGCCGACCTCGCTGAACACCATCCAACCACTGCCGTACCTTTCTCCCGACCTACTCCTAACCATGGTTGTGGAGAGTTCGGTAGTGCTTGGGAGGTCATGTTCGGCTATGTGTGACAGGGGCTTAACTATGACAATTCATGATTTGAACGTACAAGTACGGCCGGCAAGACGTACTTGTCGTCTCGGTTCACAGATCTCCAGTACCTCGGGACGCATATTTAGCCGTACGATTGCACACGGGTTGTAGCATTTTCTATGTGGCCTGCCAATGACAGAGCCGTAAATTGTTCGGTCAGAGTCGGGGACACTTTTTTTAGAAGAACGAGGTGTAAGGATGACAGAGATTGACTCACCATGTTGACCTCAGAGATCTGGTCGATACTGGAAATGGTCATGCTCATGTTGACTTCAACTGGATCACCTGAGGGACAAGACAGACAACACTCAGTGACAGAAAACGAAACTCTACGTTGTTGCTGACTTAGAACTCGAGCAAAATTGCAAAACATTTGTAGTGAAAAATATAAAAATCATCCATGTCATCGCCCAAATGCATGGATCTTTAATAACGTGGTTTTCATCTTTATTTTCTGATGCCCTAACTCAGTGTATTGTAATAGAAGGTCTCTATAGGATTCACATGTAAATTTAATGTTTTTTTTAGCTAGGAAGCTAATATATAGTATTTTGCGTCGTCCTGATTCTACTTTGAAGGGAATGGTTTTGCACGACTTCGTCTTCAAGTTTCATGTATCCTAGAAGCTGTTCACTAAGAATGACTTACCGGTAAGCTCATCCACGTACTGCAATGAGTTATGCTCAGGTACTTTAAAGCAATTCTTCATGTACCGAACTTGACAGTCACCCACCATATTGTGTGTTCATCACTTTCCAGTTTCAGCAAAATTGTATCGACTTTCACAATGAATTGCTTTCATCCGTAATAAGACTTACTGATTTGCTGAAAGATATGACAGTGAAATAAACTACTGGGCAGTGGATCGATATACTGCGCGATGATTATCGCAATTTGTATGACGGATTGCAGGGTTTAGTATGGAAAAGGTTCAAAGCAATGTCTAGAGGACCACCGTGTGTATTGTGACAGGGCTCGACATACGTTTTTCTCTATTACATGCAGAATTGCATGTTGGCAAAGATTTCACATGCAAATCTACATGCAAAGTTGAAGCCCAGCTCCAAGTCTTCTCTAGATACAAAGAAAGATACAAAAGAAAATCTCTTCCTAGTCCTTCCTATGATAGACAGAATTTGTACACAGTAGTGAGCGTACAAGGGACAAAAACCCCACGAATTTTTTTATAAACCTGAGAGAAATAATCGAGGTTTTAAACCTCCTTGGTTTATTTACAAATCAGTTTGTTAACATCAATTCCACAGTAGAAATGAGTATAGCGGTGCTATGATAGCAATTTTTAGTGGTGCACTATTCCAAAGTCTGGTGGAAATACTTTCTAACACATTTCCAAAATGAAAATTTGTATGTTCAGAATATTTTACATGCAAATCTTTAAAATATTATGCAAATTACATGTGGCATGTGGGTATTTCCAGCCCCGAATTGGCTCCGTGAATGTGTCCTTTCTCTTCTATCGTTACTTACTCAGTACTGGTGGGGTTGACCTAATGTCTCTGTGGATGATTAACTACCGTGATTGTACCATGCCACCCGTAGGCTAGCATTTACGCCATGCCAATGTACATTTATTAACTGACTCAGGATCAGCCCAACGGAGAAAGGAAAAGCTGCAGAAAAGATAATGCACGACTGCTATATTGTGTTAGGATCAGTTTTACTGCCATAGAAGTTATAGTTTTTCTAGAAGCAGTAATAAATTCTACACAGAAAGAGGTGTTTTGTAAGATATACATGAGCACATAATAACTCTTCCAGGCATGATACATTATTACGATACGGAAGACAAAGTGGTGGAATTATATTTTTCCAGTATTTACAGTTTGCACTCATTGCAATTCGAGACAGATTCATGAAGGCAGAATAAAATAATGCTTCAAGAAAGTATAATGTATAATGGTTACAAGTTAAAGACGTAATTTACTCAACAAACATCTCACATGATCCCATAATGGTTTGAAGATCTCCAAGCAGATTCTATAATGGATCTGATATCTCCTAGATGTTTTCAGGATGTATAAAAGATCTCTCCTAAAAGTAAATGGGTTGGGGGCTGATTGGGCTTATAGTGAGATGCAACTAGGGACTTTTCCAGAACTTGAATGTGGCCATTTATATCTATTCTAAACGTCAGTCTACTCTACCTGAGTTGGTAAAACACTGCGCAACTTTCAAGGAGTATGTCGGGAGTAATATATGTCTATCTTCTTGGTTGTCTACAGTTCTTTAGATGCATGCCAGAAGCCTTCTTTTTTGTTAGCGAAGGCAACTTATGACAGTGAAAGCATAAAGCATAATAGCTTCGGTGGTTTTGAGCCAGTGTTCGTGCGCTGATGGTATGGCATCATATTTGTCCTATCAGGGTGTAAGTGATTGAACTAGATACATCAATTTTCTCTATAAAGACATCATACAAAATAGTCCAAGATATTTTGCCAGCGTTGAAAAGAGTCCATCATTTATCTGGCTAATTCAATTCCCGTGCTCGTACGTGCGGTAAGAGCACAATATCATCGAGTTTGGTTAAAGAAATTATCCATCGGCTGGCTACTAATTTTAAAAAACAACTTGTCAGATGAGATATTTTCTCTGGTAGTGAAGGCTTTTATCGTTGTAAATTTTGAGAAGGCAGGTTTGATTGCATCGAATGCTATATACACCTCAGAGCGTCGTTTTGTTAAGGCCACGTCCAAGCTGATTTACTCTCTGAACTCTACAACAAGGGAAGGTCTTTCTCGGATCACTGGGAGACCTTCCAAGTGGTAAATAAATGTACCCCGTATTCCTGAAGGATCCATTTGAGTTTGCTTGACAGGACGTTTACGAGCGGGGTACATGACCCGTGTGTTAAACAGACGCCGTTAGATCTTCCACTGAGACGGTCGGCCTTGACAACAATAAACTTTGACGCTGCTAAACGTAACCTATGCTGCACGAAAAGTTGGATGAATATTTACGAAAGGTAGTAATGTTAACTTTGTATATAGTATCTGGCTTCACAATGGTAGTATATAAAAAGTCAAGTCCGGTAATTTCATTTACAACCCCTGTTAAGTCCGGAATCACCGTATTTGACTTTTATTTACTACCAGTATAAAGCCCAGTAGTGTTTATTTAAAAAAAAACAAAGTAAACATTACGCAACTTTACTGGTATTAACTGCCATTGGTAAATCTAAGTTTTCGTGCAGTGCTATGCTACTTTATGAATGAATGAATGAATGAATGAATGAATGATGGTTGTATATGTAATAGTTAGGGGCTGCAGATCTTCAAAACGCTTTGATGAGAAGGCATACTCTTTTCTTGGATCTGACTTGAAAATAAGGAATGTGACAATGGGCTGAGGGTACAATGGGCATATATTCTTGGAGAGAATGAATTTCGTAAGCGGAATGATACAAGAAGAGTAGCATAACTGGTTGGGGATCCGAAATTAAGGCATGAGTTGAAGACGAGATAATGGTTAAGGCCACGCAGTTGATAGCCTTAACCTAAGCAATTAAAGGGCCCAACTCATCTATAGACTAACTGCCAACTTGAATGCATTTGCAATGTTTCAATTCAAGTCTTTGCATCACATCATCATATATCGTTAATCGAAAACTAAGTTTTTAAAAGCAAAAGTTTACTGGCGTCATGGATTAGGTTATTTGCAGGTGGCGTCGGATTATTTGCAGCCCTCACAATCGTAAACCTCTGCGTTTTAGAATAAATGTTTACGAAAATCTGTCAAATCGTGTAAGCTGCTTCATTCGGTCTGAGGGTATACTTAAAACTCTCTTAACTGACGTGTTTTCATGTCAAGAAAATTTATCAGCATCTTATAGTTCCATCTGCTTCGGACATTCCTTATGTTCCTTACAGATAGCAGGAGAACCGCATATTCCGGCTTAAAAAATGAAACAAACAGCACAGTTTAGTTGTTTTCGTTATCTCCTGCATGCAGTGCGATTTTATGTGTTCTCGGGGGTTACTCCTGAGATTATACGCCCCTCAAGCGGAGGCGTTTATTACTACCACGGCGGCTTTACCTACTTCACTACGCCATTTATACACACAAGAGGTTCTCCCATAACTATATCATTAACGGATGGGGGTGTCTGTCAGCTGTAGGGTAACCTACAGAACAATAGCCTACTATTTATTTTACAGTATAATATGGCTAGTAGTAGACGTCAAGTATCTTTCAACTCACTATCGAATGATGGTCGTAAGAAGCGGTCGTACCCTCGGCTGGCGAGCAGCGCGTCCAGGGTCTGTGCCCGGCAACTGCAAAGGAAGAGAGACAGTAATTTGAATGTTTGCGGCTGTTGTACAGACACAATTTACCATCGTGTTCAAAATACATTCATACTTTCGCACTCTTTTTTGCCCTGAAAATCTACTACGAAGAACCCTCATATCAATAAAAGAAAATGGTGAATTTGTCTTCCTCTGCCTCAAAAGAGAACCCAGCAAATCTAGCAACACGTATGTTGTATATTGTAGCATAACGTTAGACATGGTCTCTTATATGATTGTTATTTTCTTTTCCATACATGTTGTTTGTACTTAGCCCCTTCGTGTATGTGTTTCCATTAAACGTTACTAGTTATTTCGGGATGTAGTTCAACAGGGGATTTAGTTGTAAGACATCTTATCGAAAAGAGTAGGGAACGTTCCCGGTGTGAGTGGTTCAAACCTTACATGTACAAAACTGGTGTGTTACGCCTAAAGGAGGTTTACCGGTTATGCGAAACAAACAAACAAATACAGAGCCTTAAGCCTTGAACCTACATCACGAGTTCCGTGGCTTTGAGTTTCGGATCATATCGACGTATTATGATGCACACGGTATGAAAGACTTTAGCCTCGTAATTAGTGGTAGCTTTTTTTGAGAGTGAATGAAACCTTCCTGTCAACTTTCCTGTCAAGTTTCACATTTAGACGAAATGGATCCTGCTTATTTGTGTTGCATGTAGAAAGGAAGTAATGAGCAATTGTCCGTCCCAACGTGTCCATAACCATCGTGTACAGCCAAAGGTAAATGCCATTGCGGGACCTGACATTGCTTCCACAATTGACAGCGTGTGCAGACTTGGCCGACTGCCCATCTCAGGTCCATAAGACTAGGACGATAGCCCCGTCGCCTGAAGAATAAACGATTGTCCTGGTGTCTCCATCCGCCGAACTATTGAGACGCAGACGTCCTAATGGGTCCGTGCACGTGACACTAGTTCTGTCAAGGTCCTTCTGAAAGCCTACGAAAATCAACATATAACGTACGAAAGGTTAAAGCATTTGCGTATTTACGACACGTGTTCGAACCGTTTCTGCTAAGATGAGCTTTACGAATGCACTTAGCGGGTCTCAGAGTTCAAATAAAATAGACGGAGCTGTTTGGAGATCATTATCAGGCAGACAGCGTAGCACCAGAGGAGTATTATTCACTGCTTACACCCCTTGTAATCACCGGGCCAGGCGAGCACCCCACTGACATAGGCGTCCTGCGGCCTAAAATGAATAGGCTTTTTCTGTTGATGGTCCTCTTTGAAGTTCAAAGACGTGGCTACGAAAGAACATAAACTGTGCTGTAATGTATGTTCTTAAATAAGAGAAGTGTTCTCTTAAAAAAAGGCTCTATGTTTTACTTTGTGTTGTAGTTAGTCATGATTAATGCATTCATTGAAGCCCTGGACTGGCTGGAGCAGTGGGCCGACAATATATGATGATGATGATGATTGACAAAGGTACCGTCAGGCATTTTTGACTGGCAATGCCACGAGATACATTACTTCCTATTTCGGAGTTTCCTTCCCTATATTTTCTGTGAAACTGTGCAAACTGACAACTAGGAAAACGTGCGATGTTAAGCATGGACAAACTGATACAATACAAAACTGACACAATACATAATACACAAGTAAGGAACAGATCAATATTTACATTGAATTGCGTCTCCTGGGATACGTGTAAAAACTCGGAGATCTGACAGTCCAATCAACGAGTAATGTCTAATTTCACAGAAAATAAAGCAAATCAAAGCATGGCCTATTCGCAATTACGGCATATACCCAAAGGACAGGTATAATTGTGTTCCTCCCTGCTCTACAATCTGCAACAATAACGAGACTGAAGCTGGTGCTTTCGCAGTAGAACTGTAACATTTATCTAGCAGGGCTACGCGGCCAAGGGTTAATAGACCTATAACTGACTGGGGATTAGTAGAGCGCAGCGGATGGTGATATTCCAGCCACTCCATAAATACTGCATGAGCTTGTGCAGCACCAACAGGACAGGAAGAAGTTGTGCATATTGTCAGTGCATTGATTTTTTCCTTCCTTTCCCTTCACGCTAACTTGGATCGACTCCAGCCCAGTGATAGTGTTTCGAGCTTGTTGTTTAGAGCCTAGGCACATGTCCAAAGCAGTTTTACCAACTACTTTGGTCCTGCTATCAATCAACTTGCGCCAAACACCGTGTGCTATGGTCGCCTCATCCTTTGATTTTCTACATATTCAACCATCTACTTTTTGTTGTTTTCTTATGTCACGATCGATGAGCTGAGACATTAAAAACCAAATCCTACATGAGTTGGTGATTGTTGTGTCTCAATCATAAAAGGTCATGGGCTTACGGTTCAATGTAATGCGCACCGTTGTCGTCTATACCAAACTATCCCCTTCACATTCGTTTTACATCACAATAAGACTGATATCTGCGTCGAAATTCTACGGAAAGACATGTCATTTTTTCAGACGTGCGTCTTGGTCAGATAACTGCGAAGTCTGCGAATGATGCAAATTCACTAAAACGACCCCTGCCATGGTTGTTTTATTCAACGAGAACACCATCCGTCATTCTAGCAATTGGAGAAAAGATAAGGTTACGGGAGATGGAATAGATGCCACCCAGAATATTGGGTCAGACAATCGCGGGTTTCAGTGGATTTATCACATCAAAGTCCCCTTGGGAAGGTCTAGGCCGCTGCGACAGTGTATCACTCTCATGCAATTCAGATGATTTCTTGAGGACCTCTGAAGATGACTTGTACTCTTCAACAAGAGGTACAGGCTTACTTCTGGTGTGTTTTAGTCGGTTTTTTTTCTTTTTTGTACGGGTATCTTTTTTTGGGTGGCAAATGGCAATTGCCTGGCAAATGGATATACTGCCTCGCAAATGGATACAGCCTGGCCAAATTAGTACAGCCGCCAAAAGATATGCTTGGAGATTAGTTGACTAGTGCAGAGCGTGCTCTAAATCGGGCAGCTCAACGGGTATATTAGAAATTTGGAGTTATTATATTTAGTTTATTGCTTATTAAACCGATCTCCATTAGTTTGTACAGACTGAGTTTCCATACATACTATTCTTCCTGGAGTCGTTATGCACATTTAACTACATACTACTAACGTAACAACATGGTAATGCTTAACTACAAACTACATAAACACACACAACATGCAAATTGTACCGAGAGATCAGAGGTCTTATTATAAAATTAAAAAAATTCGTACTTACACTTTGTTGACATTACTACTACCACCATTATTTTTAGTCTTTCTGGTGAGGAACAATAACGTCGCTATCATCATAGTTGGGACCATCTCATCACGATTGTTCCAGCCAAACATCTATTCATTAATTACCAGCTTTTACGAGCAGTGCCGTACCGGTCACCCTGGCATTTTAAAGGCAGATTCTCAAGTCTGATTAGTTGCAAATATGCAGGGCAAAAAATCGATAATCCGCAAACAATATTTTGAGCCCGCTGTCTGTGCTTAAATTGAATCTGACTAAACGTTTTCTTTGTTTCGCGAACCACTTTGTATTCCCAGATGTAGCAGATAACTTACAACTCGGAACACAAGAGAGGGTGAACACACCGGTTTGCTTCAAACTCCGAGAACGGCCTTGGAAAGATGGAAAAGAACGACAAGGAACTTAATAAAAAGAGCAGAGAGATTACTGCGGCCTATCGCAACGTGCTGATATGAGCTGTGTGGAAGCTCCCCTTGGGGCTCTGGAGTGTGCGATACATTCTTTAGTTCTAGTCTTTTTTTGTTACTTTCGCTGCACCGGGTTAACAGTTAGCCGTTTGGTTTGTTGGCTGGCATGATAATCCGACTTTGAATTGCCCTTACTTCTGTGCCTGCCTTAGCATCTAGAATGAGCTTCCGTTCTTTTTTACATAGAGAGTTCAGCTCATTGCAGCACTCATTTCAGTCCGCGATACATTACGTTTTCGCACTTTATCGCTATCTAGATGCACACCGTTGTGCCATGATCTTCTTTCTCCCCACAGCAGCTTTGCCGTGCATGCACTAGTAGCACCAAGGCTATGGAAGGGATAAGGACCAAAGATAGCTTACAGATGCAAATACGCTTCCAACAAATTCTAAATTTTACATTGCTTTAAACACGCTGCTGTTATTCTTTTGAAAGTGCTCGTTATTGAAGTAACATATTTGCTCATTCGCAACAAACAGAAAGAATGTAATCAGACCTCTATTTTCTCTGCAATTCTTGCTTGTCGTCGCAGAAAGTAGGAATGTATCGTAACTGTCCATATGTCTATGCGAAAATACAGTGCTTCGTAAGCTCACACTAGTAGCTCATCAACTAATCAACCTGTATATATCAAGAGCGTATACGGAAGGGGACGTCACGAATACGCTGGGGTATATAGATAAAGCTTCACCTCGAGTATGATTTCACCTTTGTGTCCTCGCACAACCTAAACAAGCTCGTATATTTGATTGTCTCCAAGCTATAGCTAGATACCGAGACAGTGACAAACCCCTGGGATAGAAAAAGTTACCTCAACGCACATGGAGAAAAGCCTGCGTCTTACTAAAATCAATTATCTTAAACTCAGCCGGAAGGTACCACCGGCAGAGTGTATAATCGGCAGTTGATAGCAGAACGGGCCTGATGAATGTTACGTGGGTGTTCATGGGTGTTCAGGTTAAACAAAGCCTCTAGACCAATCACCAAACAAATACCATGAATAATGCCTATATATTATTTGGATAATTCTCCCACTTCATATGGCTACTAAGTGAATTTTCCTTCATTTCAAGTTAGTAATTTAGAAACGCCGAACAACGAACTGGTACTGATGTGGATAGCAGCGTTCGTTTGTATCAATTTGTATTATTTTTCTGTGGCGCATTATATGCATCTTTCACAGCCCATGGTCGTTTTCTACCGTCTACATCGACGTTAAAATTCCCATTGCCTTCTGTACTCTTTCTGTACTTTCTGCCTTATGACCATCACTATGCTCCGGGTGTTATTAGCAAGCTTGATGCCTCACGAACAGGTTGTTGCAGTAGAGGCTGCTGGAGGTCTCTGAACTCGCCGACCAGAAGCTAATGGAACCCAGAGCTAACAACGTTACCGCTACACAATGACGGCATTGAAGTGGCCAAAGCCAGGCTTAAATCAATTGCCACAGGACACCTGCTATGAGTTATGGTCCGTCAGAGTGGCCGACATGCATTATTCGCCTCAGTGCCCCGCCGTACTTACATGGGAGGGGAGAGGGCAAGAGAGATTCGGCGACTGTCAACTGTCTAGCGCCCACGAACCATTCAAAATCGATCAGGCTCCACCAGCGAACTAATGGTCTCAATTATGCGGAATATCTGAATCTGATTTACTCGTACATCAGTGGCTAAGTGGGATGCACAGACAGCTCAGACTATCAACAAGGGTAGCATCCTTGCTCTTGGTAGAATCTGCTGGGTACCTTGTTCTTACTGCATTTGTGCTTGGCCACGATTCAGGAAAACTGTGTTGATTTTTCATCGGCTCATTGTATATGGCATTCACTACGTCTGTCCTGCATTTTTATGACATGAGTTATAGTCAACACTGATGAAAAATGTATCATACTACAAAATCATTGAGACGTGCTTCCTATTAAGGAAGTCTATTTTCTACGAACGCGTGGATGAAATCATAGGTATCTAATGCAATATTCAGCGAGCGGTTTGTTGTTGTCTCAAACGATGCGATTTTCTCGGAATCCTCACGTATTTCGTCTTTGAAAACTTCAAACTAGTATTCTTTTCATTATTCAAGTAACAAAGGTTAGCAACTCATGCACGCACAAAACTTTTAATGGCTCGGCAGAACTTTGTTTTTACGATAGCTTCGATGTCAACCTACGCCTCTGCGTAGTTACCTGACATAATAACACGGCAAGGATTGAGGATAATCACCCAGAGGGCTGCTACTTTACTGCCGTGATAAGCTCGGCTGTAGGATGCAATATGCACAAAAACGCATTTAGTAGTTGGAATATACAGTTAGTATTGACGTAGAGTGAATGTAAATCTTTCGTCTTGCTTCTTGGGTCGTCGATTCACTACGAATTACTTGATTAAGGATTAATCAGAAATGGTTTCCGCCAGGAAATGCAATTCATTTCGTACGGGAGGATTAATTGCTTATTGAAGATGTGGAGGGGATACCGCATTGTTGAATCATTACTATGTATAGGAGTTTGGTAAATCAGTAATATCTAGAAAATTAATTCCAACGAGTTATTCGTAAGGCAAATCAATTCTTTCATTTTAAAGAAACAAAACTGACGTCTTCTATAAGTCAACTAACATTTGAATCTATCACTATACTGCCGCTGTGAATATTTATCAATGTTACGGTGCTGTGGAATTGTAGCGTGAGTGTTTTTAAAAATGTGAGGAAATTCAGGATACAAACTCACGTTCATTGAAATCAGACGATTAATCAACGTTGTAAACACATGGAGACAGCTTAACTAGATGAAAAGAATGCTTCAGTCGAGAATCTTAACGACGAATTGAGGGAAGCCACGGTGATGACATGATCATGAGGACAGCACTAGTACCTTCATGTATGTTAAGGAGTGGCATAATTATGTTTACCGAAGGAAAACATAACATATTGTTTTTTTTTCTCTCAGTTTTTTCCTCTTCCTCTGTTTCCCTTTCTTCCTCTTCTTCTCCAAACAAATAAGGTAAATGAACTGAACCAGACGTCTCTCTCCATGGTAACTGGTGTTGGGTTACATAATGTTGCAAATGCATGGTCACCATATTTAGGAATAAACAAATCTTGTTAAGCTGGGCCATGTGCAGGATGAAGGTAAGCATAATACATTTGCTTTGCAAATGTTACCTTTTTTTACATGTATTTCAGTCTAAATTTGGCGGTCTTTTACCAAGTAAACACAAATGCGTCAATTGATACTAAAAAGTGTTTCTACCAGACCGCTTGGTGGACTGAAAAATTGTAGAAACCGGCTAAAATAGGAGGGGCTTGGTCGGTCATTGGGGTATGAATTTGCCATGGGTTGCAAGTTGCCAAATTGTAATTCCATAGCAGCCTAACTCCTCTGGCTATTATCCACTCTTCTTCCAGCAACCCATTGGTTCAGAAAGTCTTTCCAAGAAAGGGATTCGACGTACGTGTCTTTAATGCCAAGTTCTACTATTCTACTGTCAGATAAACTTATCGAGCTTTTATTATATCTCACGGATTCTTGTCAAACTTATATCTACTGCGGCCTTCACCGACTACATGTACGTCATCAAGCACGCATATGGGTTTTTATTACCAGAATACTGTATGATTTCGGAAATGATTGGAGAATATTACGGTACAATATCATCTTGATTATGCTTGAGTATGGTTATGTATTACTTGTGGACTGCAGTAAAGAACAAGATAAGTCCATTGAAAGAGTACAACGGTGTTTCCAATCACGGAAATGATTAGAAAATATTACGGTACAATATCATCTTGAGTATGATTGAGTATGGTATTGTATTCCTTGTGGTGCTTGAGCTTTCTTTAGTATATATATATATATATATATATATATAGTAGAGAGAGAGAGAGAGANAAGAGAGAGAGAGAAGAAAGAGAAGAGAGAGAGAAGAGACCGAGGAGAGACCGAGTATATATATATAGAGAGAGAGACACAGAGGGACAGACAAAAAGAAAGAGAGATAGCCAACAGTTAGGCATACTGTAATGTTTTGTAATAAGATGTACAGATCACGAGTGGTTAGATGTATACAATATGTTATGATAATCATCAGTCTGCAAAATTCACCACAATTCAGACCCACATGTACCTTGTATATCTGCCAGGTTGGTTTGTTATAAGAAATAATAAATAAATTTTAAAAAATTGGCTCCCTGTGTAACACGTTATGTATCACACACGTCTCTGTGATAAAAGGTGTGACGAGCCACATGTTACACATTGTCATTCTGCCTTCCACGTTATATCAATCACTCGCTCCAATGTTTCGTTTCAGATCGTTCGCAATTAGTACTATTCGGCCTTTTAACACATTCGATATAACGTCAGTAGTGTTATTACCTCTAATGCATTCCATTGACTTCTTCTGATACCGTCTCGCTGTAGGCAGCAATTAAAAGTATTGCAGCAAGCCTGAATGACGATTTATCATGGCTAATTTGCAACATCAATTTGCAACAGATGAGAAAAGATGATAATGAAAAATGGTGTAATTCCATGTATGGCCGAATGGGGCCCGCAGTAAAATCTGTTATGTGCAAAAATGTAATAATGTAGTAAATTTTTACACCAAACCGTCTGAAGTTATTATATTATAACTTTATTATGTTATTATATCTGATGTTATTATGTTAGTATGTTATACCACACAGAAAGTAATCATGTCTAGTTACGTTTACAAGTAATAAAAGTAGATTGTGATGGTATTACAGCAATCACGGTTGGTGGTTCTGAATTTGGGATTGAACCAAAAATTACATTTGGGAGATTATTCGGCAAAAGGTACAGTAAAAACTTTCGTGTCGTTTCATGATGCGAATATATACTTTTTTTAATATATATTTATATTGAAATTTTTTACGTCGTGTATGGTTTGGTGTTGATAAATTACAGATTATATTTCCATCGCCAGTATTTCATACAGCAAAAGTCATTTCAAACTATTGAATAACATGGTTTGAAACACCTTTACATGTGAGATACAAAACGACTTAAGGTTTGTGTATCTCTTATCGGATTCCTTTCACATTCTTCCCAGGTGACCGCTCTTAAGAGCCGCTGCTGCTTGGAGTCGAATTATGCCTCAGCGGGATTTGGACTAATGCCGTTTGGATTAAGTATGATGGAGTAGAGAGGAGATGCTACATGTACCAGAATGTAAATCACTTCACTTCAACACGTCACCATACCGGGTGTTGGGTTAAACCCTGATCACGAATATATCGCACAATGTACATGCGATGCACGTGCAACGTTTCTGTGACGATATAAAGAAAAAATGGGGCAAATTAGTTTTTTCTGCCGATTTTATCTTGCTTTTTTAATTGTGTCCTATCATTTTATTTATTTCGTCATTGGGTGTGGAACTGGCCTTGCGCTTATCACTCTTTCAACGTCTTTGTTCTTTATTACTTTGTGTTAGATATTTATAATCATTTGTACTTTTTTATTATGGGTTCACCACACCACGAAGTGGTGGTGAACCCATATTGCTTTTTCTGATGTTTCTCCTTCTTCTTCTCCTGCCATTTTTTAAATGGATTCAGCTTCTTCATTTTAGGGCCTAAGGTCCTGAAATTTGGTATGGAGGTACAGTGGGCAAATACCCCTAGGCGTTTTTTAAATTTTTGTGATACAGGCTTTTAGAATGGTTTTATTTGAGTTTTTTGGCTGTGTTATAGCAAATGTATTACTGTGTTAGTGTGCGTGTTTACCACCTCTGGGCATGAGTCATCACAATGGAATGCAGGGCATCAACCAATAGGCATGCAGCTTTCCTCTATACTTCTTGCTGATTGGCTGTTGGGATTTAACTTGATTAACACCTGCACAGAGCATTTCCATACTGACAGTATGTCTTTATTCAAGTGTTTTGGTAGGTATTTCAAGCTTTTCTGCTCCAGCATTGGAATGCGGGGCATGTAACGTTTTTTTTTTTTGAAAATCAACAGTTTGCATTATGCAATTAAAAATCCTAACCAATAAAGTAGGGAATAGCTATCCAACTGTTGTTTTAGTTGTATGTTACTTCATATTATAGTTATATCATTGTAAATCATTGTTTTCCCTTGTGTTTCTCATTCTTTCCCTGCCATGTCGTAAAATGTGGTGAACCCATCGCTGTATTTGCTCCAAAGCAAATATTGGCCTTTCTAGTATTGGATTTCATTTTGTAATAATCTGTATGTTTTTTATGTGTAAGCGGTAGCGTTAAAATAATTCCTTGCTACTTGAGTCCGCTACCACTTTGTGTTGTATAACTTTTCTTACAGACATCCAGTGCCATTTCAGAGCAGCAGAACTGGAAATATTCTACAAGGCAATCTTTATGATATTGACACATACTGCCTCACATTAGCACATTTCATACTTTGGGTATTTAAACTGCAGAAACAAGCCCCAATATGAGTCCTTTATTTTAAGGGTGGTACCCTAAAAATCAGCCAAGGGCCCTTCCAGTAACCCTTTTTCCGTCAGAATTTTGGCTCCATGGGGGGTCAATATACATTGGGATAGTGTGGTTTCAAGGTAAAGAAGTGTCTAGAATACTATAGTATTGACTATTAAAAAATCGGGTTTTCAAGCCCTTAAAACGGCAATGGATGCCTTTAATATGAGAATAAAAAATCTGCGATGTACTACACGATTGTCGCTGAAAACCTACCCCAGTTGTCCCCGTTAATGAGAATGGGCGTGTAACGTCCACATAACTGCGTAGCTTACTACCGGTATACCGCGCCTACCAAACGCGGCCTTAGTGATTTAATTGGACCACTTACCCCACTATGGCTGCTGCATTCTAACGAGCAGTCAAGTAATTATGTTTATAAAGAGCATATATACGCACGTTTCCTGTGTTTCAGATAGGGAAAGGAATTAAGTCTATAGCTTAAACTTTAAGTATGTGGCTGTTACATGTGTTAGTTTATATTCTGTTAACGTTGGCACTGAGATTTATGCATTTTGAACAACATTTGAAACCTCACGAGTGCACAATGTACTCAAAACCGTATGTTTGAAACCCAAGAGGAATACTATGGTTGGTAGGATATAATTGAATTATCACACAGTGGATGAATACCTATGCGTGCGCAGAACCCTCGACAAGATCATAGCCGACAGGTAGGCTGCTGCAGTACATAAAGCTGTCTAAACCGGTTTCTTTCTCATCTTTCAGGAAGTCCCATAAGACAAGATGTGAAAAAGCGTAAGGCACGACGCGGCAGACGTTACCAAGCCTGAGGTAGGGCTGATGTTGCTAATACGGGGGAAATACCTTCTTGTTAGCAGGTATGATCTTTCAAGACAACCAGGTTGTCATCTGTTGATACGTTCCGATAACAAAATTCAGTAACGACCAGGAACGGTTCATGTTGACCTGTCAGGCAGACCTAGTTGATAACATACAAAGCATTTTGCATCAAATAAGCCCTTCCCTCAAGATTCAGCTACCGTAGTCTTAGTTCTATATCTGCTATCTCGTACATCTGCCTTCAAACCAAAGACGTCGCAACGTCTGCTGTAGATTCTGTCTTGACAGATCTTTGGAACCAGTACAAAACTCGAGTCTATACAGACCATATTTCATAATGTCTTCAAGATAAACCCATTTAATGTGCCAATAAAATGTCTGACCACGTAGCAGAAATATATGATAAGTAAGCATGGCTCACCGTATGTCCGCGCTCATGGCGAGGAGGAGGAGAAGAAGGAGAAGGAGTCCGTTTGCCTTGAGCATGGCCATCCTCACGCCACAACATACACTGGTCATGATTTCCCCTTGGCTCTGTAGCGATGGCCAGCCGGGGAAATCTGCAGATCTAAGACTTTTGTCTATGTGGAGCAGAGGCGTCTGGTCAGAGCACCATCAGCATCAGTCTTCCACTGACCGATTACACTGAAGACGAGAGGAGGGGCGTCACGGAGGCAGAAGGTGGTTTTCGTCTGAGATACCGGGAGACGGCAGGAGTTCAGGCCGCGTGGGGAGATCGCAACGACACGGAACCGCCGACAACTGTTCAGTCAATCACGCTGCCTCCCCGCGACGTCTTATCTCTGCTTTCACCTGGAACACGAGAGTACAAGAAAGCTCACAATGTGGAACAACATTAAACAGCAGCTCTCCATAGCAAACAGTGCTAAAATTGGTGCTCTGTTTACGACTAGTATAAGATACACGTTTTTCAATGTGACTTGTCGGGAACTGAGTTCCCATACGGCCACATATCCTTATTTGTTCAAACCATAGCCTATCAAATGCAACTAGCTTTCTGTAGACATACAATCAGTATCAATAAATGATGTCGCTGTGATTCCTGCTGGGTGTACATTATAGTTACCCGCCTGTTATGGCCAAATGAAGGAGTGTCTGATCTCCGTACCGGCTCATTTGAGCAGGGATAGTGTAAGGAGGGGGAAGGATAGCTCAACACAGATCAATAGAGATACACTATGATTGATGATTGATGGTGGGAACTACGCCTAAATCTTACACCGTTCCTTGCCTCAGGCACTGAAGAGCCTTTTCTATTAGTAACAAGCGGTGCGGTTGAGAATCAGAAGAGATTACCGAAGATGCTCAATGCTTCCTTGCTCACTGAAACAATCCTCAGCACTTAATTTTCGGAACTCATTACAAAGTGTTGGGCAATGCGAGCAAGGCAATATTTAGCGTCCTACATGGTTGATGGTTCTGTGATGTACCAAATCCAAGTAATACTGGTGTGGTCGTAAGTATAGATCTGTTGTCATAGTTACCAGCTCAGTGCAGATTTGGGAGGAGCATTTCTCTTTGCTTTGCGACTAAAAGTGCGTCTTACGTGGGATACATGTCGTAGCTCATATACAGTCGTTGAACTTTGATGCAATGCGCTGCATTGAACGTTTAGTCGTAAACATCTTTAACATACGGAGCAGAAAATCAATGTATCTAATGCACTATCACTATCTGTACATGAAATATCTGCTAATTACCTACATAGGGTATCTAGGGTATTCCGTAACTGTCTACAACGATATAACTGATCAGAGAAAGCCACAGTTTGCCAACCAAGAAATGAGGAAACGTGTATGCAAGGATGCACCAGTCAGAGTTGAAGACTATATCTGTGACTGTGACAAAACAGGGCTCATAGACCAACATCCATAACCGTCATGGTGGGATGTTTATTGTAAAGTGACATTTACTCTTAATTCTAGTCTGTACCTCACTGTTGAAGGACTATAGAAATAGGATAATACCGAGTAGTGTGGCGGTTTTGAATTGCCTGGATATACAACCTGCGTTAGCTTGGGGAGCAGGTTGTTTTGCGCTGATAAAAGAGCCTTGACGAATCGGCGACAGTACGGAGGATTTGCGGCATAACTGCGAAAAACTCCGGAAGAAACAAGTTTATCTAAAAACCCACCATGCTACAGCCTGATAGACTGGTGTTTATGGAGAGAACCACTTGCAACCCTCGGCTTCGCAAAATGGCTGATGTCTGTTGGAAGTTTAAGATTCGTTTCATTACTACCGTATCTGTGGTGTACAAAATGCATTTGTCGCGGGAGGTCACTAATGGTGTTAGGTAGAAGCGACAGAATGACAAATGTGAAAGATATCGTGGACTGGAAATTCCAAGACTTTGAAATATTCACCTGTTACGACACATTGACCTGAATGATTCAAGAAGTACATTAACAGAGAGCCGCAAAGCTGACTTTGAGTCTGGGTTTTGCAAAATGTACATATACAGGTAGAATAGAACAAACAGGCACAGAACATTTCGGCCATTTTTATGCCACAATCGAAAAAAAGATCATATCAACATACATGTACAAGGGCCCCCACACTGAACTAACAGTACATTGCATTATAGTTTCCATCATATGTACTATTAAGGATAAAGAAAATGGAATACAAAACAGTAGAGGAAAGATTTGATTATCCGCATACATAGGTCTGGCCAGTTTCGTGTTGAACAAAATACATTTAGTCTGGCAACAAAGAGTCTCAATGTGAAAAAGGCAGAGGCAACACCTCTGATATGGAATCATTCTACTCCCTTGTAGGCTTGTACGCTCCCTGTTCTGTTGTGAGAAAAAAAGGTAGAATCTTACTTTTCTATCGTACCGTTGGTGATCGAAGGTGGCCATTCAAATGCTCTTCCCTCATCCAACCTCCTATAAGATTCCAAAGACTCTAAGACGAAAATATCAATTATAACCAATATTTTCTCAAACTAACGCCCGAAATTAAGTAAATAGCTCAATCAATACAGAAGCTTGGTGCTGCTGCATTCTTTCTTCATCAGTCTTCAAACAAATAATCTATTTTACCTGCCGGAAAGAATCTAGTCCAACCAACGATAAACTTAGAGAATAACTTTCATATCTCCTACTGGTCCAGGCGTTTTCGGGTCGTATATATCTCGTCGTTACCCAATCTACGGCAGATAGGTAAGGTCTTACCGGGGGGATGGGTGTTATCGACAGGCAGATGCTGGTCCCAGCTGCTCCATGGTCAGCACGATGAATGAACGTGCTGCAGGGACCGGCGAGCTCAGTATGGATTGGATCGAACCATCTAACAATTTTGTTACGGGAGGTAAGGTCCAGACGCTACCATTGCATTGGAGCCTTCGGAAAGAAGAGGATAGAAGGTCCCTTTTCGCTCCTTGCGGAGCATAGGGGTGGTGCTCATCTCCATTTCTGTAGCCCTTGGGCCACACACAGTTGTACACTACACACACTATAGCATGGGGCTAGTGCGCTGGTAGTGTTGTGTGTTTGATAACCTTCTCATACTCTTCTCATAGATGCTGAGTACTAAGCAGAGAAAGCAGGATGTACCATTCATCTGTCTTTGGTATGACCCGGCCGGAAACCATGGACCTAATTTTGCAATGGTATACGACTGGCGCTGCGATAGTGATAATAGAGATAATAGAGTACAAGCTAGTACTTCATAAATTATGCTTCAAAATTTGTATGAAAGATTAGATTGAATACAATGATAACCAGACGTACTATACACCCGGGCGTTCTACTTGTGTGTAGAAGACCACCAAGAATTCATGATTCTGCATATAGATTAGGTATACGTAGTCGATATGATGAGTAATACCTTCAATATGTTGATAAATCTTGACGTTGATGAATAGAGGGTCCATCCTCTAAGGACCATATCTAGGCATGGGTTAATGTAAACTTCCATACATTTGTAACTCGAACGTTTTGGGTCCATATGTCATAGGAACATATAAAGAACATCATAAAAACTGATATCTGGATAGGAAAACCGGTGTAACGTTGTTTGAAAGATACCTGCAGATTTTTATATACCTTTACACAAACACTTACACTTTTTGTCCACATTAGAGAGCTCGAAGGCAGTCCATTTTTTTCTTTGTGGCAATTTCTGATTTCCTAAATAAGATTATTTTTCCCTACAGACAATATCGTGACTTCAAACATCTTTAAGCGACAATTTGAGGCTACTTACGTATGGCTGCTAAGCCCGGATACTGTCCCAAATGTGTACTTACCTTAGGAACTGCCTTTTGTAATGGAGGGCAACAGTAAACAGTGGCTATGAAAGAAACCGATTTCCAAGGAGATTGAGTATTTCACGGGAGGTCACTATTACCATGCCTAGGCTCGGCAAAGGTTAGCCCACAGGGTATGATTACCCAAATGACAGGACAGGCGGGGAACTGTAAAAATGAAGGGTTTGGAACAGTTCACACATTCCATTATAAGTTTGTACCGTGTAGGCACAAAATGTCACATCGATCGGGCGATGATTAGAATTGTCAAAGGATTATACATTGTACTAGGAATAGAAGGTCTCATCTTCAGACAATTCTTGGAATACAAACGTGCGACCACACATGCACTCTTCCGGTACTGTATTTTCTGTGTATTGTTGCCGTCGTTCTATGTTGCTGAATACAGGCGTAACCCCATCTGAATACTACATTAGGCCACAGCAAGTAATTTTTATGGATGACATCAGCGCGCATAAATTTTTGCCTGATTTTGCCCGGAAAAGAAAACAAATAAGAAATTTTGTTGACTTCTGAAAGTGGTCAACATGCAGAAAATGGGCAAAGATGTCTGTTGCCATGCCAGAACATGGATGGCAGATAAATATGAAGAGAGGAGACAAGAAAAGGCTCTGATTTATTGTTTTGTCTTTTACTTTGATGCAGTGATGCATTTCATTTCTAAAGTTTATATGTCTTGTTCACTGAATCAAAACCATTTGTACAATGATTGAAAACTTGTATGTCAGCGCCAAATGGACGTTGTAATAGTTGGCAGCAAACATGGCACAATATAGGTATCATTTCTTGTTTAACAAGGTTTATGATGTCAAAATTTGAAAATGAAGGAATCTTGTTTTTTTTTGTCCCGTCTTGCTTTTTTCGCCCTATATATCACATTAGATTTGTAGTCTGCGGAGGATGTCATCCATAAAATTCCCTTGGCCCAGTGGTTTATTCGACGTGTCATCTGGAGGTGTTATTGCCCGATCAGGCAGAAAAGTGCGGTCATTTGACACATAATCTTGGCTCGGTGTAAATTCCATTATCATCTCTTCACACGCACAGACGTTGCTTGTAATTCCCCAGTCGTTCTGACTCCGTTATTCGACGCCCCGCAGATCTTGTCCTACATGACCGGGGCTTGTAAAGGTGGGAGCAGGAAGGTGTGCTGCGGATACGGGCGGTAATTAAGGCGGTAGAAAGTATACGAGCTGCGCGGGGGAACTGCAACAATCAGGACGCACGTCCTAACTTAGCTTTGGTCCAGAATAGAGGACTTAAGCGTTGTACAAGGAAGTATTAAACTGGTACGCACGACTTTTTTAAAAGTTCTGTAAAGCGTAGAAGCTTTCAGGCGGCATCTACCCCATCTTTCTTGTCTTTCTCCAGCTACTGACGAGGGTGCTGCAGTGTTCATTTTATGTGGCTACGCATTATACTTTGGTACATCTGTATAGATCTCAATGATAGAATGGATTGCATTTTCGGTCAGTCACTGTTGAGCATCGAAAGATAGTTCTTTTAGCTTAGTTTTAAACCAGGAATATGATGTTTTTTGTATCCTATCCTAGTTGGTTTCAAACTTTGAGTTTGTTCGGTAACAGTCGTAACAGCCGTCTTCAAACTGCCTACATGTCTCAACCTTTTCTATGAACACCTGGAGTCGACGCTGGTAGGTACATGTACATCATGAAAGCAACGATATACAGCGCACTGACTAGCAAAGTTGTTTTTTTTATTATTCACAACCACCTGTTTAACAAGAGCCTGCACGTTTAGATGACCGTCTGTCATCTTCCTCAATAGGGCAATTATAACTTTACTTTTCAAGCATTCATCAACCTGATGCAATGTTAGTCGTTGCGAGTCAGGCAAAAGTATTATAAATCAAGGTTCTAGTACGGCATAAAAAAAGAAAGGTTGGTGGCTTTACAGTAAGGTCGCATTTGATTGGCCACGACGCGGGGAGCTTAATCACCCCCACCAACTGTGTGGGCGGTACGAGCTTGATGTTCGGCAGAGCGAGTGGGAACTGAGGCGCCGTGAAGTCTTATGAAGACAGAGTGCTGTACCAGCACAATTGAAAACATCGCTTTAGGCGGCATGCAAATCCCCATCGTCAGAAATTCAATACAACGTTAACACTTAGGTGAGTAATCGCGTGGTAGTATCGTCCCATTTGTGGCTAAATTTATGGATTATCATTTGTACCCAGGGTTATGATTTACAGCCGTATATATAATGGTGCGGAAATAGTTTTAGCAAGTCTAGCCTGTGCTTTATTGACATGCAGATACGCCATGGCGCCACCTATCAAAAACCGGGTGCATCGCCAACTACGTTCGACAAATCCTGGCAATCCTTTGAACCAGAAAGTTGGAACTGAGTAACTTAAAATGCTATTATCCTGACAGTTTATATTGGGGTGGCCGGTGTCACGTGAATAATAACGTCCAGTGAGGTACAGATAAGACTAACCTGTTTAAAGTAAGATTTGTAACTTCCGTAATGCCGAGATTTACGCACGCGAGCATCTGAGATATACAGTTCACCTGATGAAACTGCCGCTAAAACTGCAGAACTCATCAGAAGTTTGGTTGAAGTGTCAGGGGGGTGATGCCGGGCGATGTTATTTACTGTCCGTCCGTCGGTGTTCCAGGTAATCCTCCCATCTTCACTCATAACAAATCATCTTCCAATGCTCCAGTCGGGACCACACCGGGCAGATAACTGTCCGAGATTCTATTAAGCCTTGCTGATTAGACATGACTGATTCATGCTGTAAGAAGGTTAAAGAAGCTCTGGCCGTTTGTCTTGCGTATTTCATACCGTTGACCCTAGGAGAAGGCTTTTGTTGACGGCAAACGATCGCTCACTCTCCGCGGAGCTAAGCACAGCTTTGACTAAATGAGCACGATGCTTTTTCGACGAAAGATTGGTAATCTGACCAGATAACCAGTTGCTTTGAACTTCAGGAGGCAGAGAAGAATGGTGTTGGCAAAGATCCCTGTTCCTACGACAGAATAGTTAAAAGTTCTTTATTCACAACCATTTGTTTAACACACATTTGTTTGACCGTGTGTCATCTTCGTCAGGGCTATTATGAATGGTTCACTGTGCACTGCATTCTAAGCTAGATGTTACTGGTTCACTGTGCACTGAAGCTAGGTGTTACTGGTTCACTGTGCACTGAAGCTAGGTGTTACTGGTTCACTGAGCACTGAAGCTAGGTGTTACTGGTTCACTGTGCACTGAAGCTAGGTGTTACTGGTTCACTGTGCACTGAAGCTAGGTGTTGCTGGTTCACTTTGCACTGAATTCTAAGGTAGATGTTGCTGGTTCACTGTGCACTGAAGCTAGATGTTACTGCTTCACTGTGCACTGAAGTTAGATGTTACTGTTTCACTGTGCACTGAAGCTAGATGTTGCATGATTCACTGTTTGTTGTTTACTGAAGTTAGATGTTGTTTACTGAAGTTAGATGTTGTTTACTGAAGCTAGATGTTGCTGGCTCATTGTGCACTGAGGCTAGATGTTACTGGTTCACTGTGTACTGAAGCTAGATATTACTGGTTCACTGTGTACTGAAGCTAGGTGTTACTGGTTCACTGTGCACTGAAGCTAGATGTTACTGGTTCACTGTGCACTGAAGCTAGATGTTACTGGTTCACTGTGTACTGCAGCTAGATGTTACTGGTTCACTGTGTACTGAAGCTAGATGTTACTGGTTCACTGTGCACTAAAGCTAGGTGTTACTGGTTCACTGTGCACTGGAGCTAGGTGTTACTGGTTCACAATGCACTGAAGCTGTTTATAATACTGGTTCACTGTGCACTAAAGCTAAGTGTTACTTGTTCACTGTGCACTGAAGCTAGACGTTACTGAACAATGCAGTCGCAAGCGCAAGTCTCAAGTTGAAATCGGAACCATCGTTCTCATCATCACCTGATCAGTGTAGAGATACGTTATATCCAAAGAGATCTAATCGAGTCCCTTATTTTTATATCTGCCTATAACTTGTAATATTAGACTGAATAACGTGAATTCTGCAGTACATAGTAATTTTGTCTCGGCGTCATGTGTACTCAACTTGGGGTAGTGTAACGTTAACACGATGCAGTGGTGAGCTCTTTGGAAGTGGATTCGGAGTTACAAAGTATGCACAATGACTGAACACTATTGTGCCCTTCACCTTTTGCAGTGGTACATGTATAAATGTAGTGGTGCGTTATATCATCATTTGGTGTTTTCTGTAGCGGGTAAAATATTGAACACTAAAAATAGATCTGAGAATCTCAGTGGTGAGCTATGTGTGCCATTTGTCCATAGTGTTTCTATACATCTGCAGATTGCACTGTACTGGATTCGCCTGTCTGTACGTGTTAGTCAATCTTACCCCACTTTTCTTGTGCACGAAAAAGTTTCGGAACAGAGACATATGTGCATGGAAAGAGGGTTTTGAATCAACCGTCTCTTTCGGCTTGTCAATCTGGAAAGTTTACTGCGTAATGACCCATTCTGACGCATTTCTGACGCAGGAAAGTGCTTCATGATTGTTAGATAGCTACTCCTCTTTAACATGATATTTGCAAGTTCAGCGTAGCATTGATCTTTACAAAAGTACGTCTCACGAGGTTTGTGTCTTACAACTTTAATGGTAGTTACCTTAAGGCCGGATGTACCAGAGACAATTTCATTTTACGTTTAGCTGGGAGGCTTGCCTCTGTAATCATTGTCAGGCAACATTCTGCTCTTATCTGTACTTTCCATTCGCTCATTCCGTGCCAAATGTAGGCGAGGCCTGACTAATCAACATAAATAACTACTTATCCTTGCCATTGAGTTTTTTCCTTTTATCATTTACGCCTTCCGTACCCACCCTTTGATAGTCTATGTTACTGACGATGCGTTTTTCCTTATATTGAAAATGGTCTTTAGTGCCCATACCGCAAAAAATCCAGGTCAAACTACCGTCATTCTAGAGCAAGTGACCTAAAAAGTTAATGATTGATTGATCGACCTATGGAGAGAAAAACGGGCTTCCCTTTCTAGTACTTTCTGGACCCGGTTTAACCCATTTTGGCTTGTACTTCTGTCGGTGAACCATGCACAGCCCTGACAATTAGCCACAGCTACAGAGACAACAATCATTTACTTTGAAGCGAATTGTCAATCAATTCATCATTCGATATGTACGTTCCCTCACACACGGTGCCCCACTTCTTCTTATTGACGTAAGACTCAAATCGCGGACTAGGATGTAGCTGTGTCTTGAAGAGACTTTGCCTTTTAACATTTAGTGAAAGACATTGTCATCTGATGCTGACAACTTTAAGTCCTTATGGAGCGTGTAGAAATATTGCTGTCATCACGACGGTTCTTGATTTATGACTTGTGAAGGGGAGCAAACAGTTTGAGGTGTTTACCGCCTGTAGATGTCATCAAGTACACAGTTGGGGGATGCCTGTAGAACCACACCAATGTCTCTATCGGCCAAGTTATTTTACAGAATTGTAGCACAGTAAGGGGCTTAAGTGCCTTAAGCTAGGAATCCCGTAACACAATCAATGCCTTTCATCACTCCCTGGTCGTCAAGATGCCCATTGGGATTATTGACGCTAGTGCGGAGTGGATGATATGGGCTTCTGATAACGCCCGATATCGCCAATGCCATCTTCAGACAGTCTTCAGCCTCTTTCATCTCAACTTCACGTCGATCCGTGTCCACTTGTGTCAGCGAATCCGTCTTTGATGTTTTAGAGGCACTCGCTGTAGTTTAACGGCACTATAAACCATCGCAATGTTTTAGTAATGAACACTTTTCATTCGTTATATATAGGGGGAAACGGTTTCCAAGTTTTTTAGCAGAGTCGGCGGGATCATTTAACTAGCCCGGAAATGGATTTTTCCGCCAAACTAGACGTTTAAAATTTTCATAGCTTTTAGCAAAGAATTCATTGCTTTTCTCCCTTTATGGAAGCATCCGGTGGACAATTCCATCAACTAAAAGCTGCTTGTGCGATGCACGTTTTTGCTGACTACAGACATTTATCAGCCACTGGGATCATCTATTCTGTCCACACATCCTTCTTAGATAGTGGGTAATGGAAGAAGTATCGTACTTCGCTTTGAACATGAATTTTTTTTCATGGAAATATATTTCTCAAGGTTAAGTCTAATGGAAGGTCAGATTCCTTATGGAGTTCAAACCATAATAGAATTTCAAAGCTCTTGGAACTGCTGAAACTGAAAGGTTGAAACTGTTAAAACATTATCATGTCCAGAGCTACCACGCTTCATATCATCATCATCATTCCAGGGTGTCTTTATATACTAATCACGAATTAAAATTATCTGCAGGTATCTTTTTTTTTGCACAAGTCTATAGTAAGAAATAACTCAACAGCTCGCACAAAGAGACTCAGCAACACATTTCTCCATCACGCCATCCATTTGTACAACGAGGCAGCTCGTTAACATTTAGTATTTCTCATCTATGTAAATATTATGTACAGACTATTAGCAGTTTTGTGAGTAGTGTCGGTTGTAACGTTTAAAAATCCATTAGTGTACTATATTATTGGAAGGTTGTAAAAATTCAATATAACTTAGATATGCCATGTACCTCTTACAGGTTTGAGTTTTACAATGAAATAAAATTGAAATTAAAGCCACATGCTTTGGGCTGATCGCATTTCTGCAACTTTTTTAAGCTAAAGATCTGTATACCAACTTTACAGTACCTATCTCTATATAATATATAGTCCACCGTGACCTATCCGTGTGCACAGTGGACACGCATGTCCCATAGCTTTTATGGTTCCATCATCACAAAACCAACCTCACAGCTTGTGTCAACAATTATATGCCTGATGGAATAAGATGATGGGACATTGCCTGCAATATCCTCTTTACGTTTTACGATTATAACGCTGTTCCCAGTCGGAGGTGGTTTATGGCTTTTGGCCGGCCGGCATATATAGAGACCCGGTGTGTGCAAGTACCGAATCCTGGCTGGCCTTGTTTCCGCGAAGCCGCTTTTTACTACTTATCAAATAAGGCCTGGCGCCAATTTCCGCAGGAATCTGTTGCTTTATTCATGCGGGGCGCCAAATTTCCGCAATAGATTAGTTTTCGTATTGCAGATTTGATAGATAGGGCTAATATGGATGGGCATAATTGCTTTTTAACCGTATGCTGTTAAAGATTTTGTGTAGCTAGCCTTACTAACAAGCGGACATTTCATCACCATCTACCCAATCTTTGCCAGTATAATAGTATACATGTATCAGCCTCTGTCATACTTATCTACAGTGTGACCTGAACTTAGCCTTTATAATGGAAGCAGTGGTGAAATATGAGCTCGTACTTTTGCAATATCAGCGGGTCAACTTTTGAGACCTAAAAACTCGGTCATTCTACGTTGTGGCAGGTGCTTGAGTGTGTTCATCTTTCGGCCCTCTTCTGTTCTTCTGACTTCAAGCTGACGACGGCACAAAAAAGTTTCGCTGAGTCTGCGTGATCTTCCGAATCACCTATCATTATCAATCACAGGTCTTTGAAGCACCAACCATTCCCCCCCGACACATTAGCCGGACTTGATAAGTAGCTGCCAGGCGCTTTTCTAATTACACTACCTTTAAAGAAGCAGAACCTTCGAGACAAGATTGCCGTATATGATTGCCTCTAATAGAATATCTAATGGCAAGGCTGTTTGGAAGCGATGAGAGTGCCTACTTAACATGGAAGTTAATTTGGGTGCGGCAATATGGTATAATTTAGCCTCCCTTTGTGCCAGATCTAGGTCACTCCTACATACCCCCTGGCTACAAAGCATTCTCCCTACGCGTAATGCACACAATCAATATATATCTGGAATAGAGTTAATCACTTTTTACGGAGACTCGAGGGAGCATGTTGGTGTAATTAAAGATGGGAGTCAACGCTTTGATGTGTTGGGAGTTGTCAAGATCAATACCTAATAAATATCGAATAAAAGTGACTCACGCAGTAAACATCTCTATAAGATACGCACTAAGAAACAGCTTACAAGTAACGTTACAACAGGAAAACTACGGACTATAAATGAACACTTATCTAATGTATACATACAACTAACGATGTCAGAATGCCAGGTATCTTATTCAAGAATATCTGGTATACATAGCTAACGAACCTGGTAAGTGAAAATCTATGGCTATGACTATATGATTTCGTTTCATACAGAATCCATTGCAAGTCACAAAGAGGGCTATTATTGTCATTCATTCAAATGCCTTCATTTGTTTGTAATTGTTTAAGGAATTTCATAGTTTGGCAATATTTTGAACATCTTTTCAACATCCAAAAAATGCCCTGGTTATGCAGAAATGTTCCTGACGTGTAATATAATATTTCCAATAGTTTCTAAATAATCGTAACAACATTCCACCATTATTTACCATTTTTGTAAGAGAAATATACAATTTGTAATATGTACAGAAGGGCAGCTTCCCTGTGTGATATGTCTACTATTTGTTATACTTGAACTTGGCTTTATATACGTATACAAAAGAGGTTTAGTTTCGGCGAGAAATATAAACAAAATATCAAAGAAGTCAGTATTATTCTCCTTATTTTCTGTGTATCGGTTGCCTCATAGTATCGAGTGGATTCTTATTGGCACTGCCAAAAACCTGTGACCGCGGTTAATGTGCAGAACAGAGCGACATCTTAGGTTTCGCGCCTGGACACGGTAGGAAATTAAGAACAATGTCCCAAAGTTAGGAAGGTCTGAATTGAAAACTACGGACGAGAGCTGCTTCTTGGTGAAGAAAATTACGTTTCCATCATTGTTGCATATGCAAGTGTCCAAGCCACAAGCATCCAAGTTTTTGGCTTGAATGCATCTTAGCATTCGCGCCTGGACGCGGTAGGGAATTAAGAACAATGTCCCAAAGTTAGAAAAATCTGAATAGAAGCCAACGGGCGAGAGCTGCTTCTTCGTGAAGAAAATTATGTTTCTATTATTTTTACATACATGTATGCAAGTATCCAAGCCACAAGTATCCAAGGTTTTGGCTCGCATACATTTTAGCTTCAGTGCCTGGACGCGGTTGGGAACTAAGAACAATGACCCAAAGTTAGGAAAGTCTGAATTGAAGCCTACGGACGAGAGCTGCTTCTTCGTGAAGAAAATTGCGTTTCCATCATTGTTGCATATGCAAGTATCCAAGCCACAAGCATCCAAGGTTTGGGCTCGGATACATCTTAGCTTTAGAGCCTGGACCCGGCCGGAAATTAAGAACAACGTCCCAAAGTTAGGAAGTTCTGAATTGAAAACTACGGACGAGATATGCTTCTTGGTGAAGAAAATTACGTTTCCATTATTTTTGCATATGCAAGTGTCCAAGCCACAAGCATCCAAGGTTTGGGCTTGGATACATCTTAGGTTTCGCGCCTGGACGCGATAGGGAAAATAAGAACAATGCCCCAAAGTTAGGAAAGTCTGAAGTGAACCCTACGGACGAGAGATGCTTCTTCGTGAAGAAAATTACGTTTCCATCATTGTTACATATGCAAGTGTCCCAACCAAAAACATGCAATGTTTTGGCTTGGATACATCTTAGGTTTCGCGCCTGGGCGCGATAGGAAATCAAGAACAATGTCCCACAGTTAGAAAAGTCTGAATAGAAGCCTACGGACGAGAGCTGCTTCTTCGTGAAGAAAATTACGTTTCCATTATTGTTGCACATGCAAGTGTCCAAGCCACAAGCAGCTAAAGTTTTGGTTTGGATACATCTTAGGTTTCGCGCCTGGACGCTGTCGGAAATTAATAACAACGTCCCAAAGTTAGAAAAGTCTGAATTGAACCCTACGGACGAGAGCTGCTTCTTGGTGAAGAAAATTACGTTTCCATCATTATAGGTACCGCCCTATCACATGACACGTTCCTCATTGGGTGTCTGCATATGGATACTTTGTAAGTTCACGCGAAGGACATGTAAGTTTTGTCATGCTTCACAAATAAAGAAAAATAAAAGTGTGAAGCCGGCTGGGCGATAAACTCGTTTATCTATTTGCCATTTGGAACATGGTTAGACGTTAAAAAACAAGCTACGAAACGGAACATTTGCCTTTCAGAGGCCTTTACGAAGTCGTAAAGTCAACTGAAATATTTTCCGACCTTTAATACTTCTTTACATATGCGGAAAGTTTGCTTAAATGTCTTTATATATTTACGTCGTATTTAAGCGCGCTGAAAGGTGACGGAAAGGCGGACTTTGTCTTTCAGGGGCCTTTACGAAGTCGTAAAGTTAACTGAAATATTTTCCTACCTTTAATACTTATTTACGTATTGCGGAAAGTTTGCTTAAATGTCTGTATATATTTACGTCGTATTTAAGCCCACTGAAAGGTGACGGAAAGGCGGAATTTACCTTTCAGCAACCTTTACGAAGTCGTAAAGTCAACTTAAATATTTATCCACCTTTAATACCTCTTTACATATTGCGGAAAGTTTGCTTAAATATCTGTTTTCGTGCTGTGATTGTTGCATATGCAAGTATCCCAACCAAAAACATGCAATGTTTTGGCTTGGATACATCTTAGGTTTCGCGCCTGGACGCGGTAGGAAATTACGAACAATGTCCCAAAATTAGAAAAGTCTGAATAGAAGCCTACGGACGAGAGCTGCTTCTTCGTGAAGAAAATTGCGTTTCCATCATTGTTGCATATGCAAGTGTCCAAGCCAGAAGCATCCAAGTCTTTGGCTCGAAAACATATTTCTAGCTATCACGCCTGGACGCCTGAATTAAGAACAATGTCGACACATGTCACAAAGTTATAAATGAAAGTCCGAATTGGAGCCTCCAGACGAGAGCTGCTTCTTGGTGAAGAAAATTACGTTTCCGTTATTGTCGCATATGCGAGTATCCAAGCCACAAGCAAGAATCAAAGGAAGTAATCTATTAAAACAATGATGTGCTTCATCAAAAAGTCACCAGGCGCAATACATTTATCCCAGTGAGACACACGAGAGGATAATGAAAAATATGGATAGGGATTATGGTATTAACCTACAGGCACCTTTCGTACCCCAACTCATCGGATGGAAAATTGGCTGATACGTCAAAAACAGAAAGGCGTGGGACAGACAATACTTGGCACCCGCCACGTAATAATGTGGAAATTTGACTAGACGAATACGTGATCTGATTGACGACATTGCTATGTTTTTTTAGAAATGTTGCTCTCAAGAGAACAAGAACCTGATGAGGATTTTGTTATGGTTTTTGTCGTTTATATGGTCAACGAGGGATTCTGTGAATGAAGGCAAGTTGGACGGACGTGAAACGGTCAAAGAAGTCATGGACTGATTATAACAGACTGTGAAAAGCATGCCATGTATCCTATTGGTTACAAGTTGTGAAGAGGACTCTCAGGCTCCAAGTAGGCACATGCAACAATACATATTGAGGTCTGGTGGAAGACGCTCTAGATCTTTTTGCAGCAGACCGTTTTATCATTACCACAGAACTGGCTATGCCAAAAAAACAGTTCCTCAAGCAGCTGGATATGATTTTGGAAACGGTCATACAGTTCATCTCTAGTATCACTGACGGAAGGTAGTGGATGCTACCTGAAACGTCTGACCGTTTCCAAAATCATATCCAGTTGCTTGAGGAACTGTTTTTGGCGTATTACCTGGATGTCCAATCTTGACACAGAACAGGCTATTTACAAAGCTTACTGCTTGTTATACACTTTGGCCACCTCTTTTTTTTTTTTTGCAGCGTTGAACTTTTGATTGTTGACTTGCCCTTGTACACTGTAATAAACGTGATGAACAAATATGACCGTGTTGTACAAGGGAACTACACCGAAGGTCTTTCCATACCTCATTGTGTAGAAATAGACCTTGGAGGACACAAGAGGAACGGGCAACTTGAGAGGACCTACGCGGGTCATGGACAGTCATACGTCTCAGAAAATGACCAACACAACCATTCACCTATCATTCCTTTTGGCAGACAAAGGATATGTAAAGAAAACTGTAGTGAGAGCTTTTGAATAAGACCTTGGACAAACCATTGCTGCAAACGGTATCATCACATATATTACCCAACACACAACAGTGCACCCTATCAGGAAAAAGAAAATTGGAAACTGCTAAGCTAAATCCATACTGTATTGTCCTATATATTTTCTGTCATTTAGTACATGTACATAGCATGGCATTGCCGAAAACTCATACATCTTACATCTATAGATGGATAATTGGTTTTTGTTCCATTTCCAAAGGATACCAGAAAATCCGGATCGAAACAGGCAAAGTCATCCGGATGCTACATCATCGAGCGGCAGGGAACCCAATTTGAGAACAACGACGTAGAACAGCAGCCATTGATTTGTTGTCACTGCTAAGTTGAAAATAGTTGAGAATCTACACGGACCAGGAAAAACGAGACTGTACAGCTCATTATACCGTCTGTCAGCGTGCGTGATGTCTCCTTTTACTAAGGCTGACCAGAGTTTGGCAAACTCAAAACTCACGCTCTGTGCAGACGTGACAGGCAATCTTGTACCATTTGGAGTTCATCATCACTCTTGTAGACAGACTGACAAGTGTAGTATGTGTTTTAATTTTGTCTTTGAGACGAGCTTTTCTTCTACAGTTCACTCGCATTTCTCTATTACGAGGGCAATGAAGCATGGTATGTGTCTTGTGGCCAACTTTATGCAAGTTTAGAAGAAACTTCCACATGGCAAACATGGCTAACAAGCCACACATAGAACTTTGGATTGCAGGAAAACTGGTTGAATCATCCGATGAATCCATACAGATACACGTTCTTTATGGTGATAACTTCCTCTGCCAGTTATTCAATTTTATCAACAGCAGCACATAGATTGCCTTCAACAGCCTTTGTCTGGTATTCATATAAAATGTTTCAGTAGTAATATTCAACAACTGTACAACTGATTGATTTTAATGTGACGATAGTAGTGCCGTGGTAATGATATCGATGTTGCGTGTGAATATTGATGAATGACTTTGTAATATGTTCATGTATGTAATGGAATTTTATTGTTATTGTCGTCAAGTCCAGGAAGACAGGTATGCCTTTGCCACCAATGGATTTTCAGAATAAAGTCTCATATTGTTTCTGACATGCAAGTATCTAGACAGTATGTCACCATCTGTTGTTTTAGTGTTTCTCCAGCTTTCTACGATCACCTAAATCCTGGTGACAGCAATCAAGTTTGAACTCAGCCACACGAAGCCTCACTCCCCTATGGTTGTTCCGCTAGGTCCAAAGGGACACACCCTCTTTGAGCCCATAGATCACATGTCATTTGAAAGCAAAGATAGAAATTGTGGGGCACTGACCTATTGACCGAAGATCAACCAATTTCACACCTTAGGCAATACATCATTTACACATGGATATCCTAACCGAAAGAGCGGTGACAGTGTGGTGTAACAGTGTGCTTACCAGGACTCACACGGAATGTTAAAGAACTGAACTAAGTGCGGCACAGACGTAAAACAAGAGTGCCGGAGCTGGAATATAGCCAACTGGATAGTATATATTTCATATTTTATTACTAGATATTGCAGCTCATTATATCTCGGTACACCATATCTTTTTGACACTTCTTAATATTTTGCTGTTTTATTCAACATATTTGTTAACGCGACTTCTCTAGGTGAGTTCTGTTGACCAAATAGCATGGTCCCCAGGTCCCCAAGCACTAGGCTTTCTGTTACATTTATACATACACCTACATTCATACCGTGGCCCGACATGAGAAAGGCATAAAAATACAACTATGACTAAAAACCAAACAGCAAACACTCAGCAGATAGAACAGCATAATTAACGTTATGCTGTCGTGAAGTGAATGTGCTGACAGCTCTCCAGTCAATGAAGCTGTGCTGAATAACAATCACCTCTACGACCTAGATATAGTCAAGCGGTAAAAGCACCAAAACGGATTGAAATGCATTTCACTAATCCCCTTATTCCATGTAATCCTGAGATAACGACTTTCTTGGGACCCAGCATTCCCAGGGCGGGCCTTTCCAGCGGTTTGCTCGACATAAAAGTCAGATTCCATTTCAGACAAATCCCCACAGTTTAGTTTGAAGTATTCATTGCTACATAATAAGGTCACTGAATACCTGTACCGTGTAACTCACGCGACAGCACAAATGACTCATGGAAAAAGTAATTAACGTTTCCACAAGCAGAAACACATTATAAGTTCCTCTTTCTTCGCCCCATAGACCCATTGTGAAGCGAACGATACCAAACCTTGAACCAGGTCGGACCAATGAATCAATGGTTCACGTAATTACCTTCTGTTGGCCAATGACCCTTACTGGCAGGGGCCATACACGGAGGACCTGTTCACGGTATAACAGACATCCTTTCTACACTGGTTAAATATCGCTGGCAGTAAAGTTAATGAACTGGAGAATCCAAATCTCTAAACATCTACTACCAATCATGTGACCCACACTTACACATGACCTCTCTATGACCTGCCAGACAATGGAACAATAAATACCTACGGTCGATAAAGGCATTTGTTTTATGAGTTTGCTCGTTATGCATTCGCATTCATCTTGGGTATTGTCCT
This sequence comes from Branchiostoma belcheri, assembly GCF_001625305.1. NCBI lineage: Eukaryota > Metazoa > Chordata > Leptocardii > Amphioxiformes > Branchiostomatidae > Branchiostoma > Branchiostoma belcheri. The sequence continues at coordinate 587,368 of NW_017804254.1, read as the reverse complement.
CGGCTGGGGTGATGGTTAAGATTGAAATAAAAACGACAAACTCATAAAGATTGACCGTGCATTACGAGTGCCAAAAGGGTGCATTACTTACGCCTAGTGACACTCATCAAGCTAAGAACATGGATATTGATAATCCATGGAAGGCTGCGAGAAGGCCCTCGTCGTCGCAGGCAAGTGTTTGATTGTGTTTTGTTCATTTCTTTGTTTTCTGCACTACGACTAAACATCTATCAGCTCATTGACTTCAACCTATGTTGACGTTAATGTTAGAGTGATGCGAATCACTGTAAATGTTCCAAATCGCAACCGGTCTCTTCGTAATCCAAGATGTACCAGACTATAGTTGACTCGATGTTATCTGCCTTTTCTTAATACCCTTTCTTCGTTGCATGGAGGACTTAGAATGATAAAACTGAGAAGATTTATCAAATAAAGAGTGTGGCTTACTCTAAAATAGGACAACTTAGAGCATGTTGAGATGGCGTTACAGATGGTGTGTAATTGCCTATCAATCATCTCGAAGGTGTTGTCCAAGAACTGTCATGCAACTGCCAACGACAGGAAATGGAAAAAAGAACGGTGACATTTCCTGTTCACCAACACGCCCTTGTAAAAATTGATTTTTTTTTTACCCCCACGGTCAATAATCAGTATTTCTTACAAGTAAATAATTCATTATTACAGTGTCTAATGCCGATACTGAGGAACATAAAACTTTTAGTTTATTTATTTTTTTATTTATTTATTTGGCTTACAAAGAAGCCAGGGTGTCCCAACTAGTCAGAGACTATTGTTAAGGGACACCCTGGGGAGTAGGAAGAAACGTTATACATACATAAAATACATATTACAATCCAAATACAATAACAATAATATGTGCTTACATTTATGAAATACATATTGTTTGAGTGGTAGAGTCCAAGTATTTACAAAGTTGCCGACTCGGGGATAATATGTACAACTGTTAAGTCGGGAGGTGACACAAATGTGACTTAAATAGAATATGGATCCCCGAAGGATTTCCATGCTTTAGCTTTAAAAGAAGACAGTGTTGGGGCCGATTGAATGTCAACTGAGAGGGAGTTCCATAAGAGGGTGGCTCTGTGGAGGAAGGCATTCTGTGTTCTGGAGCTTTTGGGGATTTGTACACAAAGATTATTTCCATTTCTGAGGGGGTATCTGGAGTGTATGGCGGATGTCCTGGTAACAGGTAATAAACTAGCTAGGTGGGGCGGGCAGTGACCATTCTTCAATTTGTACAGAGTGGTTACTGCGTGAACCTTACGACGGTAAGTAAGTGTAGGGAGGGCAAACTGAGAATAGAGAGATTTGTGAGAGGGATAAGGAATCCCGTGGTGTCCACTTATCACTCTGGCTGACCGGTATTGGACCGATTCGATGGTCTTTTGATCACGCATGGTGAGACCACCCCAGACGATGTCAGCGTATTCTAGAACTGGTCTGACAATGATTTTGTACAGTTGTAGTAGTATGGTCTTGGGCACCTTTTTCCGAAGGGCGCAGAGCATTCCAGCAGTACGTCTTGCCTTGTTTGTCATGGCTTCGACGTGTGCAGACCAGGTGAGTTTACTGGTTAGGGTCACACCCAGGTGTTTGTGACTGTGGACAATCTGTAAGGTGGTACCGGCTAAGATGACCGGGGGGATCCTTTGTGGGAGGGGGCGGGTAGTGAGAAACATAACTTTACATTTGTCCCTATTAGCCTCTAGTTTCCAGTGTTGTAGCCACTCGGAAACTATAGCCAGATCTGTGTTTAGTGAGTCTACAACTGTGTTGATGGAACGGTGAGCTACAGTAAGAGAGGTGTCATCTGCGAACAGATTCGCCTCACATGTTGTACATCTAGAAGGTAAGTCATTAATGTATAGGATAAAGAGTGTTGGGCCTAAGATAGAACCCTGGGGGACGCCAGCAAGGGGTGTCTTCCAGTCGGATGTTTAGTTGTACTTATCCAGGCGCAACACCAGAGTAAAACTTTCTGACAGTTGCAGGAGGTTTTGTAAATGTACTTGTTGGTGAAAAGAAGCCAACATGTGATGAGTGTGTATGGTTATGGTTTTCTAGTTGACTGATTTACTCATACTCTAAACGTCTGGCTTCAGGAGCAGTATAGGAGACCATGTTATGTCCCTGAAGATATCTACGATTGGAATCAATACCTATCTTAGCACAGACGATGAGCAACAATGAGGGAGAAACCCAATGCAGTCATTGAGTGCCAGTGCTTTTCACAGTGTCAGCACATTTCTATCAAAAATCTTTTTTTTTCTGCTGTTGATGAAGATACCAATGGTTCTTCAAACGCCACAAGTATTTCCAGGTAGTATCGTTATGAATTTTAGTATTTTAAGGTCACTTTGGTCCCATATCAAGTGCAAACATACAGCTTTTGCATATGAACGCTTTGAAAACATATTTCCATTCTGAGAACCTGACCAGAAATGTATTTCGATTTTCAGGCAAAGACGATTCACTCAATTATCGGACACTGCATAACCATGAAGATATATAAATAAGGTTATGTTTGCCTGAAACTCCCACGTGTCATAAACTCAGTGATTTGCCATTCATCAAAACGTCAATTATCTCGCAAAGATGACAGATATCACAAAATCTATTTGACGTAATTCATAATGTATTGATTTTACCTTCCGGTATCTGGAAACCTTTCAGTAAAGTGAAAGAATTAACAGAATTAATTAAGAGAATTGGATAGGTGCATTTCGTTGTTTGTCAGCTATGCTGTTTGTCAGCTATGCTGTTTGTCAGCTATGCTGACGATGGCCTCCGGTAAACCACAGTAAATGTCATCCATGTAGCAATGGATTAAGAGATCGTCAATTCATGAGTCCCTCGTGACATTTCCTCGACAGTTAAATCAATCTGGCGACATAAATGATCTTATACTCCATTTCAATCTTTCAAAGGTGACACGAGGTCTAACATTTTATCTTTTCTTTGACCTCAACGCGTCGCGTTTAGGGACCTTTGAGACAGATTTTTAGTCATATGTTGCTAAATATCATCTTAGATCTGGTCCCTCGTGCATGGTTTCTGGTATGCACCTTGCTACTTCATGCACTGTAATCCTCAAAGACTCTTTTACATTGGTAATGTTTTAGGTTGGCACTGTGAGGCTATTAGTTATGAACTCTGGCCAGCACCTGGGAGACGATTAGTGTCTCTTTTGGAACTACGGCCACTGTCACACGAGAGATGTAAACTGCATGAAATATTTTCTGCAGGAGTCGAACTCGGCACAAAACTTTGGCAGAGTTTGTCTTCATTGCCAGCTCAGTTGGAGATGCTGTGGGGCAAAACTACGCAACCCCTCTAGGCCTTTTCCCAAGTGGTCGACCTCTTGTTTTCTGGGAACCTGGCCTTGCCCTTGCCAAATAACGGAAATGGGGTGAATACATCACCTACCGGGCTATTTGGGAAAACATAGCTCATGGCACTGACAGCACAAATGTCCATATGAGTGCAGCAATCTATCAAGAACTCTTAGAAAGTAACACTGAATAGTCGCCTTTCTCAATCTATTCTTACTACATTGTGGTGTTCAGCAATATAGCCCAAATTATCCTCGCATGCCGTTGTCATAATAGTGAAGCTGAATATACCGTTGGTGTAATTCACTGGGTAATGCTGTTGTGACAACTTAAGCCACGCAGTTTGTCATTAACAAGCCGTTTCCATTCACCCAATGACTTCATCAAATAAATTGCCGCGTGCTTGGTTCTGCCATGGCGCCAATACACCCCTTGTCCAATACCTTATGCATCAGTCCTAGCTATCTACCCTAGATTATGGTCAAAATGTTACACATACTTATTTTACACCTTTGCAAGTTCATGCTATGTCAAGCAAACATGTGCAACTAGTACTGATTTTCGTTTTGGAAGCAGCGACCTACAGGTTTCTAGTTCACTTCCATATTCTCCCATCATCGAATATGTGTGTGCCCCAACGCCAAACCTCCACACCGATTTTGGCGTCTAGATAGTTCTTACTGCTAAAGGAGAATCCTCCTGGAAAGAGGTACAAGAGTTCACACCAACCTTCAATCTTCTTTACGTGGCAAATATGAACATCTTCGACAGCCTCTACAATATCTGCTCACTGAGGAGAACTGGTTATGAAGGCTGCCAAACCCATTTCTGCACAGGCCAGATCGCCCCGATCGATATTGTGTGATAAATTCTAAATTGTCAGCAAATTTCTGCCGATAAATCGCTAGTCGGCGGTATTAAAGAATCATGGCCATCAGGAGTTAATCAGTGGTGGACGTTGCAATCGCAGATGGCACTGGCCTGGACGCTGTAAAGTACCAGAAAAAACTTTATTTGCTGACTTTTATGACTCCTAGGCAATATAGTAAGTTACACCTTTGCTTGGTATCTGAAGATACAGTCTGATACACAGTATCGAACGATACTAGGTCTAGACTACTTATTGACCTCTTTTTTAGGTATCATGATCTGGTCATATATGAAAGATTCTTTCACTCTTCTCTCAAACTTCACGTACATGAATGCATTTTGAGAATTATTCTGATACACTGAATATCGTTTTCCAGATGCACCTCTGCTCGAAAGAATCAGATTAGAACTAAAACAGCAACCAAAAGTGGAGCCCATAATAAAGGAGACATATGTAGTTATCAGTCTTATATATAATCATTTTCAATTTTAGGATACATGTATTACACACTTGATTAGGCAAGCAAACAAACGTCGACCCTGGAAGTACATGCTGGAATATAGATGAGTGCGAATGACTCCTAACGCACCCCTGTCTTCGGCCTAAGTCTTCATCAACTACAAGCTTTAAAATCTAAGGAAAGAGCCGTTGTCATTGTCTTGTCAATAGATACAAGCTTTTATACTTAGAAATAGTGTACCAGAAAGCATTTACATAGAATATTAATTAATATAAGTAAGCTACTCGTGGGCATGTAGCTTGTGGACCTTGTTTCAAACTTTTTATCACAAGGTAGAATGTTTTGCCAAGACTTGATCAAGAAGGCATTGCTGCAATTTCACGTCTACAAGCCTTTCCCGCTTTCCCGCCTCTGCAATATGGGTATATAATGAGGGCGACAATGGTACATTTACTGCCCAAGGCTGTATAATGCAGGTCATAAAACCTTATTTTCTACTTGTATAGAACCCCCATGGGGGCCACAGGGTCACCAGCAAGCCACTCTCTTTGGGAGCTGAAGACATTTTTCATTACACCTTCCAGTCACATTGTTCACCTTTTACATTAAATCAACATTTCTACAATCTAGTTATTTTGACTTTTTGTGGCTGATTTCCAAGGAGATGCAGGTCAGATAAAAACGCTCTGATCAGTATGGATGTGCACAGCGTGTTCTAGTCACTCTATTTCTATAGTAATTAACTGATGGACCTTAAGACTGCAACCTTGGATTACAGTCAACTGTTGCTGTATGAGAAGAAACGGCATAGTAACTTTCCAATAGAAAGTAATATAGTTTGGCTGTGTGCAGTATATATGCCGTTCTAAGAATGAAAGGATGAGAAGCAGGGTCAAGCCACCCCCATTCAGGCGCATTCTGTCTCTTTCTACGTTCTCTAGTCATTAGTTCATCACCAAAACTTCTCGACTTCATCATGTCTATCCTCGACAGCTCAATAGCGATGAACCGGAAGAGACGTATTTGAGAGTGTAAACTTGGCTGCCATGACATCTGTCTATGACACCTCATCTCTAATGAACCACACTTCAGGTATCTGAGCTGGTGAACCTGTTTGACATCGTATCTATCTACGACAACTTGCCGTAAACGAACCACTACTCAGGTACCTGAGCCTGCGGATCTGGTAACCATCATATACAATATCTCAACAGCAATGAACTGCAGGCGAGGTATGTGAGCTTCTGGCCTTGTCTGACATTACATCTATCTGTGACATCTCACCGGTAATGAGCCGTAAGTAAGCTAACTGAGCTTATGGCCCTGGGTACTGCCACATCTATCTATGACATCTCGAAGGTAATGAAGTACGTCAGAGGTAAAGAAATAAGTCAGGTACCAAGTCCTAGGCTTCTGGCTGCCATCATATACGATATCTCAACAGCCAGGCAGCTAGCGGAGCTTATGGACCTACACGCCACCATATCTATCTATGACATCCCAACGGTAATGAACCGCACTTTCCTCTATAGAAAGAAACGTGCAGCCCATTTAACGGGGACCCTCGGCTGCTGGAGAGACGTTATAATTTCATTATCCGTCTTTGTCATGACAGGGTTACAAAGAGGATGGGTAAGGGGTGATTTCAAGACGGAACAGGGGGTTAATTGGGGTCAGTTTCTGTACCTTTCACATGTCACTTCCAGCAAAGCGGTCGTGGCAGAGTAAATAGTGACACTCCGCGACAGCCAAGGTTACAGGGGCAATAAAAGCAAATCTAAGGTGACGGTTTGATAGTAGGCGGCGCCACGCGGGATGGCGAAGATGAGACGGTAATTGTGATGCTCTACTTTTACGACACCGCCTCAGGGCTGTGAAGCATCTAAGCCTGTCCTTGGTATCTGCAGATTAAGCATCAATCACAGGTCTCGGATCGCCACTTTTGCCAGTCTGCTGTCGCGGAGTATATGTGTCTCAATCTGTTGGATAACCTTGAAGCGGTTGTTTTATTTGGTGATATTTAAAGCTCCATTTCGTTTACATCGTAAAAGTATGCTGGATGATATTTCACCCATTCAAACCTTTTTCAATGAGCTAAATGGCCGATAAATATCACAAACGCGTGGAAAGGATAAACTTTTCACGACTATTAATTATGTTCATGATCACGTCAGCAAGAGACAATATAATTGAAAGAAACATGAGTGACAATTTCACAACTGATCGAATTTCTGTATTCCACCTATTTTTTTTACTTTTACAACAAAGTTATTTTTTAAAACATGCAAACCATGAAACAATTAGAACATCGGAACAGCGGAAATATTGTACTTGCAACATTGTTGTGGTGTCAACGATCGGAATTAAAGAATTTCCTTTGGACACAAACGCATGTCTATCGAAAAAACTTCACGGGACTGTTGAGCATAATTGACCCACGTGACACAGGTGCTATGAAGGGCATAAAAATGCAGCTGATCTTGGCAACATCTTCTGTAGGCAGATCAAGCATTTTGGGCCTGGCGCACTGCAATGCCAATGGCTGCCCTGCATGATCAACTGTATGGATATTAACATCATCCTCAACATTTCCGGCTATTGTGGCTTGTTATAACCTTGAATGTACGTATCATCTAGCTGTCTGTCTCCTCCAAGAAGAACCTTGTACCCAAGGCTAATTACTGTTAGCTCTCCCAGGTGTTTGGAAAGTTACAACGGTTACTATGGACGGTGTGGGGGTCATACTGAGCTGAAATTTCGGGGGGGGGGGGCTGCATGGCTCTTTCTGTAGAAAAAGCATATTCATTTTGAAAAGTGAGGACTACAATTTCCACGTAATTTGTAGGAAGTATGTACGATTTTAGCGTAAAGAGTAATTAATCTCCCTTCTGGATATATTGTGTAATATCGTTGCGACATCTTGGCTGGGCCAGTTGTAATTCGGCGACATCGGCTTGTGTGGTGTGTGCTATACATACTGACTCTCTTGTGCTGAAGTCGTTCTTTCTACTTTTCATGGCGCACACGTACTTCTCTAATTGCTCGGTTTATGTTATCTGGTGCTAGATTAGTACTGTTGGCTTCTTGAATTGATACTTGTGGGGTATAAAATTGTTTTCCGTGAAGGTCGATCTTGGTAATCATGTCGATTTCAGCTCAGCCCCCCTCCCCTTTCTCAGTTTTCCATGATCCAGGAAAGCTACAAACAGTTAGCCTGCAGACCTCACATGTACATGTAGTAGGTCTGGGTATGCGAATGGTGGACTGCCTTTGTGTTTGTTATCAATAATTTCAATGCAGTGGTCGGTATACCAGGCACTTCGTATTTGTTAAATTCGATGATATGGTGCAATTGTTTGGTGGATTTGCATTTCTATTAGTATTAAGAAGCTGGCGGTAGAGCAAATACCAATGTGTATCACTTGTATGTTTTCTGTTATTATGGCAGTTGAACATCCACTCAGGGTGTGTTAGTCAGGACTATACTTTAAGCTGTCCAGCCTCTTGGAAACCCAGACCTCGGGGACAGTGGAGGCTGGTTTAGCTTAGTTATAGCCTTGTTACCAAACATATTATAGCTCCCGATTCCTAAATCTATTTGCGGGGAGGATGTAGGATTCGGAAGCTGTAATAGGTTTGGTAACCAGGCTATAGTTAGATGGGTTTGCTGGATGTTGACGCCGCCGTTTTTTTTATATGAACTTATATTTGCTCTTCTTGTCAGCGTAATTTGTACTCACATTTTGGTTTGTATTTCAGATAATTCTAAGACAAATAAGACAGGCAATGATATCGATTCACATTAGAATACTTTTTATGACTCTTCATATCTATTACAGACTAGCAATACAGTGAAGCTCCCTTAAGACCGGGCTGCAAATGAACCACATAAATATTGATAGATCGGCATATAAGACGCGCAATGCTGCGACTCTTATTTCCTTCAGAAAAAGGCACAAATATACAGTCTAATATGTATAAGACACAGAATGTTTGCTATAGTACAGAACACGTATCATTCTATGAATATATCTCCACAATGTCGACTTAAGGCAGTGACGACAATATATTGTGAGATGTTCCCAAAATGGTCTTACCGGAATGACCACAAGTAATATAGAGCAATTTCACGCAGAATGGAAACTCATCTGAGAACACATTTAAGTATTTACCTTCTATCAAAAAGGTACATATCCTAGATTGTTTGTTCGATAAGACGTTCCTGAGGAAAGTACTGTTATAAAGAAAAATTGGCAGCAGGCGTGGAAGTGGGTCATGTCAATGAGAACGATGGCGGATGGTGCCATTATAGCTTGTTACGACATGCATCCGTTATTCCTATTGCCTGGTGTAGGATTGGCTTGGGATTACTGCTAGTTGATTTGATTATGCTCGTAAGTATTGGCCTTGTCGGGGTTTTGGAGCCGTTTCAAGTTACCTGGATCACTTAGACTTTATTGGGTATAAAGTATTGAGAAAGGTGTTGGACACGGCTACATGATACGTATACAGGTACTCTGGCCTGGTAGAAGGCTTGGAATAAAGGTGTCAAGTTAAACGTTTCAACAGGAAACTGTACGTGAATACAGCGTAACTTTCCACGAGTCCCATTTGGTATTCCATGGGCTTACAAGCTTTCTGGGTGGTAAAAACGAATTTCTTTCTAAAAGGTGCCAATTGCCCTCGTTACCTCGCTAGTGCACACAATAAAAAGGCATTCGACTTGATGTTCAGATTTCAAATAAACTATGCTCGAAATAACACTAGGCCTATCCATGAAAGAAATCTCAGGCAGTGCTACAGCAGTTGGTGTGGGAGTACGACTAGTTGATGGACGTTGCACTGTACTGTCACCAATAGGGAATACGATATTGCTCTGAGTCTTTGGGACAGGTCGGGATATATGGACCAATTACTCGGCAGTAGGCCCCTGTGCTCAGCAGATGACAGATATAATCGAATTCGCGGCGTTTTGGCTTTCAGATGATAATCTTTTTGATAAATCACGTTTTCTGCCCCTCCACCTTACCGCATCTTGGTGTGTACTTGTTGATACATCATCGGTTAATTCAGCATCCAATCGTAACGATGTAAACCCCTAAGGATAAGAAAATCGAAATTTTATCTCTTGGCCGATAGTAATCGTCGGTTATAAATGTCCCATCCCAACTTTTATACCAGTTTCAGGAAATGTACCGATACAGGACGGAAAAATCCATGTCTGTTATATTGAACAAACCTGTCTGATTTATTGAAATATCTGAAAACCACAAGATTATCTTGCTGAGAATCAAGATCTATGTTGTCATGGAAAACACTATCGCACGGTCATCAAAATAATGGAAATCAGGCCAGCCACTTGTCGAAAAGACATATACTACCATAGGTGAATGTAGGTCAAGTAAACAACATTTACACGCATCAGCTCCTAAACGCAATATGCTGCCATCGTTATCTTCACCAGTGCAGGTGTGGCTACAGCTAGTGGGGAGACAATGCATTACAAGAATCCCACGTCTTCACTCATAAAATGGAAACTTTCTTCCTCCACATCGTTTATTGCTTGACCGATGTTGTGCCTTAGGACCCACCTGTATTTTACCAATCAAATCATTTTATGTAAATCATGTCAACAATTGTCATGCTAAGACTTGAAACATTTCACCTGCAGCTGGAGTTAGTTTCGCTATTTATTTAGCCATTTCTAAGTCAGGCACTTGGCCCATAGGGACACAAACAAACAGACAAACTAGAAAGGTAACATTTGCAAAGCAAATGCATTATATTTACCTTCGCAAATATATATGGTCTTCTCTGTTAATAACTCTTACTCAAACACATTCATGTATGGTATATTGTACACTGTGCATATTTGGTCAGACAGGAGTCTAAATCCCTCCTGTTATAGAATTGCAACATGATGTAACCCAACACCAGTTACTATGGTCACAGCCGGCTGGTTCAGGTCATTGACCTTTTGTGTTTGGAGAAGAGGAAACTGAGCAAAAACAATATGTTTCCTTTGGTAAACATAATAAAACATGTCAACAAGAGCAAAGTACAGAACTCCTTACCTTAAAAGCAACTACCTCTTTAAAGCAGATTGTAACAGTCAGAATGTACGAGTATATGGATAAGTATGTGGAGTTTTCGGAGCGCAGCAGTTGGGAAGCAAAATGAATGAGACAGTACTAGTAACCTGAGTCCTACGTCGAATATACGTATCTATCCTGCTTGTGGCAAATGTAAAGCTAGCAGGAGCGACCAGGCCCGTGTAAGGACAATTAACTTGCTCCTCCAGGGTACGTGACAGCTGTATTGGCGTTGATAACAACCACTAAAGGAAGCTTCGCCGTTCTGCTTAGTTTGGATTCCGATATTAATGAAATCTGTTCCTGAATAATTGTCCAAGTAAACACCGAGGGACCACCCAGATTAAGGGATTGTAACATAATCCTGTTAATAGAGATGCGACGCAATTATGAGATAAATCGGGGGTTGTAAATGATAAATCATGCAATAATTGCCCTCAAGGGTGCTTTCTGAAAACTGATGAGCTTACTTAATGGAATGGGTCTTAACATTAGCACAGATTCGTAGAAGATAAAGTAGGTTGTTACAAACCTGGAGGGTAATATTCAACTATCACCTGTCGCACAGACGTTGAAGCCAACCACGCGCCTTGGTACATTGATAATGCCCCCGTAACTTTTATCCCATATGAATGGCCAGAGGTTTTCTAGTCTTTTCTAGAGGTTTTCTAGTCTCAAATGCAAACCAAATCATACGGTTTTCCATATGTTGTTGAGACAGTGACCAATAGCCTACGATGAATATTTGAGACATATTCCTTTACACAATCCATCGATTAAACACACTGGAAAGTTTTGGATTGGTACTTCGAGTCCTTTTTGTTTTATTTCATTTTATTTGCACTGATGCTATATTGAAATTCAAGCAGAAGATTGTTGTGTCAAACTTGATAACCCTTCCTTTTTGAAGGGATTTCTATTGATAGGTGGGGAAAACTCTCTAAATGTCCTTACCCAATATATATGTATATTACATTGGTTTTGAAGAAGACAATATGAGTAGGGATTCTCACCGTCAATATTATTATTGGAAAGAACCGGAGTTAGGGACCTTCTACAGAACCTTACGGGCGTCTAGAGACCACGAGGCAGTCTTATTATGGTTTAAAGATGGATTGTCGATAGCAGCAGCTGATCCTAACAAGTAGCGGTCGATTGAATTTTCAGAAGACGTTGCTAGTCACGAAACGTTGCCGAATCCTCAGAAGGTAGTGAGGGAGATCACGGGTAATCCCATTGCTACACGGTAGAGTTTATCTGTTGTGATGGGTGATGACTAAGGAATCACTTGTCTTGACCTTTATCTAACCTTGAATACGTACAGAAGTACACTATTCGGCCTTAGCCGCTTTTCAAGAGTTCAAGGGAGGATATTCAGTTCTTTACAATGCAACGTTGTTACATTTTAAATAATGGGAAATGATGGTACATACAAATTCCGTTTAGGTGATATTCAGCGCATACACTTTCTGCTGTGCTTCTGGCTGCTTCACTGTGCATGTTCCTCTGATTCACTTTGTATTGCATTAACATTACTCTTCGAGCCATTGATGCATTAGAAATATACTCGTTTACAGTCGAGAACATGTAACTGTTAACCCATTCCTCTTTTATGTACTTTTTTAAACTTTCACGAGGGTCGTGACATTGCATCAAGTATATCTCTGTATAGGCATGGTCCCTACATCCATCCCCAACCCTACTCATACACATCTTTGATGTACTAGTAAATCCAAACTTGCAGACAAATAATGCATCAATTGGACAATTTCCACGAAAATCTGTGTAATGTATTGCCTCCCATCTATTTCAATATATTTAATGCAATGTTTTATGTATACCGAATAGTTGACTGGAAAATAGATGGAAAATGGAAGCGTTCTTCTATCTGTGCCCGTACCTGATGTATTCTTAATCTTCAGGAGTAGAGTTTTGAAGATGCGGCGGCCGATGTGACCTGCATGTCGTCGCCTCTACTAATTGTCCCACTTGGGCGTTCTTTCATCACCCGGCGTTCTACTTTTAAACCAAGGGTCATCTTGTTAACCCATCTTTTGGCTGCCTAAATTGCGAAAAGGCTCAGTAAATCCCGCCAATTTGCTACAAATCAGGGAGGTGTATCCTCCTGGGATTTCCATGATGAATAGAAAACAAGGACCGGCCTCTCGTACCGTTCTTCCCGTTCCATATCAAAGTTGCCAGGCTTTCGTTTGAAAGCAGAGCACCCTCGTTACATGTCAGCTTGGAACCTTGTCAACATTGTTCTCGGCTTCTTTTTATAATACTAGAGGTCGTTAAACTACCAGATGGCAGCATTTTACATGATATTTTCTAAGTGCTGATACTCGAGTAACGCAGAAATGGGATAGTATAACCCCGCTAAAAACATGCAGCGTTGCGTTAATGGTGTTACAAGATTCATTGCTGATAAAAGTTGTTACGAACGCGTTTGCCGCCAAAATGAAAAGGGATTCAATTTTCCTACTCGTATAAACTGTTATGTCATCACCGTCATAAGATCTCTCACAAAGCAGATCGAAATGCGAAGAACCATCAATGATCATACTAACTGTAGCTCTCGTTATGGATGATCTTTCACCTTTTACAACTGAAATAGTTATAAGATTCCTGGAAACGTTTCCAACAACGTGGAAATTTACAGGTGTGGTCACGCGATAGTGTCAGGCAGTCATTAGTGGAAAACCGAGTGTAAAATCGATTTCAAACTAATCATCATATCCGTGTGACTTCTTTCCACGTATAGAGTAGCCGTGAAAGTTCATCTGGGCAAAGAATGATTGGTATAGATGATAGGTCAACTATATATACCAGGATAGATAACAATTTTGTCTAATAACTGGGATGAATTCCAAAATTCATCCCACCTCGCAGTATCATCCATTGTTTAGTCGCAAAGTTAACTTTGGAATTAAAAGTAACTTTGTAGATTTAGCATATTGTTACAATTTATGAACTATTAACATACGAGATTAAAAACTATTAAAAAAAACTAGCTTAAGTGCGATGTGAACCAAGTACCGGTGCACTGTGATCTATGTAGCACCTTTAGTGCGCTATGCACCAAGTAACATCTAGCGTCAGTGCACGGTAAACCAGTCAGAATTGCCCTGATGAAGATGACAGACGGTCATCGAAACGTCGGCTCATGAAAAATAAATGATTGTGATCAAAGAACTTTGCTATTCATTCGTTTACCAACCTGATGAAATTATATACGGATATTAACATACGAGTTTTGTCCCCCTTCGTTTCCATGGAGGTCTCTGTTAGGAAATCTTATTTTTAAAGATCTTCAGGCTGTATCAAAGCATGTCACTGCAAAAAAAGTTCTACCTGTCCCTCCGAGGCACGGTGTGGATGAAAGATTATAGTCATCAGAGCATGAAACACATAGAACTTCTTCCAGCGCTAAAATGTCAGATGCGCCCTTCTGTAGATGTGCCCTTCTGCAGTGTATTGCAAAATGATAAACTCCAATATATTGGTCAACTGTATAGTCGATGATTATTGTATTCTTAAAATAAGGCTTTATTCGCCCCATTTGTCTACGTGTCCGAAAGTGCCGCGCGGATCGAAGTCAATTATTACGCTCCAAAAAGCAGCAAGTAAACAAATATCAGGCCGGAGTCTGGCCTTTACCGAAGGCCCTGACCTGGTTATAACGGGGAGAACTGATCCATCATAATTTCTACCATAATTATGTCTGTACGTTTCAAGTCATGAAGATGAATGGCGTTCCAAAGTTCGGAATAATGTACCAAACTTAACCGAATCTTTGGACAACTACGCAAGATTTTCATAGTAAAACGTTGAACTTTATTCCAACACACAATTTACAGAGATCAAATTTTCAGCGACCACTGTCGCCTTCATCAGGATAATTAATGACCAATCACTTCACAACGTGATCTCGCGAGAGTTACTCTGTAAATTGTGTGTTGGAATAAAGTTCAACGTTTTACTATGATTACTACCAACACAGATGAACTTTCATGATGACAAGATTCTCAGATACGTAGTTCGTATCTGTCATCTGCAAAAACTACTTTTCAGTGGAAATTTTCTCTTTTTCTAGATGGCTGTGACAATCTGTTCAAGAAATAGTCACAAAAATGTTTCTGAAGAATACGATTTAACTTCTTCCAATGTGAGATCTTAGTAATACTTACTTACGAACATGGACAGCAATTGCTACAGATGAAAATTGACACTATGAATTTTGACGTTATCATCTGTGATTGTATTTTAAAGCTTAACTTATTCACCTCTCCATTGGCAATGCTTTAGAATGCAAACTTAAATTGACGCAAATGCAAACTTTAATTGACACAAATGCAAACTTTAATTGAAGCTAACGCGAAGAAGATAATTAGTTCCCAAGGGTCTTGGCTCTAACGAGGTAGGTATGCAAATTGAAGCGGTCCAAGGGCACCACAGATCTAAACTTAAAGTAATCAGTGCGAAAATCAAACCGCGATTAGAACGTCTGTTAATGAGATTGAAAATAACTACAGTTGCCTCCGAGGACTATCTGGTGCCTATCTGTCTGTCCCCTAGCTGTTGGTATGCTCTAATTAACACAGAGATTTTCGGGCTATTTTTAAATCTTAAGTTGCTACTTTTTGTACTGAAGCACAACTGAGGTCCGAAGGATATGGAACTACTGCTTGGTGACGATTACTACTGCTAATACTGCTACTACTCGTACTCCTACTATTGCTGATCAAATACTGAGTTTGTCTGTTCGGTAATGATTATGTTTACCGAAGGAAAACATATTGTTTTTGCTCAGTTTCTTCCTCTTCTTCTCCAACCAAAAAGGTCAATGACCTGAACCAGACTGTCTGTTACCACGGTAACTAGTGTTGGGTTACATCATGTTGCAATTTTATAGCAGGGGGGATTTAGTCTCCTGTCTGACCATATGAATGTGTTTGAGTAAGAATTAACAGAGCAGACCAGAGCAGACCATATGCGAAGGTAAACATTATGCATTTGGTTTGCAAATGTTACCTTTCTAATTGTTATCTTGTTGGGTAAAGTTTACTTTACTCTTCCCAACTTTCTTCTACATTTTTTAAACTCTGCTGCCTATAACGACTGAGTTGCAGTAGTCAAATATTTCTGCTGCCCAAATCCTATACCTGAAAATAGATATTGTAATATTTCACAGCACTCCTGCTCTGACAGCCTAAAGTCAGCTTTGATCATACAGATGTATGAAAATTGCAAACTGTCTGCAGTTTCCAAGCCTGCTGCGGTGGTCCCCTGTGGAGGGTTATCAATCTTGTGTCGTAACTGTGGTCCGAGTTCAGTGTTTAATCATGATGGAGAAGTTGACCCTTACCAAAGTTCTGGTTTTGCAATTTTGGCAGGCTTACTAATCTGCGTTCGTTAGTAGTCAACTTAGGCCATAGCAAGTAATTTTGCCTGATTTTGAAAAAAACACACAAGAAAGACAGTAGTCAACATGCCGAAAATGGGCAAAGATTTCTGTTGGCATGCCCGAATGTGGATGGCAGGTAAATTTGAAGACAGGAGACAAGACAAGGCTCTCATTTATTGTTTTGTCTTTTACTTTGATTCAGTGATAAATTCCATTCCTTTCAAATGTGATGCTAACTGAATCAAAACCATTTGTACAATGCTTAAAAACTTTTATTTCTAAGTGACAATTGGACGTTGTAATAGTTGGCAGTAAACTTAGCACAATATAGGAATCATCTATTTTTTAACAGGTTTATGATTTCAAAATTTAAAAATGTAGGTACCTTGTTTTTAGCCAGCCTTGTTTTTTTTCGCCATATCGCATTAGATATGGATTCTGCGGAGGATGTCATCCATAAACTTTACTTGCTGTGGCCTCAGTTATCATATATAGTTGACACGAAATACCAATTATGGGAAAGACATCCTACGGGAAATTCATACAAAGTTAAAAACGTCAGTTTCAATTGTCCTTTCTGCATAGGTGGAAAAACTTGACAGAAGATCAGATAGAAGATCAAGTTCGAGATGCTAACGAGACTTAATCCCAAAACTGAAAGTTGCTAACGGCGTTCTTATGTGGTACGATTTTCAGTTTAATTATTTAACTGGGAATACATGTCACTTACAAGCTGTTTTCAATGTGCTCTGCTGGAAAACCCCCAAACATAAATGTATTGTATTATAACATATATAAATATGCTGTATTCTACACAAGGGCATGATATAACATCAGTATAGTCTTGACAAAGGAGGAAAGTCAGAGGTAAACAAGTCTTAATATCAAGTCTAGCATAAATAGCAAGTTATTAACGATAATCTAGAACTGAGCTTTTTTTTTCTAAATCCATACTGCTGTTAGTGAGTATGTTGAATGTATAAATGCATGTTTTGTTTTGTTTTGTGGACCCTGTTAGTGATCGTCAGAAAATCATTGGAAGATACTTTCCCCATTTCTTTGCGTAATGTACGTCAGATAAGGTACACGCGGGTTAATTGTTAATTAGGATGAGGGTGGATGAATGTAATCTCGCCCTGCCCGCCCAGTCATGCTTATTTCACGCATGATGCATCGTCTCCTCCGGTCAGCTCATCCTGGGAACGACAGATAAGTAACATCAGGTCTCCCTGGGAACGACTGCAGCCGGCTGGGATATACAGCCCCGGGTTTTTCCCTCAGCGGACGGCGACATAACTCAATTAGACTTACCGGGCTCTAACCTGCTTTTGATTAATACTCCCTGCGCGAAAGCATGCTTTAGTGCCTGCTATAATTGAACTGAGAAAATCTTTGGAATACATATTTGTTGGTAGCTCTAAGCCATAGGATCAAAGTAATTTCTTTACCACAGATGAAAGGAGTCAGGACTGCTGTATAATTCTGGATACACCGCTTGAGTTATTGTTGAATGGAAAAGAATTGATTCTACAGCAAGAAGACGCTATACAGTACTTCGTGATCGAAGTCAGCAAAAATGTTTAACAACTTTGTTCCAACACAAAAAATATGTTCTCAACACAGATGAACTTTCACGATAACAAAAATGTTACTATGAATTGATCATATCATGATTAATTTTTCACAATGAATAAACGTGGTGAAATGATTTGAAGAATGATAACAAATCAATACTTTGTAATCAATAACATCATTTTAAGTCAAATCCCCCGTCAGAAAACGGAGCGAACCAATTATATTGATGGTCTTTGTCCCAGTTATTCAAACAAACTTTTGGTGGCAACTTTTTCATGGTGATCCAGAACGATTTATGCACTTCGTTGCTTCTGCGACCTTTTCCTTTTGTCCTTCTCTGGCTGTCGGCGACGAAAAAGATAAATTTCCCGGATTTAGTAACCGTACTGTGTCTGCAGATAACCGAATTATGGTAATATAGATGCCTGAAGTGAAGAACTCAGACAGTTTCAGTATGTTTCAGATATGGGGACCGTGCTATCGACACCAACACATTCATATCAACACCTTGGAGGGGCGTAGAACCACCCACACACACTCTGTAGGCTGGAGCTGTGACGTTTTAAAGTGCGTTAAATGGTAAATTTGTGTAAGAGAAATAATAAAGAAAGGAAGTAAATACGTCATTTTTTTTTTGTTGAAGAGATTCATTTGTCATGTATAGACGCAGTTACTAGAGAATTCTTTCATCAGTGACAAGTTTTTGAAGGGTAATAATACTAACTTCAAAGTCATATTTTTTCTTGGGTCACAAAAAAGCATATGGATAATAGGCATATGCCTTGGACGTGAATAGGCTTTGCCTTGGCTGGCCAATTTCCGTATCCAAAATCATCATGGCTGATGTCCAATGTCTTTCAATGCCTTGGTTTTAAGTTTCAAACTTAATGCTTGAACAATTGATTTCTCAATACATACTTCATTTGATGCACAGACTACAGAATATTACATAGACATAAAAAGCTTTTCAAAAGATCTGTTGCATTTCTTGACAAACCGTATCCAATTTCATGTGAAACTATATATATGTCAGGAACTATTACATCTTCACGTTTTGTGGATGGAAAGAAATTGTTTCCAGTAGCCTCAGATCCAAATGATTCCCGATCCATTTCTACGTTTTGGAAAGGATCTCGTATTAACGAACTCTTTGCCTAACAATTTGCATTTTTGACAAACTTATTTGAGTCCAATGTCATATGTGTCAGGAACTATTTAATACATGTTCACGTTTTGTGGACGGAAAGAAATTGTTTCCAGTAGCCAATTTCTCAGATGCATTTCCTCTCTACTTCTAAAGGGAACTCGTATTAACAAACTGTTTGCCTAACAATTTGTTGGCGTATAAGTATTCTACAGTCTCTGTTGTCAGCCTGGCCTGGAGCTTTTATTTTACACGAAGTTGTCTGTGTATGCCTCCAACAGATAAGACATATCCACCTAGACGTACGGTTAATACTCTTAACACAGGCAGGAATTAAACCCACTCGTAGGAGGCGCGATGTATCGGTTATTGGTGTACACACCACCCCGGGGGAGTCTTCCACAGGACTGGGGTCGTCATACTTTTGACAGTGTTTTAAAGGCTCTCAATCATAACGGGCTGCCACTTTTAGATAAGTTCCATAAACAGATTCAACAACTTTTTTGCTAAGACCCGTGTGCGGAACGATGTGTAGTGAAACAATTGAGTGTACACCTTCCTACAGTTTACGAGTCCCTGGTGGCAAAAAAAAGAAGTTTAACGGCATCGATAAAATCCCATAAAATTGTGCATTTCAGATATTGCTTATCTGCTGGTGGCAAACGCAGGGAGATTCTTGGGAGAATGCCAACCCTATAGTTGAAATAGTATCAGGTCCTGTAGGAACCAAAGCAAGCTGTCACTAAAAAAATACATTACGCCTAGCCAAACAATGGAGTCGTGAGACTTGAGACTTTATTCGAATTACCATTAGCGGCGGGCCGAAGTCTTCCTGGAATTTACACATATGTACAATACTCAACACAGTTCCTCCATACTGCCAATAACACACAACATAATGACAGTTACAACAATTCGATTATTTTAAAAAAAATCCGATTGCACAAGTGCTACTGATGAAAATGTTCAAATAAAGACCGTTCTTGAATAAAGTTGAGGACTGTGTGGACTGCAAAATAAGTGGAAGATCGTTTTCTACAATCTTACAGCCCTGTACGTGAAACACGTCTTCAAAGAGGTGCAACATGTGTGGGTCGTTAACTTCCATAGGCATGTACATGGTAAACCTGGTAAACGCTATACGCAGTTTGTTTCAATTTTTATATTTACTTCTCTGGTGTAAAGTGTACTAGTATTTCCAAGCTTGTCATTGCCGCCCTACACAGTAAAAACATCAGAGTCGTCAAAGTTCCAGGTGTTGCGTAACCCTACCGGAGGGACGATCTTGCTAACAAGGATGTATCGACTCTGTTTTCCCTCTAGTTGCTATTCTTAGCAAAGCCTGGTCGACATGTAATGGCGCTGTCATCACACGTGGGGAGTGAGGGCCGGTAATTACATCTGTAGAGTCACCTGTAGTCACTGCGGAACATCGTCAAGACCTCATTACTGCCTGCTGTGTATGAGAGATCAGCCAAGGTCAAGACTAAGTCAACGCTTATTGGTGAAGGCCTGAAAACTACTCTCAACAAATCCTAGTGGAAGCCACCGACAATGGAATTGAGTCGCCCTCACAAAACTGGTTGAGACAAAACTTACCAACACAGATACCTATGTCTTGCTGCAATGTGTTACTCTCTTTGTCATATCTTTTCTTGGAAAACAGTTCTGCCATACTCTGTAAGTAATGAGTATTTCGCACTCCATCGTGTGAGTCTTGAATTCCAAAAGATGTTCCATTCCAAAATATGATTTGGAATACTACCAAACGGAATGCATCTGTATTCCAAAAGAAGAAAAGTTGAGAGTTTGAGTGATCTTCCTCCCTTATTCTCTCGAGGTCTCAACTGTTCAGTTAACTTTGGAAATTTATGGGCTTTTTCTACTCTAATGTACAAGCTGTAAAATCACCCGGGAATTCTCGATCCATGTTCGTGGTTTCCGGAAGGTGCAAGGTCTTTGCTTGGCATTCCTGGAGGATCTCATATTTCCAAATGCAATATAAGCTCATTACTTCTAGTTCGACATCATCAAGTTTTACATCAATTGATTTGTGTGAAAGAAATTATATTGGTGCCCGAAGTCCGATAGCTCATTACTTTCAAAGGTTGAACATGACCGTGCGGACCTGGCGCGCCGATGCACACATCACTCACGTGCGGCCGTGTACATTATTGCGTGGGGAAGAGAGATAGGCAAGGTCGTCTCTGTACACGCACTGAACCAAAGCTACAACTGGACTTCATCAAAGGGATGCCATTCGGGAAGGAGTATAGTACTGTGTGCAGTATGTGTGCGTGCCTAGTTTATCAATAAGCCACACTTCATCTGTTTAAGCTGTTCTGATTAGCAGCGACACCAAGCGAGGTATGATGAAAGTACAGGACATGTATGTATAAGGTGTTTGGTAAGGAGAATAAGAACAACCCCCTCGTTTTTCCACTATCAATCTAGTGTCTCTGACGTCACGTTCCAAGAGTAAACGGGTCTAATCCGTGAACAGGGTTGATAGAGTCAACCGAAAATTTGTGGTGAGTCCTAATTCTTTGTAGTTAGTGTTGGAAATTGAAACTTAGTCTTTATTTCATAGTTGTTATTTCCATTTGTCGTCTGGAACTGAAAAGAAGACTGTACAGTTGTTATTTCCATTTGTAGTCTGAAAATGAAGAAGAAGAGACTGTCACAGTGTTCGGTTCAGGATAGTGAATTTTTAGTCATTTTCAAAAGTCGGTTTGCGTTCACTCAGAGAATTTTCTCTTCAAAGAGGAGGGTTGTCTTACCTATATGTAAATCTAATGCCATGGACCAGGAAACATAAGCTGCGTAATCAGCAGAACTGGTCCGACGATTCATTTACATACGTTCAGACAACGTCTTTTCAGAAACTGAAAAGTGCTGGTAGTGGATGCCACTAGTACTCTTGAAACGGCTAAAAGTTTTCAGTACGAGTATCTATATCCAGTTGCTTGAGTAACGAATTCTTGTGCATCTTGTGCATTTCTTCACTTTCTTCCGACGTGATTACGCAGTTTCCAGCACCATGGAAAGAAGGAGCAGGAGTCCCCGTCGCAGAGACTCCTCGAAAAAGTCGTCGGGCAATATGAGGTCGACTTCTGGCTCTCCTGACGGGAGACTGCAGCAGGAGAGTGACCCACCGTTTCTCAGCGACCTGGGCGTGTGGGATGATCACACCACCACCACACCTGCCGTCAACTCCTTGTTGTACGACATCTTCAAGGGCATCATAGAAGAAATGTACCGGTATGCTGCTCGCCTTTTGGCTATCATCGGATTTGGCCTTCAAAGTAGTTCATAACTTCATATGGATTCGAAGAAAACTTTCCAACTCTCCCATTTAATGTACCCTGGAGCACCGTGACTGTGACTTTAGGACGTACCTTTCAAATAGGGAGCAAACATCCATGCATGCAGAATGGACGGTGGATTTGTGTTATGCGCAAGTCGCCCGGATTTTGGACTTTGCAGTTGAAGGGTTAAACACTACATGGGATGCATCGCTGCTAAGTTTGTTACATCGTATTCTGAAACTGGACAACAGAACGAACTTGACTCATGAAAGAACTTAAAACAGTCAACATACAGTAACGGGGGTGCCCTAATTCCGACCTAGCCTTAATTCCGGACTATTTTGAAAAATCATTGTTGTTGTTCAAGCGTTATGCATGGGTGCACGTGCCTGTAAGACCCGTTTACCCGGAGACAATTCCTTGCGTACGAAAATTGCGTACGCAAGGGGTTTCCCGCCGTGTAAACCCGCCTCAATTTGCTGTAACAGTTGTATCGCTGTTCTCTCTTTTTGAAAGCACATACAATGTAATTCAAAATATGAGTGCACATAATGTTACATGACCGCACACAGTTATTTATTGATGGGCCTCCATGCGGCTATTTTACTTATTGCAGTGTTGTAATTAAGCTTAAGGCCACAACGATTTAATTTTATGGATGACATCCGCGCGCGCATTGATTTTCGGCCGATCTCAAAAAAAAAAGAAAGGTGTAAAAAATACACCTAGGCGACGAATTGTATATTATGTAAATTAGGGTATTATCAATTTAATTTATTTTTATTATATGTACGAATTGGAATATTCACTTCATAAGCTACAGGTACATATATGTGCCTGGTTATCTACATGTCGGCAATCGACCAATATCGGGTCCCCATTCTTAGGTCGGTGTTTGTTGCTATTGTTTAGATTTAATTCCAATCTTTTATAAATATTTTTAAAGGGATATCTTATGTTTTACAAACATTTCAAACTTGTTCTTAACTTCTTAAGAAATTTCCGTAAATTACAAAACTTTCGAAATATTTTTGAGTCCGCGTACGATATTTCCAATGATTTCTAAAGAAAGGCAACTCGGTTCTACCATTTTTTAAATTTTTGTAAATGACCCGTGACGAAGTAATTTGCACATCAACACGAAGCGTTCTGTGAG